>NW_026889779.1:992500-1397500 GCF_033153115.1 Saccostrea echinata
GTAGACTTGAAATATTTAGGGGCTGTCCCTTTAAGTCCTTATAGGGTCTGTTTAGGAAAAATTCAAAGGATGCACATTGTTGGAAACATCATTCTAAACAACTTTTGTTCAATATTACTTTTCAAAATGTTTCCCCTTTTCGAGATATAAAGCGTCAAAGATTAAGCATTCTGGCCCCTTATGGCCCCTAATTACATAATATTTGATGAAAATTTTAAAACATATGGTTGCAGATTGTGAGGATGAACATTTTTGCTTCAATAATGTATACAAAAATATTGCTTGTTTAAGAGTTATCGATTAAAGACTTTTGGCCCCTCTCGGCCCCTCATATGATGAGTCAGCCCTTTTTTCTTGATATCATGTCAAAGATCTTGTCATTCTGCAAAAATATTGTTCAATATGTTTTAACAAAATAATTATACTTTAAAAGATATGATACAAAAAGTTTCAAAAATTCGCTCATGATTCGTGTCCTAAATATCGACCCCTACCGAGCTTCCATACTAGGCACTTCCGGAAAATATCCAAACCCAGGTCCAAAATGGCAACATGTCCTCTATCATCACTAAAAATTTCAGCACTCTAGCTTAAGCCGTTTTTGAGTTCCATCACAGACAAGGAGGTCCTCTGAATTTTAATAAAAGGGCGATAACTCTCGACCGGAAGTAAATATCCCTTAACGGACTTGCCGGAATTAACTTCAGATGTCAACGCATCTACCTTGAAAATTTGAATGAAATCGAACGAGCCATCTCCGAGAAATCCTCTGCACAAATTTTGTAAGGAGAAAAAAGAATAATAACTAGATGCGATCTCGTTGCGAGCAACGAGTGGGTCTTCCGTCCGATTTTTGATAAGATGAGATACGAATTTGACTGAGATTTTCGTTCATAAATATATAAATAGTGAAAACGTACAATTTCCTTCAGTTATGTTTAACAAAATTCTGATCATTATGACACCTAAAAACGCAATGTTTGATGAAGATTTTAAAATATTTATAGTAGCAGATCGTGAAGATGAACATTACTGTAAAAGGGTTATAGATAAAAGACTTTTGGCCCCTCTGAGCCCCTAATTCGAGGGGTCAGCCCCTTTTTCTTGATATCACATGAAAGATCTTGAAATTCTGAAGACACTTCTTGTTCAACAACTATTCAGAAGTTTCGTTTCGTTTTCGAGACATGTAGACTTGAAATATTTAGGGGCCGTCCATTTAAGTCCTTATAGGGTCTGTTTAGGAAAAATTCAAAGGATGCACATTGTTGAGAATATCATTCTAAACAACTTTTGTTCAATATTGCTTTTCAAAATATTCCCTTCTTTTGAGATATAAAGCATCAAAGATTAAACATTCTGGCCCCTTATGGTCCCTAATTACGTAATATTTGAAGAAAACATTCAGATATGTAGTTGCAGATTGTGAAGATGAACATTTTTGTTTCAATAATTAATATCAAAATATTTAACGTTAAGGAGTTAAATATGAAAGACTTTTGGCCCCTCTGAGCCCCTAATTTGAGGGGTCACCCCTTTTTTCTTGATATCACATGAAAGGTCTTGTAATTCTGAAGACTTTTTGTTCAACAAGTATTCAGAAGTTTTGTTTCGTTTTCGAGACATGTAGACTTGAAATATTTAGGGACCGTCCCTTTAAGTCCTTATAGGGACTGTTTAGGAAAAATTCAAAGGATGCACATTGTTGAAACCATCATTCGAAACAACTTTTGTTCAATATTGCTTTTCAAAATATTCCCTTCTTTCAAGATATAAAGCGTCAAAGATTAAGCATTCTGGCCCCTTGTGGCCCCTTACAGTACCGACCGGACACAACCTAACACCAGAGCGAACCCAAAGCGCACCCCGGGTTCGCTTTCTGGGTTCGCTCGGGGTCCGCTACGGGTTCGCTTTCAGAAATTTTGGGTGCGCTCTGGGTTCGCTCTGCGTTCGCTCGGGGTCAGCTCTGGGTCCGCTAGAGCGAACCCGGCATTCGTTTTCTGGGTTCGCTTTACGCACTCATGCGCGAAGCGGACCCCGCTTTAATCTTGCCGCCAGTAAGCTCCGCCCCTTGTTTATTCCAAATACAGCAGTGAAATCGATCATTGTTGTTTTTGTGGCGATCGATACATGTGCATGTGCAGTCGCTGCAATGTTATTGTTGACAACATACAAGAACGATCACGTTTTACACAAAATAGTTAAAAATATTTAGGAGTGGATATTTAAAAAAAAAAAACTTATTAATAGATATTTTAGATTAAAAATATTAACTGCTGCAATTAATCGACTTTGGAAAACTCTGGAAAAAAAATTATAAAAAAAAAATATTTTTGAAACTACATGTAAATAAGATTTAATAGGTATTTTAGATTACAAATAATTATTAATGTAATTCTCCGACTTAAATTTTTTTTATCTTTTTGATACGTAAAAATGTAATTTATGATCGAATGCAGCATGTTCTATCATATGATATAGGTTGACTGTGAGTTTTGATTCTATTGGATTTTATAATATGCAGTATGGGGGTAATTTTTTTTTTAAAAAGTGGCCTAAATAATGAATGAATACTTATATTCATCTTTCCATTTATGAATTCAAAAATCAGCATTTTTTTTTAAAATTCATTCATCTGCAGAAATTAAAATAATAATAAGTATCAGGGATAAAAAGTAACCTCGACAATCATGTCGTGTACATGTGTCGACTAATTATTTATGTAATTATTGGGAATTAATATTTTTTTTTGTAAAAATGTACATTTCTGATGTATTGATATAAAAATATCATGACCACAATAAGCAGTTAACGTGACCCATCATCAGAGAAAAAAAAATCGTTAAGCATCTTAACTATACTCTTAATCATTTAAAGTTACACTATTTAAAAGAATACAACACTGTACGACTTATTATATTGCTTATTTACTACCAATAATTAGTTCGTTCAATAATGTTCATGTAAATCGCGCGTTGTTTTTTTTTCCTTTTTATTTCAGTTAATAATAATAATAATAATAATAACTAGACGAGCTTGTTGCAAAGCAACAAATGAGTCTTCCATCTAAATTTTAAGGAGATGAGATCGAGTTTGGGAGACATCTACGGTCATATGAGCAAGAATGAGCCATTTACCATTACTTCCGGTGTGACCGGAAGTGACGTCATTTTGACGACTTTTGATGATCTCCTTAGCTGCTATTTGTCGTTCTGAACAACTTTGCTTCTATGATGCTATACAAATTCTCAATACTTTTTGAGATATCAGGAAAACACTTTTGGCCCCTCTAGCTCCCTAATTTTAGGGGCCAGCCCCTTATTGTTGATATCTTTTGAAAGATCGTATCATTCTACACAACTTTTGCTCTATATGTTTTAACAATCTTATCTTTAAATGGAGGTTCAATACTTCTCAGCCAAATATTTTCTATCCTTTATAAAATGTTGTGGGGTTGAACATTTCATTGTCATATCTTGAACCCCCTCTTACCATTCAAAAATTATTTTTAGGTCAATAATTTTTAAACAACATCCTAAACACATATATGTCTAGTAGGGGGTACAACATTTTACAGCCATAAATCCTATCTTAAACCTCCACCCCACTCTACCAAAAAAAAAATTAAATTAGGAAGTACAACATTTCAAGGCCATAATCTTATGAACCTCTATGCTTTAAACAGAGAATGTCTGTAATGGGGTTCAAAATATTATGGCCACAAGGCTATAATATATTGAACCCAGGGTTCAAAATATTATGGCCCTAAGGCTATAATATATTGAACCCCGGGTTCAAAATATTATGGCCATAAAACTATAATATATTGAACCCTGGGTTCAAAATATTATGCCATAATATTTTGAACCCCGGGATCAATATTTTATAGGGGGTTCAATATTTCGCAGCGATATTTTGAACCTGGGTGGGGTTCAATATATTATATGACACCGGGACTGAATTATCCAGGTGTTATATTTACAATGGACAATCACTATGGCTGCCTAGCGGCAGAAAAGGAACTTCAAAAAGTTGTGGGGGGAATCGATTATTCTTTATATCGAAGGTAAATGTTGACTAAGTTGCATATTTTATATCTCAAATGAAAGATACAATTAATATTTTTTGAATGAAAAGATTCAGCTGATTGATCAAACCAAAGAGCAAATACAGATTTGGCAGAAAAAAAATCCACCTGGGGGTAAACTGAATGGGTCGGTCGGGTTACAGTAAACAAACATAATTTTTTTAGACCCTATATATGCACCATTTGGTTCTTAATCACCTCTGCTTCGTGCTAGTTGGCTAGTATCAGATGCAGACGCCATTTTCTTTCATTAAGGAGAAATAAATTTTAAACCAGAAATGGAGAATTCCGGAATGTATTGTATTAGAAGTATGTTTCCGATGATCGATTATGAAAAATTATAATCGATCATCGGAATCGGTAACATTTTTTCGTCGACAATCGATGTTTTCTGATTATAGGTACAACACTATCTAATATACAGCTGATATAGGTGCAGTTAGATCTATATGATATTTTCGTGATGCCTAGTTATGGGGAAAACAAAGTTTTGCATAAATTTTACATGAACAGATGAAACATACACTTGTTAAAACATCAAACATATCCTATTTTTGTCATTATTTAGTATGTGTAGACATGATAGAGAAATTGTTTCTTCAATGAGTACGGTTATAATTCAGTGTACCTATCCCGCATGAAGGATTTGGTATTCGTGGTCTGATTCTAATAAAGAGTTTAAAAATTTTGTTCCTTTTGTCTACTTTATCATAACATTAGAAAAGTATCTGCAATCTTTATTGTTTCCCCATTTTTCTCTCTCTAATTTTAACTCCATTTATTTTTCGTAGAGAACAAATTCGAAAGAAATCACAAATACCTTGACGTCTCCCGATCATTGTTAGTTTTGTTTGTTTGTTTGTATGTTGTCTAACGTCCCTCTCGAGATTTTTTCACTCATATGGAGACGCCACCACTTTGCCGGTGGAGATTTGCAAATTTTGTCCTATACTTGGCACATACGGCCATTGAGCAGTGAGGGATCTTTTTCGTGCCAGCACCTACTGCGACACGGGACCTCGGTTTATACGATCTCATCCGAAGGACCGGTCTCCACGTCCCCAGTGGGATTTGAACCGGCGACGTAAGGATCAACTCCTTACTTCGCGACTCTCGAGCAGATGCTCTAACCACTGCGCCACGCGAGCGACGATCATTGTTAGTATGTAAAATTAAACACAAATAAAATTTTACTATATTTTTTTCTTCAATTCTTCCGAAGTTCCAATTTCTTCACATGTTCGCTAGATCAATACTTGCCTACATTTTATTACAATTCTTTTGTTTACATTTTAACTGTTTACTCGCAAATTAATTCATGTGGGGTTTCGGAAATTAATGGAAGTCGATCTCGATTATTTTTTTCTCCATTAAAATTTATTATATCTAAATTAATTACATAACTATAACTGATTTTTATTTGATGGTCATTTTATATTTTTTTTTTCGTTTTGTCAAATTAACTCCTAAATATTAAAAAAAAACTGAGAGCAGCAGGATACAATGTAGGATAGGATAGGATTAGACTGAAATGACAGGATAGGATTGTGGATGCAGGATTCACGATAGGATAGCTAGGATAGGAATGTCAACTTATAGGATAGAGCACTGTATTGAATTGAATTATGCATGTCACAGAGGACGTCTGATTGTATTTCCTGTCGAGTATCGTCTCTTTTGTCACTTCCGGTTAAACCAGAAGTGACTATAAATGATGTATTTCTGCAGATATCAACAAAAATTAAATGATTGAATTCAACCAAGACTTTTGACCCAATTTTTTGTCGATTGGGAGTCATTTCCGGTCAAACCGGAAGTAGTCTTGATTTGCTTTATTTAACGAAAATCAGCATAAAAAACCAAATACAGAAAACATCATTTTTGGTCTGGAAGCCTTCTTTTTAAGTATACTTTACTTCCATTTATCCAACTTACAAGCAGTGCTTCTGAAACTTGGACGGAAGACCTACTCGTTGCTTTGCAACGAGCTTTGCTCTAGTTATTATTATTATTCTTACCGATTTTGTGCACGCGAGTTCTCAGTAACGTCTTGGCCGATTTTCATAAATCTTTCACATCTGATAGGTATTGATCTGAACCTTATTGGAAATTTTTTTCGTAGATGACGTCACTTTTTATCTCGAGATATTAAGGATTTTCTGATTTTCAGAGGGTCGGCTTGTCCTGGAAACTCCTCCGAAACGACTTAAGATATTGAGACAAGATTTTCAGTGAAGGTAGGGGAAGGTTTGTAGATTTGCAGGCAGGTGCCCAAATCTCTCTAGCTCAAAAGGCGCCGAAGCTCGGTAGGGCTCAAAAAATGTCTCAGAAACATCTCACAAAATTTTACACCTTTTCTTTCATATCTTCATACATGTTAATAATTTGTTAAAACATATAGAAGAAAAGTTGTGCAGAATGATACGACCTTTCATTTGATATCAACAAAAAGGGGCTGACCCTTCAAATTAGGGGCTGAGAGAGGCCAAAAGTCTTTCATCTATAACTCTTTAACCATCAACAATTTGTAATACATTACTGAAGCAAAAATGTTTATCTTAACGATTTACAACAATATATGATAAGATTCTGATCATATGTTACGTAATAAGGGGTGACGAGGGGCCAGAATGCTAAATCTTTGACGCTTTATATCTCGAAAAGGAAGAATATTTTGATAAGCAATACTGAACAAAAGATGGTCAGAATAATGTTCTAAACAACATGCACTCTTTCAACTTTTGTCAGACGGCCCCATTAAGGACCTGAAGGGGTGGCCCCTAAATATTTCCATTCAGCATATCTCCACAACGAAAAGAAATCTCTGAATAGTTGTTGAACAAAAAGTCTTCAAAATCACAAGACCTTTCATTTGATATCAAGAAAAAGGGTCTGACCCTTCAAATTAGGGGCTGAGAGGGGCCAAAAGTCTTTCATCTATAACTCTTTAACCATCAATGATTTGTAATACATTACTGAAGCAAAAATGTTTATCTTAATGATTTACAACAATATATGATAAGATTCTGATCATATGTTACGTAATAAGGGGTGACAAGGGGCCAGAATGCTAAATCTTTTACGCTTTATATCTCGAAAAGGAAGAATATTTTGATAAGCAATACTGAACAAAAGATGGTCAGAATAATGTTCTAAACAACATGCACTCTTTCAATTTTTGTCAGACGGCCCCATTAAGGACCTGAAGGGGTGACCCCTATATATTTCCATTCAGCATATCTCCACAACGGAAGGAAATCTCTGAATAGTTGTTGAACAAAACATTTTCAAAATCACAAGACCTTTCAATTGATATCAAGAAAAAGGGGCTGACCCCTCAAATTAGGGGCTCAGAGGGGCATCTATAGCTCTTTGAAAATGTTATATAAATCAAAAGAATGAAAACTAATTATGGAAATCTATATATTATTATCTTTTAACAAAGATCATAGTCAAAATCATATCTCATCTTATCGAAAAATCGGACGGAAGACCTACTCGTTGCTCGCAACGAGATCTCATCTAGTTATTATTATTTTTTTTCCTACACCGGTATCTCAGTAACGGTTCGGTGGATTTTTATGAAACTTTCGGAGATGATAGGGAACGATGTTCCCTCGGGACGTTTTTTCATTTTTGATGATTTCACTTCCGGTCGCGAAATATGACGTGTTTTTGACGTTTTTCTGCAATTCCGGTCTGTCCTACTCCGAAGAAAATGCGCAAAATAGAAATTTGAAATTTTCAGGAATGATAGAATTGTGACCTTGACATGTGCACCTGACTTTTGAAATTTTAAGAAGATGTTTAAATTTTTCAAATTTTAAAGTTAAATTTTTCAAAAAAAAATTTTTAATCGAATTTTGAAATTTTTTATATTGTAAAATAGATCTTGGCGAGAACTTTCCAAAAATGTATTTGTTTTGCATGTGAGTACATTAATAAACAATATGTAAGCTCAGGTGTGTTAGGTCACTTGAGTGCAAGTGTACTTTAAGAACTTTTCTTTAAAAAATCATTACTCTTTTATTTCTTGACCGATTTTAAAACTTTTTACACCATCAAGTAGATCTTTACGAGACCTTTCCAACAGTATATTTGGTTTTATTGTAAGTGCACTAATAAAGAAAATATGAGCTCAGGTAAGTTACCCTTTTGTTTTGACAGGACATGTCAAAATCATTGTCAAGGACACTTGCGTATGACCATACTCTTTGATCTTTGGCAGATATCCTTTGATTTCTTTTAAAAAGCATTACTCTTTTATTTCTTGACCGATTTTAGAACTTTATACACCATCAAATAGATCTTTTCGAGACCTTTCCAACAATGTATTTCTTTTGTTTGTAAATGCACTAACAAAGAAAATATGAGCTCAGGTATGTTAGCTTTTTTTTGACAGGACATGGCAAACTCATTATCAAGGACACTTGTGGATGACCGTACTCTTTCAACTTTGGCGGATATCCTTTTATTTTTAAAAAATCTTTACTCTTTTATTTCTTGACCGATTTTAAAACTTTTTACACCGTCTGATAGGTCTTCCTGTGACCTTTCTTACAGTATATTTGTTTTGATTTTAGGTGCAATTTTAAAGAAAATATGAGCTCAGGTGTGTTAGAGAATTTTGACGGTCCATGTATAAGTTATCGATTTTCTTCAGCGACGTTTAATACACAGTGACCTAGAAGAAAGCAATGACATTCAATTAAGTCTGAAATAGTGATTTCATAATGTACCTGTGATTATGAAAATTTGTGTATTCAATTTAAATCATTGAAAGTTTTGAATAATGTAATTTCAAATTTTAAAACCTTTAAAATCGTAAGATTTTGATATATCCTCTAATGTTGAAAGCGGTAAGCTCCTACTTGATGAATTTTTATTACAGCATTTAAAACTTCAAAAATTTTCAAATTTGGAATAATTTAAAAGCCTTAAAATATGAAATCAAGGACATCTAAAATAATGAGAACATGAATGAGAGTGATTTGGAGTCTATTGGAGGTCAAAAAGAGTGAAATTTAAACGATTTAAATTTTTTTAAAAAATTCAAAACTGCTTCCAAAGATGGAGAACATCATACAATGAGGTGAAATCTCTCAAAGGTCAAAGAAAGTAAAATTTTTATCGATTTAATTTTTTTCAAAAAATTTAAACTGAGTCCAAATGTTAAAACAAGGACTGTCTCTGTATTTTGAAAGATGTAAAACATCAGACAATGTGTTTTGAATCTCTAAAAGGTCAAATGAAGTGATTTTTAAACGATTTAAATTTGTCAAAAAAATTTAAACTGAATTCAAATGTTAAAACAAGGACTATTTCTATATCTTGAAAGATGGAGAACATCATATAATGTGTTTTGAAATCTCTCAAAGGTCAAATAGACTGAAATTTAAACGATTTAAATTTTTCAAAAAATTTAAATTGAATCCAAACGTTAAAACAAGGACTATCTCTGTATTTTGAAAGATGGAGAACATCATATAATGTGTTTTGAAATCTCTCAAAGGTCAAATAGACTGAAATTTAAACGATTTAAATTTTTCAAAAAATTTAAATTGCTTCCTCAAACATAAAAAACGCAACAAATGATGTTCTCTTCCTTCAAAATATGTAAGTTGACTTTTGTTTAATATTTCAGTGCAATTTAAATTTTTTGAAAAAATTAAATCGTTTAAATCTCACTCTAATTGACCTTTGAGAGGTTTCAAAACACATTGTATGGTGTTCTCCATCTCTCAAAATACAGAGATAGTCCTTGTTTTAACATTTGGAAGCAATTTAAATTTTTTGAAAAATTTAAATTGTTTAAATCTCACTCTATATGACCTTTGAGTGATTTCAAAACACATTGTATGATGTTCTCCGTCTTTCAAAATACAGAGATAGTCCTTGTTTTTACATTTGGAAACAAATTGAATTTTTTGAAAATTTTAAATTGTTTGAATCTCACTCTATTTGAACTTTGAAAGATTTCAAAACACATTGAATGATATTCTCCATCTTTCAAAATACAGAAATAGTCCTTGTTTTAACATTTGGAAGCAATTTAAATTTTTTGAAAAATTTAAATCCTTTAAATCTCACTCTATTTGACCTTTGAGAGATTTCAAAGCATATTGTATGATGTTCTTCACCTTTCAAAGTACAGAGATAGTCCTTGCTTTAAGGCTTGGTTTCAATTTAAATTTTTTGAAAAATTTAAATCGTTTTAATCTCACTCTATTTAACCTTTGAGTGATTTCAAAACACATTGTATGATGTTCTCCATCTTTCAAAATACAGATATAGTCCTTGTTTTAATGGTTGGTTTCAATTTAAATTTTTTGAAAAATTTAAATCGTTTAAATTTCACTTTATTTGACCTTTGAAAGATTTCAAAACAAATTATATGATGTTCTCCATCTTCCAAAATACAGAGATAGTCCTTGCTTTAACATTTGGATTTAATTTAATTTTTTTTAAAAATTTAAATCGTTTAAATCTCACTCTATTTAACCTTTGAAAGATTTCAAAACACATTATATGATGTTCTCCATCTTCCAAAATACAGAGATAGTAATTGTTTTAACATTTGGATTTAATTTAAACTTTTTGAAAAATTTAAATCGTTTAAATTTCACTCTATTTAACCTTTGAGTGATTTCAAAACACATTGTATGACGTTCTCCGTCTCTCAAAATACAGAAATAGTTCTTGTTTTAACATTTGGAAGCAATTTAAATTTTTTGAAAAATTTAAATCGTTTAAATCTCACTCTAATTGACCTTTGAGACATTTCAAAACACACTGTATGATGTTATCTATCCTTCAAAATACAGAGATAGTCCTTGATTTAACGTTTGGATTCAATTTAAATTTTTTGAAAAATTTAAATCGTTTAAATTTCACTCTATTTGACCTTTTAAAGATTTCAAAACACATTGTATGATGTTCTCCTTCTTTCAAAATACAGAGATAGTCCTTGATTTAACCTTTGGATTCAATTTAAATTTTTGGAAAAATTTAAATCGTTTAAATTTCACTCTATTTGACCTTTGAGAGATTTCAAAACACATCGTATGATGTTCTCCATCTTTCAAAATACAGAGATAGTCCTTGTTTTCACATCTGGATTTAATTTAAATTTTTTGAAAAATTTAAATCGTTTAAATCTCACTCTATTTGACCTTTCAGTAATTTCAAAACACATTCTATGATGTTCTCTGTCTTTCAAAATACAGAGATGGTCTTTGTTTTAAGATTTGAATTCAATTTGATTTTTTTGAAAATTTTAAATCGTTTCAATCCCACTCTATTTGACCTTTAAAAGATTTCAAAATACATTGTATGATGTTCTCCATCTTTCAAAATACAGAAATAGTCTTTGTTTTAACATTTGGAAGCAATTTAAATTTTTCAAAAAATTTAAATTGCTTCCTCAAACATAAAAAACGCAACAAATGATGTTCTCTTCCTTCAAAATATGTAAGTTGACTTTTGTTTAATATTTCAGTGCAATTTAAATTTTTTGAAAAATTAAATCGTTTAAATCTCACTCTAATTGACCTTTGAGAGGTTTCAAAACACATTGTATGGTGTTCTCCATCTCTCAAAATACAGAGATAGTCCTTGTTTTAACATTTGGAAGCAATTTAAATTTTTTGAAAAATTTAAATCGTTTAAATCTCACTCTATATGACCTTTGAGTGATTTCAAAACACATTGTGTGATGTTCTCCGTCTTTCAAAATACAGAGATAGTCCTTGTTTTAACATTTGGAAGCAATTTAAATTTTTTGAAAAATTTAAATCGTTTAAATCTCACTCTATTTGACCTTTGAGAGATTTCAAAACACATTGTATGATGTTCTCCATCTTTCAAAATACAGAGATAGTCCTTTTTTAAACATTTGGATTCAATTTAAATTTTTTGAAAAATTAAAATTGTTTAAATTCCACTCTATTTGACCTTTGAGAGATTTCAAACCACATTGTATGATGTTCTCCATCTTGCAAAATACAAAGATAGTCCTTTTTTAACATTTGGATTCAATTTAAATTTTTTGAAAAATTTAAATCGTTTAAATTCCACACTATTTGACCTTTGAGAGATTTCAAACCACATTGTATGATGTTCTCCATCTTTCAAAATGTAAACATAGTCCTTGATTATACTAATTGAATTCAATTTAATTTTTTGGAAAATTTAAACCGTTTAAATCTCACCCTATTTGACCTTTGAGTGCTTTCAAAACACATTGTATTATGTTGTCCATCTCCCAAAATACAGAAATAGTCCTTGTTTTAACATATGGATTTAATTTAAATTTTTTGAAAAATTTAAATCGTTTAAATCTCACTCTATTTGACCTTTGAGTGATTTCAAAACACATTCTATGATGTTCTCTGTCTTTCAAAATACAGAGATGGTCTTTGTTTTAAGATTTGAATTCAATTTAAATTTTTTGAAAAATTTAAATCGTTTAAATTTCACTCTATCTGACCTTTCAGTGATATCAAAACACATTGTTTGATGTTCTCCATCTTTCAAAATACAGAGATAGTCCTTGTTTTAACAATCAAAATCACATCTCATCGAAATCGGACGGAAGACCCACTCGTTGCTCGCAACGAGATCGGATCTAGTTATTCTTCTTTTTTTTCTCCTTACCGATTTTGTGCAGAAGATTTCTCGGAGATGGCTCGGTCGATTTACTTCAAATTTTCAGAGATTATGTCTTATCATCTGAAGTTTGTACTGGCATTTCAAAATTTGAAAAATCACTTCCGGTCGGAAGTTATCGCCCTTTTATTAAAATTCAGAGGACCTCCTTGTCTGCAATGGAACTCAAAAACGGCTTAAGCTAGAGCGCTGAAATTTTCAGTGATGATAGAGGACATGTAGCCATTATGCACCTGGGTTTAGATATTTTCCGGAAGTGCCTAGTATGGAGGCTCGATAGGGATCGAAATTTAGGACACGAATCATGAGTGAATTTTTGAGACATTTTGTGTCATATCTTTTAAAGTATAATTATTTTGTTAAAACATATTGAACAAAATTTGTGCAGAATGACAAGATCTGTAACATGATATCAAGAAAAAAGCGCTGGTTTATCACATTAGGGGCCAATAGGGGCCAAAAGTCTGAAATCGATAACTCTTAAACAAGCATTATTTTGGTATACATTACTGAAGCAAAAATATTTATCTTAACAATTTACAACAATATATTATGATTTTTACGTCGTATGGCACATATTTAGAGGCCACAAGGGACCAGAATGCTAAATCTTTGACGCTTTATATCTCGAAAAGAGGAAACATTTTGAAAAGCAATATTGAACAAAAGTTGTTTAGAATGATGGTTTCAACAATGTGCATCCTTTAAATTTTTCCTAAACAGTCCCTATAAGGACTTAAAGGGACGGCCCCTAAATATTTCAAGTTCACATATCTCGAAAACGAAACGAAACTTCTGAATACTTGTTGAACAAAAAGTCTTCAGAATTACAAGATCTTTCATGTGATATCAAGAAAAAGGGGCTGACCCCTCAAATTAGGTGCTCAGAGGGGCCAAAAGTCTTTCATCTATAACTCCTTAACGTTAAATATTTTGATATTAATTATTGAAGCAAAAATGTTCATCCTCACAATCTGCAACTATATATCTTAAAATTTTCATCAAATATTACATAATAAGGGGCCATAAGGGGCCAGAATGCTTAATCTTTGACGCTTTATATCTCGAAAAGGGGAAATATTTTGAAAACCAATATTGAACAAAAGTTGTTTAGAATGATGTTCTCAACAATGTGCATCCTTTGAATTTTTCCTAAACAGCCCCTATAAGGACTTTAAGGGACGGCCCCTAAATATTTCAAGTCCACATATCTCGAAAGCGAAACGAAACTTCTGAATACTTGTTGAACAAAAAGTCTTCAGAATTACAAGATCTTTCATGTGATATCAAGAAAAAGGGGCTGACCCCTCAAATTAGGGGCTCAAAGGGGCCAAAAGTCTTTCATCTATAACTCCTTAACGTTAAATATTTTGATATTAATTATTGAAGCAAAAATTTTTATCTTCACAATCTGCAACTATATATCTGAAAATTTTCATCAAATATTCCGTAATACAGTACCGACCAGACACAACCTAACAGAAAGCAAACCCAAAGCGCACCCCGGGTTCGCTGCCTGGGTTCACTTCGGGTTCGCTTGGGGTTCGCTATAGCGGACCCCGAGCGAACCCGCAGCAAACCCAGAGCGAACGCCAAAAGCGAACCCCAAATTCAGTAGCGAACCCAGCAAGCGAACGCGCGTTCGGTGTTGCGTAACTGATCTGTCAATCAGGATTAGCGATAAGACGTGTTAACCAATCAGCGCGTCGACCGATCAGCATGCCAGTTTGTCATTCGATGTAAATAAAACATTCTACAAGCAAAGCGTGTTTATGCACAGTGTGAAATTATTATTAACACGATTAAAAAAATATTTATATTTATAAATTAATATCTAGGTAGCATGTTATATTTACACATTTATTTTCTTTATTTTTTACTTTTAAAATCCATCTATTTATATTGCGTAAATTTATCAGACAAAATGTTCTTTAATGTATAAAAGAAAATAATGGTTATCACAATTGTTACTAAAAAAAAAAAGAAAAAAAGTATTTTGACAAATTATAACATTTCATTATCTCAAGATACTGTACAAGAGTATGTATATGTACGTGCTTTCATTCAATTATTTTATTTTTATAATTCTAATTTACATTTTTGTTTAAATCCAGATCAACATCAAAATTATTAATCTTCTTAATTGAAAAAAAGTAAAAAAAAAAAAATAAATAAATATATAAAAAAAAATGAATAAAGAACAACATAATTGTACATGTACAGTGTGTCCAATCGTAAACTGCTATGGTATTATTTTGATTTATCTTTTACAAAAAAATAATGTAAAGCTTGATTACCTTGTTTTTTTATTATTATTATTATTATTAAGGTCTTCCGTCTTCAGCGGAAGACCGTCTTGTTTTTCTTAGGTTTCTTTTCCACTATTTTTTGTTATTATTATTATTGTTTTTTTTCTTACCGATTTTGTGCACGCGAGTTCTCGGAAACGGCTCGCTCCATTTTCATGAAACTTACAGGTCTGATAGAACATTAAAAAATCTAGATGTATATTTTTTTGTTTTGATGACGTCACTTCCGGTTCCGAGCTTTCCGCGATTTAGTGATTTTCGGAGGGTCACTTTGTCCGGCAGTTTTCCCAAAAGGGCTTCCTGGTGAGGCATGAAATTTTTCAGCGATGATAGAGCATTATGTGTAGATGTGACATACGCATTTCTTTTTCCCCGGAAGTGCCGTACTTCGTCGTTTGCTATGGCCCGAAAAAAGTTCTATCGGGATCTTTAAAATTAAGATGGGTGTTAGATACTTTCACCCATCTCACACACACTAACTTTGATTTAATTGTTAGATCTCAAGGGTTGGGTATCTTTATATCAAAATTGTATTTTTTTTTAAATCTGTGCAATACCTAAAGAAATGAGAGTAAAATAATGTAATCAAAATTTTGAAGTCTGAAATTGCCATCAATATTTTATGGTCATAATATCTTGATCCCCCTCCCTCTTAGATTAAAAGTGTAGGGGGACTCAATATTTTATGGTCATAATATCTTGAACACCCTCCCTCTTAGATTAAAAGGATAGGGGGACTCAATATTTTATGGTCATAATATCTTGAACCCCCTCCCTCTTAGATTAAAAGGATAGGGGGACTCAATATTTTATGGTCATAATATCTTGAACCCCATCCCTCTTAAATTTAAGGGTACGGGGACTCAATATTTTTTGGTCATAATACCTTGAACCCCTCCCTCTTAAATTTAAGGGAAAGGGAACTCAATATTTTATGAACATAATATCTTGAACCCCCTCCCTCTTAAATTAAAAGAGTAGGGGACTTAATATATTATAACCATAATATGCTGAACCCACCGGGTTCAATATTTTGTAAGGGGGTTCGTTATATCGCAGCGAAAAATGAACCCGGGTTCAAAATATTATGCGATATATTGAACCCGGGTTTATTATATCATGGCATCAAAATATTATGCTACACCGGGATGTTTGACTCCATTATTCATAAGCAAAAAAAAAAAAAAAAAAAAAAAAAAAAAAAAAAAAAAATTCCCGACCTACCGACCCTTGATTTTTTGGGAATGTTACAGGAAACAATCAAACATAATTTTTTTGTATACAAAACTATGAAATTCGATTATAATCATTAAAATCGCATCAGAAGCAGTAACCGATTCCAACCGATGATCGATTATGAAAATTAACCGATGTCCCATCACTAATATTAGATTTTACTTTTGGCGTAAATCTAAATAAGAACTTCAAGATATGACAAGACCATAAACCGAGAACAGACAAGTCAAAATTTAGATCTAGAATATGTTGACTTTCATTCATCAAATAAGTTAAAATTGTCTTATTATATTCAATTTTAAATGTATGATAAAAATTTGTTTTATATTTATTATTAAAGTTATTCCTGCTTGCAATGTTCAGTTCATCATTTGTTTGTATGTGAATATTTTACAAACATGCAACATTTTCATCATGTTTGCTAAATAAAAATCAAGATATTCAAAATGTTAAAATTTCTTATTTCGCTTCAGTGTTCTCAATTTATGGTCAGTTCAGTGCCGTACAAGTGTATCTGAATTAAAAAAAATATTTGTGTGAGAATTTAATCAATTAATGTTTACAGAAAACATTTTCCTAAATCTTCATAGTCAGACAGGTTGACAGCAATAATTATTGTAGTCAGCTCACACATATTCCTTAGATCTTATAAAACATGCATAAGAATCCACAGTTGTTACAGTATTTTTAACCCAAATTTAAGTAAATCTTGTATTTTATCTTGACATTTGATCTTGAACGTTATTCAGTGTCTAAATGAGGAATAAAAATAATTGACCAAGTTCACAATATTTATTCAGGGTAATTCCTTTTTTCAGTGAATATAAATATAATTATATATATTGGACCAAATGCATATTATCTACAATTTATATCAGATCTACAATGTATAACAATTGAATGTTCCATTATCATGAGACAAATTCATTAAAAGTGTCCATGTAAAGTATAGATGTATTTCAATGCCAAGCTCAAAGATACATGTACATGTAGTTTGTTTAAATTGAAGTTTATCAATGTCTTATTACAATTGTATGTTTTACATGCATATTATTTGGCCTGCTTGTCCGTCGCTCAAATTGAATTTCAAATGTCAAAGTAGTTGTCGGAGAGATGGTCATAAAGTAACCGAACAGTTTCACAAATGTCATCAATGCACAGAAAACAAATACATCACACACTGATCTCCTTAATAAAGAACACCATCATTCCAGACTCTAGGAGGCTCTTGGACACTGGTTTGAAAATCTTTCATTATTTATTCCAGCAGCAGATGAGATGAAGTGCAATTTGTACAGTTGCAAATTTGCAGGATTGTCCTGAAGCAAAAAACACACACCATTATGTGCATGTAGATTGTAAATTTTGTCATATACATTATGCATTAAAACTGTATTTGATTGTGATTATCTTTCTCATTTCATGTACAATTGTCTGAATTTCACCTTTTTCTCTCCCAGAGTAATGCATTAATTTTAAAGAAATCAAGCAAAATCAAATCTTATATTGCAACTTCATAGTCATAACTCATATCTTAATTAAACAATCATAATTTACATAATTTACTTGTAGATTATAATTCATTTCATCTCGTCGTCTTGCTAACTAGTATGATTATATGTTTGGATGTTTTTTTCTCTCTCTATTTCCTGCTTGTATTAATCTATTTAATATCTTGTTAATTAATTTCTTTTCATTTTTTGCTTGAAATTTGAATATTAAAAAAAATGAAAATACATATAACATGACCATGATGACCAGAACAATTATACATTAATTTCAGTTTTACTCTCAACATTTTAAAAAGAAGAAAATCACTTATTCATAAAATCTGCAGACACTTCATCCCAACTTAGATAATGATTTTGATGTATTTTAATGAAACATGCATAAACACAAAATAAATAATCTAATCATACGTACTTCTAAATGTAAAATCTTTTATATTGTGATGACTAATGAGGGCAGGCAAAATTGGGTACCATTCTCTGAAATGAAGAAGATAATAAATGATTAATTTATGTTACACATTTTATGTTTAACTCACAATAGGTCATACATACAATGTACATGCAAGTGCTGAGTGGGCTTATTATACAAAGTAGCATAAGAAATGATCATGATGATTCTGCATTTAATTATTTTAAATTGCAATCAGATAAGAAAAAATATTTTTTAACCACAGTAGGGAAATGAGTATATAGCAATAACAAACTGAAAAAGGTATAATACATCTGATCATGTGACAAAGTATTTGTAAATATTTAACCCCCTACCCCTCCCCTTTCTACACAACCTCTTTTTTCCACATCCGATTTCTGTGTATATTACAATAGAGTAAATTTTTAATAGTTCAAGTCATTAAAACATTGCTTAAAGGGAGAGATATGTATAAACATGCACACATTTACAGTGTTTAGTATACTTACATGGTCTTGCACCAAACAACTGCGATTATGATCTGTTATAGTCCACCGCTGACGGTTCAAGTGGAATTATCCAGACAAACAGAGCACATTTAACAGAGAAACATGTTATTGAACTGTAACACAAGTAGGAATTGAGTTAATCATCCATGCATGCTGAAGAAATACGATCTTTTGATGTCCGATCTCTTCTTTGTTTATATGCGAAACTTCTTCCGGTGATCGTTCACGGTTAGATCGTACGCCATATTACTCGAAGGTAATAGAATAAATGTGTGTTAAGAAAAAAACGTCTACTTTCTTTTGTGATTTTATAAATAATTCTTTTGTAAACGTTCTATATCCTTTTGCGTTTCTGTAATTTATTCTGACATATGAATTAACCTTTACTCGAATCTGATTGGCTGTAGGATACAGGATAGGATAGGATAGGATTGGATTAACTACTATATGTTTCTATCGTGAATCCTCAATCCTGAATCATATCCAATCCCATCCCATGTCAACTTGTGGGATAGCAGCACTGTACCAATATCTGTGAAAATAAGCAATTTTCTACTACTTCCTGTTTGGCCGGAAGTGACGTCATTCGACGCATTTTGATGATCTCGCAAGCTGCTACTTGTCATGTTGAACAACTTTGCTTTTTGAAGTATTACAAATTCTCAATACTTTTTGAGATATCAGGAAAAATATTTTGGCCCCTTTAGATTCTTTATTTTAGGGGCCAGCCCTTTTTTCGAGATATCATTTAAAAGATCTTGTAATTCTGCACAAATTTTGTTATATACGTTTTAACAAAATATTTCCAAGTAAAAGGATATCGTACAGAAAGTGTTCGAAAATTTGAAACTCTCGATATGATTTTTTTCAGGCCATAGCGAGCGTCGACGTGTGGCACTTCCGGTGAAAGTTAACTACGTATTACAGATCTACATATGTTGCTCTGTCTTCGCTAAAAGTTTCACGTTCCTGTGATGAGTGCTTTCTCAGAAAACCTGCGGACAAACTGACCCTCCAAAAATCACTAAATCGCAAAAATCTTCGGACCGGAAGTGACGTCATCAAAATAAAAAAATATGTATCAAGATTTTTTAATGTTCTATCAGACCTGAAAGTTTCATGAAAATCGAACGAACCGTTTTCGAGAAATCGCGTGCACAAAATCGGTAAGAAAAAAAATAATAAGAAAAACAGTGGAAAAGAAACCGAAGAATAACAAGAAGGTCTTCCGCTGAAGACGGAAGACCTTAATAATAATAATAAAGGTAAAAAAGAAACCGAAGAATAATAGAAGGGTCTTCCGCTGAAGACGGAAGACCCTAATAATAATAATGATAGGGAAAAAGAAACCGAACGAAAACAATAAGGTCTTCCGTTGGAGACGGAAGACCTTAATAATAATAAGAAAAAGAAACAATACAATAATAGAAGGGTCTTCCGCTGAAGACGGAAGACCCTAATAATAAAAGTGAAAAAGAAACCTAAGAATAATAGAAGGGTCTTCCGCTGAAGACGGAAGACCCTAATAATAACTAGATCCGATCTCGTTGCGAGCAACGAGTGGGTCTTCCGTCCGATTTCGATGAGGTGTCATTTTGATTGAAACAAGGACTATCTCTGTATTTTGAAAGACGGAGAACATCATACAATGTGTTTTGAAATCACTCAAAGGTTAAATAGAGTGAAATTTAAACGATTTAAATTTTTCAAAAAATTTAAATTAAATCCAAACATTAAAACAAGGACTATCTCTGTATTTTGAAAGATGGAGAACATCATATTATGTGTTTTGAAATCTTTCAAAGGTTAAATAGAGTGAGATTTAAACGATTTAAATTTTTAAAAAAATTTAAATTAAATCCAAATGTTAAAACAAGGACTATCTCTGTATTTTGGAAGATGGAGAACATCATACAATGTGTTTTGAAATCACTCAAAGGTTAAATAGAGTGAGATTTAAACGATTTAAATTTTTCAAAAAATTTAAATTAAATCCAAATGTTAAAACAAGGACTATTTCTGTATTTTTGAAGATGGAGAACATCATACAATGTGTTTTGAAATCTTTCAAAGGTCAAATAGAGTGAGATTCAAACAATTTAAAATTTTCAAAAAATTCAATTTGTTTCCAAATGTAAAAACAAGGACTATCTCTGTATTTTGAAGATGGAGAACATCATACAATGTGTTTTGAAATCACTCAAAGGTTAAATAGAGTGAGATTTAAACGATTTAAATTTTTCAAAAAATTTAAATTAAATCCAAATGTTAAAACAAGGACTATCTCTGTATTTTTGAAGATGGAGAACATCATACAATGTGTTTTGAAATCTTTCAAAGGTCAAATAGAGTGAAATTTAAACGATTTAAATTTTTCAAAAAATTTAAATTGAAACCAATCATTAAAACAAGGACTATCTCTGTATTTTGAAAGGTGAAGAACATCATACAATATGTTTTGAAATCTCTCAAAGGTCAAATAGAGTGAGATTTAAAGGATTTAAATTTTTCAAAAAATTTAAATTGCTTCCAAATGTTAAAACAAGGACTATCTCTGTATTTTGAAAGATGGAGAATATCATACAATGTGTTTTGAAATCTTTCAAAGTTCAAATAGAGTGAGATTCAAACAATTGAAAATTTTCAAAAAATTCAATTTGTTTCCAAATGTAAAAACAAGGACAATCTCTGTAGTTTGAAAGACGGAGAACATCATACAATGTGTTTTGAAATCACTCAAAGGTCAAATAGAGTGAGATTTAAAGGATTTAAATTTTTCAAAAAATTTAAATTAAATCCAAATGTTAAAACAAGGACTATCTCTGTATTTTGAAAGATGGAGAACATCATACAATGTGTTTTGAAACCTCTCAAAGGTCAATTAGAGTGAGATTTAAACGATTTAATTTTTTCAAAAAATTTAAATTGCACTGAAATATTGAACAAAAGTCAACTTACATATTTTGAAGGAAGAGAACATCATTTGTTCCGTTTTTTATGTTTGTGGAAGCAATTTAAATTTTTTGAAAAATTTAAATCGTTTAAATTTCACCCTTTTTGACCTTTGAGAGATTTCAAAAACACATTGTATGATGTTCTCCATCTTTCAAAATACAGAGATAGTCCTTGTTTTAACGTTTGGATTCAATTTAAATTTTTTAAAAAATTTAAATCGTTTAAATCTCACTCTATTTAACCTTTGAGTGATTTCAAAACACATTGTATGATGTTCTCCATCTTTCAAAATACAGAGATAGTCCTTTTTTAATGATTGGTTTCAATTTAAATTTTTTGAACAATTTAAATCGTTTAAATTTCAGTCTATTTGACCTTTGAGAGATTTCAAAACACATTATATGATGTTCTCCATCTTTCAAAATACAGAGATAGTCCTTGTTTTAATGTTTGGATTCAATTTAAATTTTTTGAAAAATTTAAATCGTTTAAATTTCAGTCTATTTGACCTTTGAGAGATTTCAAAACACATTATATGATGTTCTCGATCTTTCAAGATATAGAAATAGTCTTTTTTTTAACATTTGAATTCAATTTAAATTTTTTGAAAAATTTAAATCGTTTAAAATTCATTTTATTTGACCTTTTAGAGATTCAAAACACATTGTTTGATGTTCTACATCTTTCAAAATACAGAGACAGTCCTTGTTTTAACATTTGGACTCAGTTTAAATTTTTTGAAAAAAATTAAATCGATAAAATTTTACTTTCTTTGACCTTTGAGAGATTTCACCTCATTGTATGATGTTCCCCATCTTTGGAAGCAGTTTTGAATTTTTTTTTTAAAATTTAAATCGTTTAAATTTCACTCTTTTTGACCTCCAATAGACTCCTAATCACTCTCATTCATGTTTTCATTATTTTAGATGTCCTTGATTTCATATTTTAAGGCTTTTAAATTATTTCAAATTTGAAAATTTTTGAAGTTTTAAATGCTGTAATAAAAATTCATCAAGTAGGAGCTTACCGCTTTCAACATTAGATGATATATCAAAATCTTACAATTTTAAAGGTTTTAAAATTTGAAATTACAGTATTCAAAAACTTTCAATGATTTAAATTGAATACACAAATTTTCATAATCACAGGTACATTATGAAATCACTATTTCAGACTTAATTGAATGTCCTTGCTTTCTTCTAGGTCACTGTGTATTAAACGTCGCTGAAGAAAATCGATAACTTATACATGGGTCGTCAAAATTCTCTAACACACCTGAGCTCATATTTTCTTTAAAATTGCACCTAAAATCAAAACAAATATACTGTAAGAAAGGTCACAGGAAGACCTATCAGACGGTGTAAAAAGTTTTAAAATCGGTCAAGAAATAAAAGAGTAAAGATTTTTTAAAAATAAAAGGATATCCGCCAAAGTTGAAAGAGTACGGTCATCCACAAGTGTCCTTGATAATGAGTTTGCCATGTCCTGTCAAAAAAAGCTAACATACCTGAGCTCATATTTTCTTTATTAGTGCATTTACAAACAAAAGAAATACATTGTTGGAAAGGTCTCGTAAAGATCTATTTGATGGTGTATAAAGTTCTAAAATCGGTCAAGAAATAAAAGAGTAATGCTTTTTAAAAGAAATCAAAGGATATCTGCCAAAGATCAAAGAGTACGGTCATACGCAAGTGTCCTTGACAATGATTTTGACATGTCCTGTCAAAACAAAAGGCTAACTTACTTGAGCTCATATTTTCTTTATTAGTGCACTTACAATAAAACCAAATATACTGTTGGAAAGGTCTCGTAAAGATCTATTTGACGGTGTAAAAAGTTTTAAAATCGGTCGAGAAATAAAAGAGTAATGATTTTTTAAAGGAAAGTTCTTAAAGTACACTTGCACTCAAGTGACCTAACACACCTGAGCTTATATATTGTTTATTAATGTACTCACATGCAAAACAAATACATTTTTGGAAAGTTCTCGCCAAGATCTATTTTACAATATAAAAAATTTCAAAATTCGATTAAAATTTTTTTTTTGAAAAATTTAACTTTAAAATTTGAAAAATTTAAACATCTTCTTAAAATTTCAAAAGTCAGGTGCACATGTCAAGGTCACAATTCTATCATTCCTGAAAATTTCAAATTTCTATTTTGCGCATTTTCTTCGGAGTAGGACAGACCGGAATTGCAGAAAAACGTCAAAAACACGTCATATTTCGCGACCGGAAGTGAAATCATCAAAAATGAAAAAAACGTCCCGAGGGAACATCGTTCCCTATCATCTCCGAAAGTTTCATAAAAATCCACTGAACCGTTACTGAGATACCGGTGTAGGAAAAAAAAAAATAATAATAATAATAATAAGAAAAAGAAACAATACAATAATAGAAGGGTCTTCCGCTGAAGATGGAAGACCCTAATAATAAAGGTAAAAAAGAAACCTAAGAATAATAGAAGGGTCTTCCGCTGAAGACGGAAGACCCTAATAACTAGAGCAAAGCTCGTTGCAAAGCAACGAGTGGGTCTTCCTTCTCAGCGATTAGCTTGTAAATTGATGAAATAAATGATTTAATTTTAGTTTAATTTAGCTCTAAAGGTGAAATGTTTCTGTTTACATTGTTAACTTTTCTAACATTCTTTTCTCCTTTGACCTTTGAAACTTTGACCCAAATATCAACCTCCATTCAGGAACTCTGAATCTGAAGTGATCATGAGCCTACATAGTCCAAAAGTAGTCTCTGCAACAGTCATCTGTAAATTGTATGCACAACACTTATAATCCCTCATATCTCAACCATTGGACTTCTGATTTTTAATCCCTAGACTTCTCTCTAAATTAATCTAGCATCTTTGAAGCAACTATGTTAGTAAAATGATGAATGACATACTATGGCATCATCAGTGCTTTGCTACATCATTGTCATAAAATTTGCTTTAAAAATATTTACTAGATAGTAATCCAAATGTGTTACTGATTGATGATTTCCAATGTTTGACAATCAGCAAGTGGAGAATACTCTTATAAGGAATCCACAGGGATGATTTGTAATTTTACCAGAGGGGGAAATCAGTAAAGATTAAAAAGGCAGTCGCAAAAGCAAAGTATCAGTATAAGGCAGTGTTTCTTGTGGATATTTTAACATAACCTCTTTCTTAGCATTTTACATACAGTTGAACTTCATTATCTCAAATACTGATATCTCAATTCCAGGGATATGTCAAACTGAGTTGGTTGTCCCAATCACTTGTCATGTTTTTTACCCTTCCTGTTTATCTTGAATCAACACTCAACAGATATCTTGAAGTTTAATCTTGGTTCTGTTTAGGTCGAGATAATGAGGTTTGACTGTACATCTTGGGTTCATTTATTCAAATGTTTTACAAGGAAAAAAACACACATATTTAAATTTTGCAACATGTTTAAATAATTTTTACATGCATATTACAAATATATTCAAGTAAATTTGTTATCAAAATTCACTTAAAATATCTCAATCCATTGAAGTTTATTGCAGTAGATACAGTACAGTATAACATGAAGGAACAAGTGAACCTAAAAAACAGTAAGAAAATTCAAAGAATTCTTGTCTCATTCTTTTGGAGATCTAGTGGTTGAAATACAACTATCTATGGCATATTTTATCTGTCTTGTCCATGTGTCTTGTCTTTTCTGTCTATTGTACAAAAAATATATAATTTAATAAAAGTTCTGACCAAGACTGAACTTTCTGAAAACTGCATCAGACTTCAAGATCAGGTCATGAAGTCAAATTTCATAATACAAATCCAAAAGGCAAAAAAATAATGCACATGTGAAAAAAATATGAAAGCCCTGACTCTTCTGGAGAATTATAGCCAAAATTAAAATGTTTCTTAAGTAAGGTAAAAACTCTTGTTCAAGATCATGTAGTCAAACAAGAGGCCCAAGGGCCTTGGATCGCTTTTCTGATAAACTGTACAACCTATCACTTCTATTTGAAGCCTCTAAGTATCCTGTATACATGTATTTAGATAAAGCCTTTAAATTCAAAAGGTAGGTCATCATGACCTACATTTTAGATGAAACACTCCGAGAACCCAAGATGATTCTAAGCCAATTAGTACCCGAGAGTAGGTCATGGTGACCTACTTATCACTTGTAATTCTCTGAGGACCCAAGATGCATCAACTAAGTTTGATGATTCTAAGCCAAATAGTACCCGAAAATATTAAATACAGCCATAAAGATTTTAAATAAGGTCACGGTGACCTACTTTTCAGTTGTCGTACTCCAAGGATCAAAGATGCATCAACTGACAAATTTTGATGATTCTAAGCCAATTAGTACCTGAAATATTTAATTAAAGCCATAAATTTCAAAAGTAGGTCACAGTGACCTACTTTTCAGTTGATCTACTCTGAGGACCCAAGATGCATCAACTGACAAAGTTTGATGATTCTAAGCTAATTACTACCCAAAATATTTAATTATAGTTATATAAATTGAAAAGTAGGTCACAGCGACCTACTTTTCAGTCGACCTACTCCGAGGACACAAGATACATCAAATGACAAATTTTGATGATTCTAAGCCAAATAATACCTGAAAGAATAATAAATACAGCCATAAAATTTCAAAAGTAGATCAAGGTGACCTACTTTTCAGATGCCGTACTCCAAGGATCAAAGATGCATCAACTGACAAAGTTTGATGATTCTAAGCTAATTAGTACCTGAAATATTTAATTAAAGCCATAAATTTTCAAAATAAGGTCAAGGTGACCTACTTTTCAGTCGACTTACTCCGAAGATCCAAGATGCATCAACCGACAAAGTTTGATGATTCTAAGACAATTAGTACCCGAAATATTTAATTATAGTCACATAAATTGAAAAGTAGGTCACTGTGACCTACTTTTCAGTCAACCTACTCCGAGGACCCAAGATACATCAAATGACAAATTTTGATGAGTCTTAGCCAAATAGTAGCCTAAATATTTAAATACAGGTATCGATACCTCGAAGTCCGTGGGACCGAGGAAAAATTTCGAGAGATCAAGAGTTCGAGTTTTCAAGAGTCCGGAATTTTCCGGGTTTGTTGACAGGTTTTAAAATTAGTCTTACCGGATATAATGATTTTCATGCAGTGCTAACCTCTTACATGTGGTTTTTATAAAACAACGATATTTTTTCGTAATTTAGATGAATATTTCATTAAACTGAGTAAAGCAAAAAATGTATATCGTCATTTCATATATATTTATTTATTCTTTGTAATACGGACATCATACTACACATTCGTTACATAAAAACAACATTTTACAACGTCGTTCATAGCATTGACTATTCCAAACATAATGGCCCCAAGATGCATCATCTTACAAGATTTAATGATTATAAACCTTTCAGTATTCGAATTAATGACCTTAATTGTTTTGAAAAAGATTAGTCATAAATTTCAAAAAATAGGTCAAGGTGACCTACTTTTTAGTCAACGTACTCCGAGGACCCATGATACATCAACTGACAAAGTTTGATGATCATAGGCCTTAAATTGTTCAAAATATGTCTCTAAATCATTTTGAAAAAAAATGGCTGCAAAATTTAAAAAGTAGGTCACCATGACCTATTTTTGAGTCAGCATGACATGAGGTCCTTAGATGCATCAACTGACAAGATTTGATGATCCTGTTCCTTAGAGTAAGCAAAATATCAACATTTTAATAAAATGTAATTTTTGGTCAACTTTGAAGTGACCTTCAGACCATGCCCTTTGCCCCAGGGTAAATCCCCGTGCAAATTTTAATCTACAACATATCCTCAACCTTTTGTGTAAGTTTGGTGATAATCTGCCCAGTGGTTCTTGAGAAGAAGATTTTTTAGCAACCAGTATTTTTGGTTTTATTTATCTAATTATTTCCCCTGGCCAAAGGATTCTTGAGTTATGGCCCATATTCTAAAAAGTTTACGCACACCGCACGCCGCACAAATGGCCATAGCATTAGCTCTTTGAGCCTTTGGCTCAGAAGAGCTAAAAATGATAGTTCCTTGTGAAAGGAGTTGTCACATGTAGTTTATGAGAACACCCTAGCTTCTCTCATTCCATTATTACCACCAATATTAGTTGCCCATGTGGCGCAGTTGTCAGAGCGTCTGCTCGGAGTAAGGAGTTGATCCTTACGTTGTGGGTTCGAATCCGACTGTGGGACGTGGAGACCGGTCCTTCGGATGAGACCATATAAACCGAGGTCCCGTGTCACAATAGGTGCTGGCATGAAAAAGATCCCTCACTGCTCAATGGCCGTAAGTGCCGAGTATAGGACAAAATTTGCAGATCTCCACCGGCAAGTGGTGGCGTCTCCATATGAGTGAAAAATTCAAGAGAGGGACGTTAAACATACAAACAAACAAACAAACCACCAATATTAAAATTTATTTGAAAAGTAGGTCAAACTTCAAGGTCATTGGGTTAAAAAAGGATAGTCATACCTTGATATGAATATCATTAACAAAGCCCTGTTGTTCCTAAGAAGAAGAAGATTTTTAAACATCTTTCTAATACATTCCCCTGAAACTTTGATCCCCTTTTGGGGCCCCACCCTACCCTAGAGGCTATGATTTTAACAAACATTGATTTTAAAATTTGTCAGGAAACTTTCACTCAAGTTTCTTCTTTTCTGGCCCAGTAGTTTTTAAGAAGATTATGAAATGACCACATTAATTTTACATTATTTCTTTATTATCTCCTCTTGAAAAAAAGGGCTTGGTCCTTAAATTGAACACACTTAAAACCCTTTTACCATTTGAATCTACACTATCTGAAGATGCTTCCATATAGATATGACCAATCATTGCTTTGCTGTTCTTGAGAAGAATTTTTTAATGATTTTTTTCTCCTACAGATTCCTATATAAAACTTTGATAGTCCATTGTGGCCACACCCTATCCCTGGGGTCATGATTTGAACAAAATTGAATCTACACTATCTGAGAATGCTTTAATACAGATATGACCAATTAAGACCTTGCTGTTCTTAAGAAGCAGATTTTTAATATGTATTCCTATGTAAAACTTTTAGAGTCCATTGGGCTCCATCCTACCCCATTGGTCCTGATTTAAACAAATTTGAATCTACATTGGGTATGTTTTCACAAAAGTTTCATCTTTCCTGGCCCAGAGGTTTTTGGTAAGAAGATTTTTAAAAGACGCTATTAATTACTTACTAATTTGTAATTATTCCCCCTTGAAAGAAGGCATAACCCTTCATTCCTAGAAACTTGAATCCCCTTTACCAAAGATACTTTGTGGCAGATTTGGTTGAAATTGAGCAAACTTGAATCTAAACTTCCTGAGGATGCTTCCATATCAAAATAACTAATAATGACTCATTTATTTTCTAGACGAAGAATTCTTAAGCTAATTTTGGACTTCTGGGCCTGAATACTGTTCATTAAATCCAGTATGCTTTTATTCATGGATTTGGTATTTTATGAGAAAAAGATATTTAAAGATTTTTCCTATATATTGCCATGAAAAACTTGATCTTCTGCCGTGGCCCAATCCTAACCTTGGGGTAATGATTTAAACAAACTTGAATCTACACTATGTAATAAAGCTTTCACATGTGTAAGTTTTATCTTTTCTGGCCAGTGGTTCTTAAGAAGATTTTTAAAGGATGCCTTTAGGTTTTCAATAATTCTTAATTATCTCCCCTTGCCCTTCATTATAACAAATTTGAATCCCCTTCAGTCAACAATGTACTGTGCCAAGTTTCATTTAAATTTGCCCAGTGGTTTTTAGAAGAAAATGAAATTGTGATTTTTAAAGTTTACGACAATGACAATAATGGGTAAGTTTTGTTCAGTTATTGGCTCAGGTTAGCTAAAAATTGAAAAGTTTACAAAGGATGTAAGGCAGACGGACACTGGGCACCCTTCAATCAGAAAAGTTCAAGTGAGCCTTTTGCTCAGGTGAGCTAAACAGTATACAACAGCTGTAATAGTTTTGTAGAATTTAGTGCTTTGTTGTCTTTGAAATGTGATTGAACATCTCTTCAGTCATACTTGAAACCTGCACTTTATACATGTACATATCCTGTGTCCTGGAATAATTCGAAACATGCAAGAAGGTTCCACTTGTAGTACAGCAGTTGAACTTCAGTATCTTGAACACCGATATCTCGAATACCATGGATATGTCGAAGTGAATTTGGGGGCCCAACCCCTTATTCTTTAAGAATTTTACCCTGGATATCTCAAATCCTCAGATATCTCAAAGTTTATTCTTGTTCTCATTTAATTCAAGATAATGAGGTTTGACTGTAATTGTACATGCCAAAATAGCTCTCCCTAAATTAAACTGTAAAATTACACATATTTCAAGTTCTTAATGAATTAATTCAAGGTCTAATGTGTCCATAATCCTAGATGGACTTTTATCCTTGTGTGACTGTTTAAAATTTACTATGCTGCTTATTCTGCATGTTCTGTTTCCTCTCCCAACAGATGTTCGTCTGGCAAATCATGGCCATGCTTGGTATCAAATTTCACATTCAGTTTTCAGATGACAGTCACACCTATGTAAAAGGAATTTCAAATTTCTCATTTAAGTTAAAATAAAAGAAATTAATATTGTGCAACATATAAATGATAAACCATCATTTTGAGTACAAAGATACTGTCACATTTTCTGTGCATTATTTGGTAAAGTACTGTTTATTACATGCAGTCATATGAGGATGTAATCATGGTAATAAATGTAAAATAAAAGGATGAATGTAAAAATTTTTTTTTTCATAATTTCACATAAAGAAATGCAGGTATATAATGTAACTTGCAGTACATGTATAAAATTTATTATAGAATGCAATGGTTAATAGACTAATTGGTTAGAAAGATGGTAACCTGTTATGATTTATATACAATGTATAATATATGTTTTTCAAATATGATTGTCAGAACAAGTCCCATTTATTTAGTCATTATAATCCAATTATTAATCAAAAGCTTACAAATTAACCCCCGTCATAAAAAATTTGACCTATATTTTCTGTTTCAATTGATGAGTTTAAAACAACAATTAATTTTCTCCCAAGCAATGGTTTACATGATATTTAATCTAGTTCATTGCCTGTCATGGTAGCTTAAGTGGTAGGGCGTTCAATTCATGATCTGGAAGTACCGGGTTTGATTCTCGTTCACTGCATCAAACCTAAGACGTAAACATAGATAGTGACTGTTCCTTCACCATACATCCAGTATTAGAAGTAAAAGTTACAGGGTTTTCAGATGAGAAGAACTGAGGCCCCATATCACAGTAGATGTTGGCATGATAAAGAACCCTCATTGCTCAATGGCCTGAGTGCCAAGTGAGGTCTAAATGTGAAGCTCTTCATGGTATGTGGTGATGTCTCTACATCCACTCAGTGAAAAAATTCTCGATGGGATGTAAAACAGCAAACAATAAATCTCTTTCATTATTCCTATCTAGATTGTAACACAAGTTCTGATTGGTTAGCAAGCCAGGTGTAAATCTCTGTACACCTGGCTCCAGCTTGGGTAAATAATGTGACGTCATAATGTATTGTTTGAACACTCTAGCATGAAAAGCAAATAACTTGTACGGGGTGTACTAGGGCTGTCACGGTTCCAAAATTTTTCGGGTCGGGTCGGTTCTGTAAATTTTCGGTTCGGTTTCAGGTTTTTCGGGTCGGGTATTTACATCTATTTTAAACCTTAATTTCATAAATTTAACTTGAAAAATATTTATTTGTTACATTAAATTTACATTGAAAACAAGTCTTAACCATGCCAACGTCTAGAAATCGGTGGCCTACTATTAGCCACAACCTGACCATTCCTGCTCAATTTGATAATTATCTAATACTTCAGTGACAAGTGTTTTGTCATGGAATGAAGTAGATTTCAGTTGTGATGTTTATTTATCACTGTTATCGTCATCATTCCTTTGATTTCGATGTCATTTTTTGTATTAAACAGACTCTAATATATAAACCAGACCCGAACCGAAATCTGGAAAATGGAACCGGAACCGAACCGAAGAACTTGGACCACGGTTCTTGGTTATTTCGGGTACTCATGACAGCCCTAGGGTGTACGGCATTCGAGTGTATGGTATAGAACCCGGAGTAAAATCCACATACACCCTTGATTGAACCTAGATAATATTAGTTATCCAGGTCCAATCAAGGGTGTATGGGGATTTACCCCGGGTTTTATTCCAGAAACTCTGAGGCCGAAGGCCTCAGGGTGTCAGGAATAAAACCCGGGGTAAATCCCCGTACACCCTTGATTGGACCTAGATAAAGAATTTATTTCCTATGTACTCAAATAAATTCTTTGTAAACAAGTCCAAACAACTGCGTTTCAAGCTATCGATATCATTTACTACCTCCTACAATATGCATCGATCGTGTCATGTTATTTGCTTCTTATCATAGAGAAACTATGCATTGTGACGTCAAGTTTTTGCATTGTGACGTCAAGTTTTTTTTTTTTTTTACCCCCGGCTTAAGTCGGGTGTACGGAAATTTACACCCAACTTTGTAACCAATCAAAGCTTGTGTTACAAACTACATAGCAAATAACTGATACATCAAAAAGTATCAAAATTGCAGCTATATCAAATTAATAGGTCATTTTAGCATTGCACTCGCGCGCACGTGCATGCATGTGCATGTTGACTATATCATCTTTTCTACACTCTTAATATCTCTCTATAATGTAAGTATCAAAGCATTTCATCAAAAAGTATAGAAGTTACAGCTATATCAATTATATTGGTCATTTTTCGCATTGCACCTGCGCGCACGCGCATGCATGGTCTTGCATTCAATTTTGATAGTAGCATAATGTAGGATTCCATTATGCCTATTTATATTCTAAATTTCATCCTGTTTTGTTGAGAACCAAGAGAGATATTAAAGTTTAAGCCAATCAGATTGCAGCACACGTGCATGCGTGTGTTTTCATTGAATTATTTTTATATACTATATTGTAGAACCTTCTAATGTATGACTATGTTTTAAATTTCAAAGTATTCTGTCAAAAAACAAGGAAGATATTGAAACTTTTGTTTCAGCCAATCAGAGCGAAGTGCACGTGCATGCACATGAGTTCATTCTAATTCAACCATTTCGTCTTGTTTACTCTACCAATATATACTTATGTTATGAGTTTCAAAGCATTTCGTAAAAAAATGTAAAAGTTACGGCAATATAAATTATGTCAGTCATTTCACTCATTGCACGCACCCGCACGTGCATGCATGTGCGCGTAAAATGACCTTCATTCCGCACATCTATACAACATACCTATTAACCCTAAAAAGGTTTTAACTCAATTGGATGAGCAGTTTCCGAGAACACTCGCGGAAGAAAAAGTACCGGAGAAGAAATAAGAATAAAAAAGAATAATAATAATAAGAAACAGAGTAAAAACAACATGTTCCCAAAGTCCGTTTGGGGAACATAATAATAATAACTAGATGCATTTCTTGTTGCTAGGGCAACAAGTGGTCTTCCGACCGAACTTTTCTCCAGATCGCTATGCTTCCTCACTTCATTTAATACTTTATTGAAGGTATTTTTTGTTTGCGTTTATGTAACACAGTCTTTCAACATAGATCATGATTATTAAAGGATTTCTGTAGAATCTCTGTTCAAAAAGCTTTAAAAAATAAGCAAAAACTATCATACATGTCTTCACAGAGAAAAATATCATTTACAATTGAGAAAAGAGAGAAACAATCTCCCGCCCCAGCAGGATTCAAACCTGCAACAATACGAGAAAGTTTGGATCGGTCATATCTTTGCAATAAATGCATCAATCAAAATGATGAAAACATACTTAGAACTCTTAGAAGACTCTCTATTAACCCTGTAAATCTCAGAGAAAAATATTGAAAAACAAAAAAGTTACAAATTTAACATTTTTGAATTCACTTCCGTTTGCGACCGGAAGTACGAACGACGAAAAATAAAGATCGATCAGCATATCGACATTTGATGCTCTATCACTTCAGCAAGTTTCATATTCATATCTTATCATATATATCGCAAGACCTTAATAATAACTAGTAAACTAATTGTTCAGAGAACAGCTAGAGGCATTTCCACCTTTTTAAGTGTTTTCGTGTCATTTGGGCTGAAAAAAAAAGAAAAATGCAAAAAATGCCAAAAAAAAAAAAAAAAAAAAAAGCTCCTCTGGGATTGAACTCAAAATCCTTGGTTTGAAAGGCAGGTGCGCTAACCACTGCGCTACACATTCCAATAAAATTGGGTAAGTTAATTGTTTAAGACTATAGAATAAATACAAGCGTATTTTTAGAATCGGTAGGGGAAGAAAGAAGTTCCGTAAAAGGAAATAGTTCCTGAACTTGCAAGCAGTATATAAAATAACAAGGGACGGGCTGCATGAGAAAACGTTAACACTGTTCCCTAATGAAAATGTATTAATGGACTGTAGCCCGATTCATCGATATTGTGAGCATGCTGAATTTTTTGAAAATAGCTTTGTTGTAAGCTTAAAAGATCGGGTTTGGATTTTAGCATTTCTGACTGAATATCCTGAAATAAATATGCATTTCTTTGGGTTAAATTAAATATGTGTAGCACAAATTAAACTCCCAACATGCATTTTTAGAAGGGAAACACGACAATGAAAGCGAGAATTGTTTTTAATATACCGAAAATCGCTATTTCAGGAAAGTGATTAATTCTAAATAAAAATCAAATAAATTCCAAATGTAAAAGAAAGAGAGAATGCTCGTTATTAAAATGTCGTATCATATCAGGAAAATCGAATGCTATTAACGACATCTGAAGAAATAGCCAATAAAAGGTTTAGATCATTTCTTCATTCACCTGCACTTTAATTTCAAACACAACAGAACTTGTAGTTTTTGCCGTGAAACTTCATGACTTCTCTATAAACTTATAAGACTCACCGTAAAACTCTCAAAAAAGTTTCTCTGAGGTCTATACTACATTTGTACCAAATATGGTGTCGATCCGAGGTCTGGTTTGAATTTTACAGAAATATTCTACGTTGTTCTTGATGTGATTTTTTTTTAAGAAGGGGGAAGGGAATGAATTATTTATTTTATGCCTCTTTTAAACTAAGAATTGTAACTACTTTCACATCTTTAAGTCTGATTGTGACCTTTTGGTCAAGGTCAAAGGTCAAGGTCATTTAAAAAAACAAAAACAAAACAAAAACAAAAAACAAGGAAATCTTTACGTTCTATGTTTTTACCTGATACTGGAGCTGGATGCATGTCCTTACTTTTCATTTGACCCAATGTCAAGGTCAAAGGTCAAGGTCAAGTTCAAGTTCATTTGGTGAATTGCTACATTTTACACATATATAAGGAATTTCTTATGTTTTTAAATGACTTTGACCTTGACCTTCAAGGTCAAAGTCAAATATGCAGATGCAGTTGGTCCCATGTCTCTAGGATACACCGTTTTAAAAAAAAGTTCATGAAATGAACTTTCAGGTGCAGTAACTCATACAAGGGACCAAAGAATGCTTTTGCAATGATAGAAAGAAGAGAGTACTAAATGAGTCGAAGACACTGATGAAGGCTTGGAATCTCTACATTTTACGGTTTCGGAGGAGTAGCGATAACAAGGTTTTATTGCAAAAGGGGTGACAACTTTTGAATGGGTCAAGCTTTGGGGACAAGAATGAAATCCTTAAAATAGTATTAGAAGGACATATTATAGATGCAAAGATATTCAGTATATGTCAAAAGGTTTTCTACAGAATCTCTGACAAAAAAGCTTTTAAAAATCAGCGAAAACTACCATACATGTTCTCAAAGAGAGAGAAGTCATTAGCAACTGAAAAAAGAGAAAAACAAAGAAAAAAAATTAACTGCCTCCAGCAGGATTCGAACCCCGACTTCAATTTTCTTAAATTAGTGTCAAACTTCATATGCTGATAAATACTGATGTAAGCTATTCAACTGCATCAATATTTTTTTTACCTTGACCTTTCCTTTGACCTTAACTTATTTATTTCAAATTAGTGTTTAGCTCAGTTTTAAAGAAACCATTCAAAATATTTTTTATCAAACATATGCTGATACGTATTTGTGAGAAGTATTCAACTGCATCAAAACATTTGACCTTGAACTTTCCTGTGACCTTGACCTCACTTTTCTTAGATTTGCATTTTGCTTAATTTTAAAGAAACCATTTAAGATATATTTATGTAAGTTTATGCACTTATACATAATTTGGCGAGAATTTATCATCTATATCCAACTTTCAGATTTCAATTTCAATTTTAAAGAAACTATTCAAGATATTCTCATCAAGTTTTATACACTAATACAAATTTTCATGTTGCATTACTAATATACCCTCGGCGGGGCATTCATGTCCTATGGACATATTTCTAGTTATGTGCTGAAATTTACGTATGATTGTATTTGCTGCTGTTGTTTAGCATTGCTGATGTATATATCAGTAATATGAAGAAGATGTAAATTGGAGACCTTGACTCTCACATTAATGCTATATATAAAGCTGGCAAACAAACTATCATCTAAACTAGCTTAATTTATAATCGATTCATAAGAACATTGTGATTATAAAACACAATACAGGTGACTCTCGATGGCTCGAACTCCGATCTCTCGAAGTTCTCGATCTCTCGAAGTGAACCTCTGGTCACGTTTTTTCCCTCTATATAACTAAGCAAATTTACTTCTGATCTCTCGAACTTCCAATCTCTCGAAGTTCTCTATCTCGAGAACCAAGACCTGGGTCCCGTTACACACATTTCATTGTTTTTTACTCTCTATCTCTCGAAGTTTTGATTGCGCGTGTGTACACGCCAATCAGGCGTAAAATTAATGCAGCTTGGACTTACCTGGATAACAGTGAACGCCTGGGGTTGGCATGGAGGTGTTAATTGGATGTTTACATAGATGGCACTATACCTGTGAGCATCCGAGTGTTGATATAAATAATTAATTGGTTATAATTGGTAAATTAGAAAGGAATTGCTTCACAACTTATTTTGACTTGACAGCGAGACGAAAATTTTTAGAAAATAATTTAAGAGGCGTGTCAATAATTGTCCATAGATTATGAAGTTTTATTAGAGGGTATGTAATCCCAGTATGACAAACATTGAACAAGAATTCCTATCTCAAGAATTAAATTATACCGATTTAATATGAGAAATCTGGTAAAGGACCAGATCAAGCCCAGGGGTAGCCACACCGACAATTGCTATTCAGGTTTTATGTAATCATGAAATGAGAACAAATAAATATTGAAACTTAAAGAGATCGTTTTATTTATTCAAAATACGATCATTGTTGTTGAAATCAAGTGAATTACCTGTAAAATACGCATGAAAACGTGCAATGTTATTATCAACATATACTTCCGGTATTTATAATAGTAGAACAATGATGATCGGGACTGAAAATTCTGGATTTTATTCACTTTCTATTTCTCGAACCCTTCGATCTCTCGAATTTTTCTTGCGGTCCCTTGAACTTTGAGAGATCGAGAGTCACCTGTATATGAAACTTTGAAGAATTCAGATCTCCATTACAACTTTTAAAATAAGACATTTGCAACAATATATATTTGTTGGTTTAGAAATAAGGTGCCTCATCAGAAGAATTTAAGCGATATTTTATATCGTTTTTTGTACTGATTTTTTGATAGGCAGTGTAGTTTTTTCACCCAAATTCCAGTTTTTTATGGCTCCTGTACAGTTTTGTAGTCTTTAAATTATCATTTGTATGATATTGACTAAGATATTTTTTTTCTGATGCCATTGCAAGCAGATTATTTTTGTTCTAAGATGACCAGGAACATGTTTAATCGTTTTAACAAAACAAGGAGGAAGGGGACTGTCGATATTCATGAACTCGATTTTTCATCTTTGGTTGCAAAGAGTTGGAATTCCTTACAGATGACTGAAGGCCTATAATTCAATGTCAGACTGCCTTTGGAGGACAGAGTATTTATATTTTCATAGACGAGTTATTCATTTCCAAAAGCGCCAGCTCCCTGTCCTTAATTGTCAAGTTACCCCTATGAAAGTCAATAATGGAAAGTCTTATTTGTATTAATTTTATATTATACTGAAACTAAAATAATATTTTTTTTGTTCTTTTAAGGAATCATTAACACTTTGCCTAGGAGAATAGCCAAGGTGGATTGAAATTCTTCTTGGCAGTTGAATATGTTTACTAAAACGTCCACAATAAACTAACTGTAGACGTCTGAGAAAACATTCCATTGAATTTGATGTTTTCTCTGACGTCCGCAATAAATTTGATGCGGTCGTCTGTAAAAACATTGGATCATCAAATGGAAGACCTACTCGTTGCTTTGCAACGAGCTCTGCTCTAGTTATTATTAATTATTAAGGTCTTCTGTCTCAACGGAAGACCTTCTTATTATTCTGTTGTTACTTTTCCACTTTTATTATTATTATTATTCTTACCGATTTTGTGCACGCGATTATTCGTAAATGTGTTGATAGATTTTCATGAAATTTTCAGGAATGATGGCAATCCAGTGTTTACTAAAACGTCCACAATAAACTAACTGCGGACGTCTGAGATAACCTTCCATTCAATTTGATGTTTTCTCTGACGTCCGCAATAAATTTGATGCGGACGTCTGTGAAAACATTGGATTGAAATTCTACTTTAAAAAAGCATTTCAATGCAATGTTGAAGTCAGACAAATATATCGAGTTTGAATTTATCAATTTTCAAACAATATATTAAGCATGTTCAAATAAATCTCTATTATTTCTGTAACTTTTATTAAAAATATTGAGAAACGTAAAAGTTGAAAAATTCGACTTTTTTTTTATTCGCTTCCGGTAGCGACCGGAAGTATTGACGATGCATGAAAATATGATTCTGGGAATCTATAAGTCATGTTCTATAATCTTTAATAAGTCTTAAGTTCATACCTTTATTCGTTCTTTAGATATGCTGCAAGCAAAAATCTATTTAAAAATCAGGAAGCTGACAATGATTTGGAAGGGAAGCGAATTTTCCAAATTAAATAGTTTTCGAGAAATCGCTTGGACAAAATTTTTTTAAAGGTAAAATCTTACATTTAAGCTGAAGTAACAGTGAAAAAAAAAATTCAGACATTCTGGGGATTGAATCCAGGTCGCCCGCGTGAAAATTCAACACGATAACCATTATGCTATCAAAGACCATCGTTTCAGAGTAGCAAATGATAAATATCTAGAGTACGGGTCAATCAATTTTGAGTTTTAACAATAACTGTAAGCAGAAGAAATAATCTGTTACTGATAAAAACTATAAAAACTATTGTGTTTACTTCATTTATTCTTTATGCATTCAACTTTTTATTTATTCTGTGCAATTCCAAATATAGACATGTCCGTGTAATTTTTTCTGTACTTCTACACTACTGCATCAGATCATTTTTGAAAGGCTGGTCATGATACATTATTTCGCGCCAAACGTCACGAGTAAATCTTCGTGCCTTTTCTTTGGAACTTGTCTTCAATTAAATAAGTGTACGTGATAGCTTCTATGAAATTAAAAAAAAAAAAAATGTTGTTACAGCCTGATTTTCGAGCTTTAGAATGTATACTTATCATACTGTACATATAATTTATCGTATATGGGCAAGTAACATAAAGGCAGTGAATTCGCTAAGTTTTCCTACATATTTTACATTCCTCTTTACCCCCAAAGTGGACTCTTCCAATTAGTGACACATTCATGAAAAGATGTTTCCCAACAAAACACGTCTTGCCATTTGACGCTCAAGGAATCTGATACATATTATGTCCAGTAAGTTATATCTGTAAAGGAATATTACCCTACAAAAATCATAGAAAAATATTAAAAAACATAAAAGTTGTAAAATTTGACGTCTTAAATTAGCGACCGGAAGTACTCACAATGCACAAAAAGGTGAACCCGCACATCTAGAACTCATGTTCTATGCTCTCCAATAAGTCTCCAGTTTTTATTTCAAATACTTTATTTATAAGCGGAATTTATGAGAAAGAAAAATACTCAAATGACAATCATTTATTTGAACAAACTTGAAATATGCCCCTTTACTGAAGGACATTCGGATTCAAGCATGGTCCAATGGTATTCTCAGTAAATTTAAAGAGCCGACGCTTTAACCACTGGACAAGAACAGTAGAAACTTATGTGAAAGCTTCATTACATAGTGTAAACTAGAATCAAAATTGGTCTTACAGAACACTACTCAACCTACAGGTTTGATTCGATTTCAATAAGACTGCACAAGTAGACTATACTAAGATACATAATTAAGATCTTCCGTCTCAACGGAAGACCTTATTCTGTTGTTTCTTTTTCACTTTTTTTTTTAATTATTATACTTACTGACTTTGTGCATGCGATTTCTCGTAAAGGCGTTGATGGATTTTCATAAAACTTTCAGTAGTGATGGCAAATTATATGAACTTATGGCATTTTTTATTTTGATGATGTCACTTCAGGTCGCCAGTTATTACCAATTTCCTTTTTTTAAATTGAAATTTTGTCCCGGTCTCTCCTCCCAAATGATTAAAGATAGAGTCATGAAACTTTCTGGGATAATAGATCATGATATCTAGATATGTCTTCGGTGTTTTGTTTTTTCTGGAGTCACTTCCGTTGTCCACCAGAAGTAGTTTAAAAATATGCATTTTAAAATTTTTTTCATCTTTAAATGTTTATAACACAGCCATATAGGGTGTTTCAAGTCATTTCATTTCCTCGGAAGTTGGTTTTCTTAAACTGGAAGTTGTCCAAAAATGCGTATTTTTCATTAAAACTTTCATGAAAGACTGGAACAAACTCATTGTGGAATTTTAAGTCGTTTTGAGCACTTCCTGTCATACCGGAAGTAATTGAAAAAGAACCGGAAATTGCTAAAAATTAAAAGATATCACTCTTTCATGTGTTTCGTAACATATTTTGAATAACTCAAGCACCTATTTTATTTATCTTTACTTGTTCTTCCATCTTTTTAGCTCTTCTGAGCCAAAGGCTCAAAGAGCTAATGCTATGGCCATTTGTGCGGTGTGCGGTGTGCATAAACTTTTTAGAATATGGGCCATAACTCAAGAACCCTTGGCCAATTATTGTCAAATTTGTCACAGGGTATCCTTGGCCCAAGGGCTCCCTTTTATACTAAATCGAGGGTTGTGACCCTTAAACAAGATAATTAGGAAATTAGAAACAAAAGTACTGGTTGCTAAAAAATCTTCTTCTCAAGAACCACTGGGCAGATTATCACAAAACTTGCACAAAGGATGAGGATATGTTGCAGATTAAAAATTGTTCAAGGCATCACCCTGGGGCAAAGGGCGTGGTCTCAAAGTCACTTCAAAGTTGACCAAAAATTACATTTTATTAAAATGTTTATATTTTGCTTACCATGAGGACTAGGATCATCAAATCTTGTCAGTTGATGCATCTAAGGACCTCATATCATGTTGACTCAAAAGTAGGTCACGTTGACCTACTTTTTAAATTTTGCGGCCATTCATTTTCAAAATGATTTAGAGGCATATTTTGAACAATTTAAGGCCTTTGTTCATCAAACTTTGTCAGTTGATGTATCTTGGGTCCTCGGAGTACATCAACTAAAAAGTAGGTCACCTTGACCTACTTTTTGAACTTTTTTTATGGGTAATCTTTTTCAAATCAATTAAGGTCATTAATTTGAATACTGAGAGGTTTAGAATCATTAAATCTTGTAAGATGATGCATCTTGGGGCCATAAGATATATTTTATTTATTAAAAAGTAGGTCACAGTGACCTACTTTTTGAATTTTGCAGGCTTTCGATTTCAAAGCATTTTAGAGGCATAATTTGGACATTTTAAGGCCTATGATCATAAAACTTTGTAAGTTGATGCATCTTGGGTCCTCAAAAAACGTCAACTGAAAAGTAGGTCACCTTGACCTACTTTTCAATTTATATGACTATAATTAAGTATTTCAGGTATTATTTGGCTTAGAATCATCAAACTTTGTCAGTTGATGCATCTTTGGTCTTCGGAGTAGGTCGACTAAAAAATAGGTCACCAGGACCCACTTTTGAAAATTTATGGCTTTAATTTAATATTTCGGGTACTGATAGGCTTAGAATCATCAACTTTGTCAGTTGATGCATCTTGGGTCCTTGGAGTACAACAGCTGTAAAGTAGGTCACGGTGACCTACTTTTGAAAATTTATGCTTTAATTAAATATTTTGGGTACTAATTGGCTTAGAATTATCAAACTTTGTCAGTTGATGCATCTTGGGTCTTCGGAGTAGTCAACTAAAAAGTAGGTCAACGTGACCTACTTTTGAAAATTTATGACTTTAATTTAATATTTTGTGTACTTATTGGCTTAGAATCATCAAACTTTGTCAGTTGATGTATCTTGGGTCCTTGGAGTACGACAACTGAAAAGTAGGTCACGATGACCTACTTTTGAAATTTTGTGGCTGTATTTAATATTTTCGGGTACTATTTGGCTAAGAATCGTCAAAATTTGTCATTTGATGCATCTTGGGTCCTGGGAGTTTGTTGACTGAAAAGTAGGTCACCGTGACCTACTTTTGAAAATTTATGGCTTTAATTAAAATATTTTGGGTACTAATTGGCTTAGAATCATCAAACTTTGTCAGTCAATGTATCTTGGGTCCTCGGAGTACAACAACTGAAAAGTAGGTGTCACCGTGACCTACTTTTGAAAATTTATGGCTTTAATTAAATATTTCATGTACTAATTGGCTTAGAATCATCAAACTTTTTCAGTTGATGCATCTAGGATCCTTGGAGTACAACAACTGAAAAGTGGGTCACTTTGACCTACTTATAAAATTTTATGGTTATAATTTTAAAAATATTTTAGGTATTAATTGGCTTAGAATCATCAAACTTATTTGATGGGTCCTCAGAGAATGACAAGTGATAAGTAGGTCACCATGACCAACTCTCAGGTACTAGTTGGCTTAGAATCATCTTGGGTTCTCAGAGTGTGAATTGGAATTTCAAGGGTTTATCTAAATATACAGGATACTTAGAGGCTTCAAATAGAAGTGATAGGTTGTACAGTTTATCAGAAGAGCAATTCAAGGCCCAAGGGCCTCTTGTTTTAAGTGAAACTATCACAGTCAAGATCCTAAGTCGAACAGAAGACCTACTCGTTGCTTTGCAACGAGCTCTGCTCTAGTTATTATTATTATTAAAGTCTTGTGTCTCAACGGAAGACCTTTTAAGTAATCTGTTGTTACTTTTCAACTTTTTTTATTATTATTATTCTTACCTATTTTGTGCACGCGATTATTCGTAAATGCGTTGATGGATTTTCATGAAATTTTCTGGAATGATGGCAAATCATATGAAGTTAAGGCATTTTTTTTCTTATTTTGATGACGTCACTTCCGGTCGCGAGTTATTCCCGATTTTCTTTATATTAAAATTTTGTCCGGGTCTCTCCTCTAAAATGGTTAAAGATAGAGTCATGAAACTTTCTGGGATAGATCATGATCTGTAGATTTGTCTCCGGTGTTTCGTTTTTTCCGGAGTCACTTCCGTTGTCCACCGGAAGTAGTTTAAAAATATGCAATTTTTAATTTTTTTTCATTTTTAAATGTTTATAACATTGACATAAACAGTTTTTCAAGTCATTTCATTTCCACTGGAAGTTGGTTCTTGTAAACTGGAAGTTGTCCAGAAATGGGTATTTTTCATCGAAACTTTCTGGAAAGATTTGTATAAACTCATTATGGAGTTTTAAGTTGTATTAAGTACTTATGGTCATACCGGAAGTGAATGAAAAAGAACAGGAAATTGCTTGAAATTAAAAGATATCACTCTTCTATGTGTTTCTAAATATATATTGAATAAATTCAAGTGCCTATTTCATTCATCTATATTTGTTCTTCTTTCTTTTTTAAGTCAAACTATCACAGTCATGATCATATTTCATCGGTAATCTGACGGAAGATCTTCTTGTTGCTTTGCAACAAGCTCGTCTAGTTATGTTTATAATCTGTTTTTGATTTCCCTGAACAGTGTTGTCAAGGTTACTAAAGAAAGATACAGTCAAACCTCATTATTTTGAACTATATGAAACCAATAATAAATTTCATATATCTAATGATTCGAGCTTATCTCAAAATTATTAGGTAATGTTCTGGTAGCCAGAGGTTTTTGGTAGGAAAACCATCATTAAATGACCCCATTGGACCCCCAGGGTGAGAATGAAAATTCCAAAACCTTATTGCGTATCTACAGGAAACTACCAGTAATCTTCCAAAATTTAAGTGGAGTTCTGGAAACAAATGTTTGTTTTTTTTTGGGTACAAAAACATCATTTTTGACCCCCATTTGACTGCTAAGGTAAAATAAAAATTCACAAACCTTATTGCACATCTACGGACACCACCGATCATCTTCCAAACGATGATTAGACTGCTTTGTAAGTAGAGTTCTAAGATCCAGGGTTTTTTGTATTGAAAAAACATCACTTTTCGACTCTTATATGACTCTGAGGGTGAAAATGAAATTCCAAAATCTTATTGGACACCTCCATCCATTTTCTGAAAGAAATGATCAAATGTATCTAAAATGTACCTCTTTTTTTTTAAGCTCACTTGAGTTTTTTTTTCAAATCAAAATTTGTCCCTAAATGTCGTTGTTACCGTAAACTTATTAATATTTCATCTTCTTCTGTAGAGCCACTGGACCAATTTCAACCAAACTTGGCACAGTGTACCTTTGGATAAAGGGGATTCAAAGTTTTGAAGTTAAATAAAGGGACAGAACGTCTTCCAAAAGGAAATAATTTTTTTTAAAAAGTAAAAATTGGGTTGGATCCTTTAAAAATCTTCTTCTAGGTCAGAAACTGTGAAACATGTGAAAGCTTCCTGACATAGTGAAGATTCCGATTCGCTCAAATTGTTCAAATCATGACACCCAGTAGTAGGGTGAGGAAACGAGTATTCTAAATTACTTGTGACATGATCTCTATGATGACCTCACTTCATATAATTATACCCCCGCAAACGAAATTTGGGGGGTATTAGTATATTGGAATCAGCTTGTCCGTCTATTAGTCCATCTGTCTGTCCGTCTGTCTGTTACAAAAATGTGAATTGCAGCTTAAAACTTTTCATTAAAACTAAAACAAATCACTAATTATTAAAAGATGTTTTTGGAAGTTAGTCCCTATAAATCTAAGAGCCATGCACTAATCTTATTAAAAATTTTGCATGAAGATTACAGTTCTTTTTTTTATTATATAAAGCATTGTAACAAATTTAACAAAAAAAAAAATCTTGGTTTTCAACAAAATGACATAAATATGCATTTAGTACTATACAGAATCACGGTGCATTACACAGTAGATATGGTAAATCCATTTGTCCCTTGGGAGTAATGAGTGTACATACATCCAGTTCAAGATTAATTGATGAGTTCAGTGTGAGATGCCGTTAGAGCAACTCTGATCTAGTAGGTGTTATCTGCATCTCTTGGGAATTGGGCAAAAGAATAAAAGATCTCTGTTTTCTTACTCTCTAAATTGTACTTTATAGTCTGGCAAATAACAATACATATTTACTGGATGACCAGCATTTTAGTTTTAAAAAAGAATTTGGTAAAAAGTTATCAAGATTAATTTGATATTGTATAATAATTTTTTTTCAACAAAAAATTGCAAAGTGTCAGGTCTCATAAAGATGACACATAGTTGCAATTTATTTTTTCAATCAAATAAAAAACAATATACTACATGTAATTAGTATTGATGTTTTATTAGGCAACACCTTAGTTCATCGATCATTAAAAAAACAGAGCAAATAAATTTCCCTGTGAGAGTATTTACCGATAACCAATTAATATCTATAGTGTAATAATTATAACTTGTCATTTGGTGGTAAATTGAAGCTACAGCATGATGTCACCATTTTCTTGTAAATGAACTCAGAAAAAAATCTTATTTAGTACATGTATGTAGACAGTGCAGTAAGGCCCAGCTACTTAGATAAGGGTTTTGGCCCATTGGTCTCTTCCTTCGGCATCATTGAAACCGTTATATTCCATAGCATTTTATTATATATTTAAATAAAAAGTTAATCACAACAAACGCAAAGAATAAACTAAAGGATAAGAAATAACTTCAGTGCTAATACCTTCTACCATTTCTTTTTCTTCTAGTCACAGATGATGGCTTTCAGGTGCATTGTTACCATGTTTCTCAATACCTTGTTCATCTTTAGAAATGCAGGTATGCTACTGTGTTTTTAGATAATCAAGAAAACTTTCAAAACTAATGCTATGAAAGATTATTTTAAATCTGTAAATGAATTATATATTTTTATCATGTACAATATATTTGGCAGACATAAAGAGCTCGACCCACAATGTGCCATTTTTGGCCTAGCAAATTTGAAAAATTAAAACAAAGCTTTAGAATAATTTATAACATTTACCAAATTAATTTATGCAATAGTTCCCTCCCATCGGATATTTATTACTGCACACTAATTGCCCAAACCCTATGCAGTTTCGAGTTTTCCGGAAAAATCTCGCTGTTTTACCCACTTCGATCTTAAAATTCACATAGAGCACATTTGTTACGGTTTAATTTTATTTCAAAATATTAAAATACATCATCAAATCAATATTTCAGATAAAAAATATTTAACTGTAAACAATGTGACCAGGTCGAAAAAAAAAAAATTAAAATATGCACGGCAACTTCAAAAGTATCGTCTGGAAGCTGGATTCCAAGAAAATAATCATGTAATACTCAGAAACATATAAACCCTTCGAAGCAGTTGATATTACTAGATATATATACTACACAAAGGTGAGTGTTTTATGTTTTTCAAATTTATGAATCAATTGTTTAAAAAATATTAAGGAAATTAATTAAAAAGAATTGGAAAATTCTATATGCGATTCTGTTACGTTCAAGCTACAGTACATGTAAAGCTACGTTGTCCATGTAACATTATAAAATAAGTATAGACTGAAAATCAATATAAATTTTCATTACAATTTAACTAAGACAAAAAAAAACTTGGATTAAAATATACAGATCTCTACATAGCGCACGCGCAGAGAGTTTGCCAACGACCCATTGAGTCGACCCAATGACTCTGCGCTTTGCGCTATGTAGAGATCTGTATTTTAATCAGATTGGTGTTAAAATATCTTTTAGGCCTCTTTGATTTCCCAAAGCTACATGTAGTCTATATTTTGTCAAGTGTATCTGATTATGTTTACACAACATTCTTTGTGTGTATTCACACCTATGTACTACAGTTATCCTATTCGCAAAACTAAAAGTTTGGCAATATAAAAGAGAATATTTCTTTTTTACACATACACAAATACACAACTTTCAAACCACATTTTTGATGGACAACATGATTGATGTAAGACTACAATAGTGCAACAATTTTCTTATTATATTTTTCAAGGATTAATAGTTAATGGGTGCTGTATAAGTATACAATTAAATTCACAACAAACTAATGCAATATAATAATTTTAGTTAAATATATCTGCTGTAAAATGAATATAAATATATCTTGTTTGATGATATTAGAATAACTTTATATAATATGGCCAAAAAAGTCTTTGTTAATTTTTTTAATTTCGTAAAGGGCAATAACTTAGATTAGCTCAGCTGGCATCAAAAACACAGAGTGACACAACCAAAAGGAACAAGAATTTCCTTCTAATTCAATTATATTTGCATAAATATTTTTTGTTTTGGTATGAGTCAATTAATAAATGTAATAAAATGAAAAAAAAAAAAATCAAACAAACCCTCCCCCCAAAAAGTTTATTGTTTTATTTTCATAAGGGCAATAACTCAGATTATCTTGGCTAGAACCTAAATAGTATTTTTAAACAAGAGGCCCAAGGGCCTTAACGGTCACCTGAGTACAATACAACAATTTTAGAGGATCCATAAACTGATAAATGAAGCTTTGTTGCCCATAAGCAAGAAAAATAGTATGATAAGCATCAACAAAATAATTGGTACAGAATCTATCTGTTCCCCATTTATTACTATTACCATGCAGACTATTAACAAAATGTTTATTTTTAATCCCAAATTACTACTTCTCACATTGGTCTCTCTTGGCCTTTGAAGAACATTAAAAAAGATAAGTTTTTTTTGCCTCACTTTTATTCATCTATTATTTCCAAGTCTACCTGATCATTAAAACTATGAAAGTACTTTTTGTATTATACAATAAATATTCTTGTATAATTCTCTTATTCTATTAACCTTTCAAATACATTATTTACTGTGATAAATTATCGAAGGTGAATGGCAAAGGGGAATAACTTTGCTCAGCAGAATACAAGTTCATAGAGCCCTGGCCAGGACCAGAACACTTGACTAAATAATCCAGGTGTTCAAAATTCTGGTAAAAATACCCTTGCATATTACAACTTTTACTCTGTTTGCCTCGAATATACCCAGAAGCATAGAAGATTTTCAAAGAAATGCATGTTCACTATATTATTAAATAAATAAAGCCCCCCCCCCCCCTTACACCAAAACATCTTACCCAGGGGCCATCATAACTATACACTTGTTTCTTTGCTTTATTACCAGTAGTAGAAAAAATATTTTGAAAGAAATTATGCATTTTCACTATAAAATCAATAGAGCCCCCCCCCCCTCCATTCACTAGAACCCCTGACCCAGGGGCCATGAATTTCACAATTTCGGAAGAGGCATTCTTCCTTATCATAACCATGCACTTTCTTTGTTTGAATATTACCCAGGAGTAGAGAAGAAGATTTTGAAAGAATTTATGCATTTTCCCTATATAATCAATAGAGCCCCGCCCTAACCTAACACCAGAACCCTTCACCCAGGGGCCCAACATTCACAATTTCTGAGGAGGCAGCCATGTTCATCATAACTATGTACTTAGTTTATTTCATATCCAGGAGAGAGAAGATTTTCAAAGAAATAATGCATTTTCACTTTATATATCAATTGAGCCCCACCCTGACACCAACACCCCTGACCCAGGGGCCATGAAATTCACAATTTTGGAAGAGGCCACCATGCTCATCATAACTATGCACTAAGTTAGTTCATTTAATACCCAGGAGCAGAGAAGAATCAATGCAAATAATCAATAGAGCCCCGCCCTAACACCTGAACCCCTGACCCAGTGTCCATGAAATTCACAATTTCTGAAAAGGCAGCCATGCTCATCATATCTATGTTCTTATTTAGTTTATTTAATATTCAGGAGCAGAGAAGAAGATTTTCAAAGAATTAATATATTTTCACTATATAGTCGATAGAGCCCCGCCCTAACACCAGAATCCCTGACCCTGGGGCCATGAAATTCACAATTTCAGAAGAGGCTCTCTTGCTCATCCTAACTACTTACTTAGTTACTTTATTTAATACCCAGGAGCAGAGAAGAAGATTTTCAAAGAATTAATGCATTTTAAACTATATAATCAATAGAACCCCGCCCTAACACCAGAACCCCAGACCCTGGGGCCATGAAATTCACAATTTTGGTAGAAGCACTCTTGCTCATCATAACTATGATTGATTGATTGATTGTATATTGTTTTACGTCCCATTCCAGAATTTTTCACTCATATAGAGATGTCACCATATACTGGTGAAGGGCTTCAAATTTTGACCTTTACTCGGCACTCAGGGCCATTGAGCAGTGAGGGATCTTTATCATGCCAACGCCTGCCGTGACATGGGGCCTCGGTTTTTAAGGTCTCATCCGAAGGACCCGCAACTTTCACTTCAAAGTGCCAAGTGCATGGCGAAGGAACAGTTGCTACCTAATTTTTTATCGACTTAGGTCTGTCGCGGCCGAGATTCGAACTCACGACCTCCCGATCACAGAGCGAGTGCTCTACCAACTGAGCTACAGTGAACGGTCATCATAACTATGTACTTAGTTACTTTATTTAATGCCCAGGAGCAGAGAAGAAGATTTTCAAAGAATTAATGCATTTTCACTATATAATCAATAGAACCCCACCCTTACACCAGAACCCCTGACCCTGGGGCCATGAATTTCACAATTTTGGAAGAGGCACTCTTGCTCTTCATAACTATGTACTTAGTTACTTTATTTAATACCCAGGAGCAGAGAAGAAGATTTTCAAAGAAATAATGCACTTTCACTATATGATCTGTATAGCCCCACCCTGGGGCCAGAACCCCTGACCCTGGGGCCATGAATTTCACAATTTTGGTAGAGGGCTCACTGCTTATTACAATGATGCCAACAGTTTGACTGCTTGATGTCCAGGAGTAAAGAAGAAGATTTTTAAAGATTGCATAAATTTTGGTGGTTTAGCCCTACCCCTCAGGCCCCAGGGGGGCAGGGACCATGAAATTCACAATTTTTGTTCCCCTTCACCCATAGAAGCTATATACCAAATTTGGTTGAAATTGGTTGAGCGGTTCTGGAGAAGAAGTTAAAAATGTTCAAAAGTTAACGCACGACGGACGAGGCACAACTACGGACGAAAACGGATAGCAATAGGTCACCTGAGTGACTCAGGTGACCTAACAAGACACACATACACAAACAATATATATGAGAAATTCTTTTTAAACTATTAAATGTACATATTTGTTTGTTTGTTTGTTTTCTTATAGAGAGAGAGAGAAAGAGAAAGAGAGAAATTAATTAATTACATGTAATATAGATTATTAAATCTAATTGACCAAATTAAAAAAAAAATATTAAGAAACCAAATAATTCTAGTACTTGATTGTCTTATTTTTTTATCATCAGGACCACATAAAATTCACTCAGTAACCATAGCTTTGTACATGTATCTACAAATTAAATGTATAGGGATTTTTTCCCACAACTTTACCATGTTTTGGAGATAGATACTTAGGTCATAAAAGAGCATTCTTTGTAATTATATATCATATAATTAATTTGATATATATCATACACTCATTTCAATTGTAGTTTTTATTAAAACAAATATATGCTATATAAGATAAACTCTAATTAAATAATCATATCAATATTTCAGATATGCCTGGTTCAGGTCCGAAAAACTATGGCTGTTTCAACTGCCCAAAAAGAGTAAGACAGAAAAACAGACATAGTATATTGTCCAAAAATAGATCCATCATCGCCAAACTAACAGGGAGGACACCATCTGATAGTGATTTCCTGTGCAACAAATGTTGATGTATGTGCCATTATCATGCAAAACAGAAGAAAAAATCTAAGTCAGTCAGGGCACAGATTCAAAGCAGGCCAACACCAGAATCCACATCAGAAGTTAAGGCACCTCCATTCAGCCTCCCCCCCCATCCATCTTACTTCCTTTTCCCAGCACTTCAAGAGGTCACGCTTCATGCTGCATCTGCAAGCACCCAGGTCCAAAGTTAGTTGTAGTCCCAGTAGAAGTAAGACATCAAATCTTTATTTCAAAGGAGACCATCATCCCTTCTAGAGCTCGCTGCTGTCCAAACCATCTACAACAAAAGATAGAAGAACTTAATCCTGTAACAGACACCACCTTGTTCAAGAAAACAGGAATTACATATCTTATTAAGTTTTTGCGGACTGAAGTTCTAAAAAAAGAGAAAACTAGACTGGATTTTGATAGTAGTGGGAGTCTTGGTACAAATGAGTATCAAAGTCTGCTGGGAATATCAAAAGCTGCCTTTGAGTACTTACTGACATATGTTGAGGGCAAAATTAAGTTGACTCCAGTCAGAACAGTCAGGACCAGCTTGGCCATTTTCTTGATAATATGAAAAGGAGGGGAATCTAACCACATTCTGTCGACATTGTTCAACATTTCTTAATCTAGCATATACAGAGCAGTAAAGTCAGTACAGACAGCACTGATGAATGGAGGATTCGTCACAGAAAATCTTGGATTTGGACATGTCACCAGAGAGCAGATAAGTCAAGAATACTCTCAACCTCTGGCCCAAACTATTCTTGGTGATGCTGTGTCCCAACAGGCAATACTTTCCTTGATGGAACTTATATCTATATTAACAAAAGTGGAAATTTCAGGTTCCAGAGACAATCTTTTAGTCTCCACAAGGGAAGGCTGCTCGTGAAACCAATGATTATTGTATCCACATCTAGGTTACTTTGTTTCAGTGTTAGGCCACTACATCGCTAGGATCAATGACGCCATGATATTGGCTCACATTATGTGCTGTAACATTAAAGATATTCAAAGTTGGGTACAGGAGGAGGATATATTTGTGGTCGATCGTGGGTTTAGGGATTCTCTGGAGTACCTAGAACAGATGGGGATAAAGACCAAAATACCATCATTCCTAGCCAAAGGAGACAAACAAATGTCAACAGAGAATGCCAACACCAGTCGATTGGTGACAAAGGTACATGTATTGCCTGATTTATCATCTCTTTCAATTTGTGTATATATATATATATATATATATATATATATATATATATATATATATATATATATATATATATAAGCACTAAAAATGACCAACGGCACGAACAATAGTAAGAACCAGATTGGACAATCCATTACCTAACGGGGGCTTTAAAACTTGCTCTGACAGAAGATGTCTTCTCTGTAAGTACAGCTCTGACACAGACAGTTTTAACAGCCCCGTTACAGGCCGCAGCTACAAAGTACTAGGGAATTTGTCCTGTCAAACAGACAACTGCATTTATCTCATCAGTTGAAAAGTTTGCTCCAAACAGTATGTTGGTGAAACAGGAGATCTCCGCAGGAGAGTCAATAATCACCGTTCTACCATTAGGACCAAAAAACTCAATGAACCCATTGGGGAACATTTCAACCTTGAAGGTCACAAATGGGAGGACATGACAGTAGTGGTTATTGACCATAATCCAAGATGGACAGACGCGCAGAGAAAAGACAAGGAAAAGTTCTGGATGCACAGGCTGAAGTCATTCCGCCCTAATGGTATTAACAAACTTAATGACTTCACCAGGATGAACGTGAACTAGACCCAATCCCGGATTGTAACAAACAAGTTCATTCTCTCTATATAGTGTAAACTTTACCGTTAATTCGTATTAGTAATCCTGGAACAACCTACCCAAATATTTACAGCTCACATTTTTGTTTATTTCATTTTTCCGATTTCCAAATTTATAATATATCCAAATTCATATTTCAAAATTGTCCTTCCATATTATCTTTCTTTAATTTCTTTTTATCATGTAGAGTTACGCTATTCTGAGAGAATAAGACAATGTACGATTTATTGTTGGCCGTAATTAATTAGCGATAATTAATTCGTTCAATTATGTAAATCACACTTCACCAGACTACACCCGATAGACCGGACGCAATTCATAGCGCTCCGATTTCTTTGTTCACAACTGTTTATAAACTCCAAATTAAACATGTAACATTGTAAATATTTAGTGTTTGGTAGTTTAGTAGTAGTGCTAGTTGTTTTTGCTTCTCTATTTCCTTTGTTTTTATGACTTCTTAACTTTTTTCTTTGTCCTGAGGAAGGGACAGGTTGTCCCGAAAATTTGACAATTATTATTGTTCGTGTCGTTGGTCATTTTTAGTGCTTTATATAAATTTCCATCCGTGACCTTGTATCTACTTAGTAGATCCGACACTTAGGATATACAGTGTTGTTGGTTTTTAGTGCTTTTTATATATATATATATATATATATATATATATATATATATATATATATATATATATATATATATATATATAATGCATTCCATGTACCTAATTTGTGCTAATCTTAATAGAATCTCTTATTTTATTCTAAAGTTACTAGGAAATAAATATGATATCTAAGACTACTGTATATCATTCCACAGATACGGTGGGTTGTTGAGTCAGCCAATGTCAGGATCAAGCAATGGCATTATCCAGGGCACGTTCTATCCTCTAGCCAAATACCCTAAAAGGAGACTTTGTCAGGATTGTATGTGCCATTTGCAATAAGTAAGTAGTTACTTATATCATATGCACATGTATAGCAATTCACAGTATATAACAAGAAGTCTGTGAGCCAATGCTCACTAAAAATACCCCCACTCTGATGTGAATTTGATATGGACAGATGCACGGAAAAACAGGAAGTTAATATTGGATAAGTACAAAAATAAATCCCACCATATGGGATGCCTAAACATCATGCCTCTTATACTTCTTAATTCATCAAATTAATATGGATTTTAAAATTTTGCACTATTTTTTTCAGTTTTCAATTTTAAAAAATAGATTGTTGCCTATTTAATTATAGTTTCTTAATGTATTTACAGTGTATTGAATGTATTTGGTCACTTTCAGATACCTTAAGCCTCTTGCTTGTGGTAACACTGAGGAGGACCAGGCACTTGGTGCAAAGATGGTTTTTCTATCAAAGCAGGTCAGTACCCTACAACACCATGTTGAGGACAACTATCTTGACCGATGCTCCGTTTGCTGGATGGACATAAATGACCTGCCAGACTTCCCCCACCTGGATGGAGATCAACTCAGATCCATCACATGTGGAATATACCAACTTTGTCTGTCACCATCTTATGCTAAGGAGCACATTGAAGGTGACTGTAGTATCCAAGTACACAGAGAGGAGCCAGGCCTTCTACGAGTCAAAATACAAAGTAGACATGTGTCAGCAAGGTGCTACTTATTGTGGGTCCAGTATGATGCCTGTGACATCAAGGCTTGGTACTGTAAGTGCAGGGCTGATGCTCATGTGGTAGGCATGTGCTCACATGTTGCTGCATTGTCCTGTGGTACTTAGGATATGCTCGCCATCACAAGGATGAGAGATTGGGGGGAGTTTGTCGAGGATGCTACATTGGTTGATGTCTCCAATAGTTCTAGCGACACTCGGACAGTGATGGAAATGAACCAGAAGAGTAAAAGTGTACCAATTATGTCCTTTGTTGTTCGTATACACTTAACAAAACTTCTAAGTGTTCACTCTTATAAATGTAATTTTTTAAAAATTACATGATAGAATAGCCTGAAATTTTCAAATTTTTGTATCCAATGTATCTCCTTAACAAACGTTAAAAGAAAATCAAATATCACCGATGGAAATCAATGTCCCGTGACGAAGTTTAAAAACAAGAAAGCGGCTCTTTGTGGCACGTGTTTTGTGTATTCGGCTACTTTTTGTGACCATTAGCAATCTTTAACAACTGTTTTAATGAAAAAACATAAAACAAGGGCAGAATGTCTATTGAGGAAAGAGCGAGAGCCGTTGGAATGCTGGTATCTGGATCGTCCTTACGACAGGTTGTGCTCACTTTCATTTTGATGTTTATTTGTCCACGATATTACCTTTAAAAATTGACTACCAGTATCAAAAGTCATTTTAACTCTTTTTTTCTACAGGTTGCACGTCATTTTCATCGACAACTTACAGCAATTCGTAAGCTTTGGGCAAAATTTAACCAAACCGGAAGTGTTCGGGATCTTCGTCGGAGGCCAAGATCTTGCGTCACAACAAGGGTTCAAGATCGTTACATGGTTCTGGACCACTTAAGAAACAGATTTAAGTCAGCAACTTTAACAGCAAGACAAACAAATGGTACCCATGGCCGTCCAATATCATCCCAGACAGTTCGAAACTGCCTAAAAGAGGTTCACTTATGTGCAAGACGCCCAAGGAAGGTTTTAGTGTTGACCCAAAGGCATCGAGCTGCACGTCTTGCATGGGACGACACCTCAGACTTACTAGAGCAGACTGGGCAAATGTCCTATTTGTTGATGAAACTAAAATTAAGTTACGGAGTGCTGATGGCAGGAAAAGAGTGTACCGCCGGCGAGGAGAACGTCATAGTGCGGCCTGTGTTGAGGAGATGGATAGATTTGGTGGTGGCGGAACTATCATGGTCTGGGGAGGAGTGTCGATGCACACGAAAACTCCAATCATTCGTGTTATCGGTGGCCTAACAGCAGAGAGGTACCAAAATGACATTCTGAGACCTGTTCTTGTCCCGCATATTGCAGGTAACAGAGGCATGGTTTTGGCGCAGGATAATGCCCCCTGTCATAGCGCTAGAACAACCCAACAATTTCTGGCAACAAACAACATCCGTGTGATGCCCTGGCCTGCGAAATCCCCGGATCTTAATCCCATAGAACACATTTGGGACTTGGTAAAAAGAAATGTCAAAGCTCTCCCTCCTCCACGCAATATCAACCAATTACAAAGATCCATACAGCAGGTTTGGCAGCTGATAGGTCAGCTTACTATTCAGAGATACACTGTGTCAATGAGGAAACGATGTCTTGCTGTTATTAGAGTGAGAGGTGGTCATACTCCCTATTGATTGTTTTATGTGAATTTTCATTTTGAGGGTACATCATTTTCTTGACGCTTTGCTTTAAAGTATGTCGAATTACTTGCATGAAGTTTATGCAACATGGAACTGAAATAACTACCGTTTACTATAAATTAAAAAAATTACTTACTGTATTCGTTTGTTCATTAAAACCAAGAAAACCTTGGGTGAACACTTAGAAGTTTTGTTCAGTGTATGTACCTCCTGTTCTTTCACTTTATAATGCTCTAATAAGAAAAGAGCCTGAATTTAAAGCAGAAACTTTATTAAGGGGATCACTTATTTTTCTTAAAAGGATTCTATGTACATTGTTGTTTTTTTGAGAGAGTGAGAAAAAGAGCATAACAGGTACTGACATGTTGAAATAACAATATGCTTGCAATACATTATATATATTTTACTATAGCTTAGAATAAAACAATGTGGTTTGTAAAATAGGTGGATTATTGATTTGATTCTAGAAAGGATGCACATGTTTTCAAGTTTTAATACTTATAGCTTCATAAAACTGTATTTACATCCTTACATGATCTACATGTAAATCTGAGTATCAATACCAATTGTTGAAATAGTACAATGTACTATTGTTGTAGGCATTTGATAGTCAGTCCATTACAATTTTAAATAAAATACAGTTTTTATGAAGAAAATAATTGTACAGTTCTGTTTGTTTACTAGTATACATTTATTGACTCAGTTCGAGGGGCAACATGCATTTTGTCGGACTCAAGAACCAAACTGTGTACCTGAGGCCGTTAGGCTGAAGACAAACAGTTTGGTTCGAGGGTCAACAAAATGCATTTTGTCCAAGAACACAGTCAATAAATGATTTGTTATACCTTTTATTTTATTTACATACAAGTATCTTGTACTGATTTATATAATGTAAATTTCCTTTACCTGCACTATGGTTAAACTCGGTCCTGGCCACATTATCTCATCATGCCCATCAATGGGTCCAATATCTCACTCAGCAGTCAAACATCGATTTTTAGCTCACCTGAGCCGAAGGCTCAAGTGAGCTTTTCTGATCAAAATTTGTCCGTTGTCTGTCGTCGTCGTCGGTGTCGTCGTCGTCGTTGTAAACTTTTCACAATTTCATCTTCTTCTCCAGAACTACTGGGCCAATTTCAACCAAACTTGCCACAAAGTATCCTTGGGTGAAGGGGATTCAAGTTTGTTCAAATGAAGGGCCACACCCTCTTTCAAGGGGAGATAATAAAGAATTAGTGAAAAATTAATAGCATCTTTTAAAAATCTTCTTCTCAAGAACCAGAGGGCCAGGAAAGATGAAACTCATGTGGAAGTATCCTCAGGTAATGCAGATTAAAGTTTGTTCAAATCATGACCCCTGGGGGTAGGGCGGGGCCAAAATGGAGGATCAAAGTTTAACATAGAAATATATAGGAAAAACCTTTAAAAATGTTCTTCTCAAGAACAGCAAAGCCATGATGAGTCATATTTATATGGAAGCATCCTCAGGTAGTGTAGATTCAAGTTTGTTCAAATCATTACCCCCAGGGGTAGGGCGGGGCCCACAATGGAGGATCAAAGTTTTACATAGAAATATATAGGAAAAATCTTCTTCTCAAGAACAGCAAAGCCATGATGAGTCATTTATATGGAAGCATCCTCAGATAGTGTAGATTCAAGTTTGTTCAAATCATAACCCCTGGGGGTAGGGTGGGGCCACAATGGACTATCAAAGTTTTACATAGAAATATTTAGGAAAAATCTTTAAAAATCTTCTTCTCAGAAACAGCAAAGCCCTGATTGATCATATTTATATGGAAGCATCCGCAGGTAGTGTAGATTCTATTTTGATCAAATCATGACCCCGGGGGTAGGGTGGGGCCACAATGGAGGATCAAAGTCTTAAATAGAAATATATAGGAAAATTTCTTCTTCTGAAGAACTGCAAAGCCATGATTAGTCATTTTGATATGGAAGCATCCTCAGGTAGTGTAGATTCAAGTTTGTTAAAATGATGACCCCCGGGGATAAGGTCGGGCCACAGTGCAGGATCAAAAATTTTACATAAGAACATATAGGAAAAATATTTCTTCTCAAAAACAGAAAAGCTATGTTAAGTCATATTGATATGGAAGCATCCTCAGGTAGTGTAGATTCAAGTTTGTTCAAATGATGACCCCTGGGATAGGGAGGAGCCACAATGGGGGATCAAATTTTTACAAAGGAATATATGGGAAATTTTTTTTAAAATCTTCTCAAGTACAACAAAGCCATTTGTTATATTGACATGGAAGCATCATCAGGTGGTTTAAAATTCAAGCCCCCCCCCCCCCCCCCAAGTAATCTTTTCAATACTGAACTGATTTGTGCTTTTGCCAAGCCAATGTGCTCAGGTGAGCGATGTGGCCCATGGGCCTCTTGTTAATGGACCGCTCATTATAACACTGGAATTGTCAGACTTTTTTTTTACAATAGATTTATATAAGAAACAATTTTTAAAGGTATAACAATATTCATTATTGACTGCACTGCATGGTTATGCTGGTCCAAAAACAGAATTCCTCATATAAAACAGAAAATGAATTTTAAATTCTGCAAAAAATTGCTTTGATTTTATCTAGAACTAAGTAAATTGTAAGTTGTTTTCCTTGTATTTTTAAAAGCAAACACATGGGATTTTTTATTTCAAGATACAGAGTTTAATACTTTATTATTATGATTTGCATAGTAATCTTTTTTACTGTAAAAAAAAATCCTATTTATCAGTTATGTATTTATTTATTGATTCAAAAATATTCCGATATGAATTATTATAAGTATATGGTTAACAGTTATAGTTTTGATTTCATGGAGACCACTGTAAAACCTGTAATAACCAGTAATTTATTTATAGATCAAACTAGTATATATTTAAATTCTTTATACCCGCACTTTCTAACTAGATGCTGTCATGAGACAGTAATACCTGCACTAATGTGTTTGCCTCTAAATGCAGGCACATAGCATCAGGGGGGGCCAGAAAGGGCCTGCCCCCCCTTTTTTTGAAACATAACTTTTTACTATTGAAAATGTTCATGAACAGGTGGTTGCCCCCCCCCCCCCCCCGTGTTGTTGCATTATAGTCAAATAAAGGTAATGTAGTAGTGTATATATAAAATTGGAGTACTGAAAGAAGTTGGAATCCCCCCTCCCCCCCCCCCCCCCCCCCCCCGAAATAGGATTTTTGAGTTTTGAAAATTTTTGGCTTGTCAAATTTTTTAAGGTAAGTTGAAATTTTTTTCTCTGGCTACCCCCCCCCCCTCCACTTTCAAAAATGTTGCTACGTCCCTGAAACGTGCTCTGACTGCTCTCCTTCAAATTCTGGTAACCAGGGAAGAAGCACACATTTAATTCAAGCATAAAATGCTCAGGTGAACATGCAGCCCATATGGGCCTCTTATGTAAATCATATGTGGATACAGAAATTTTTTCCAGGGGGATCCAACCCAGAAATTTCTTGACAAGCAAAAAAAAAAAAAAAAAAATAATTTCTATTTCATGGTGGTGGTGGTGGTGGGGGGGGGGGGGGGGAGGGTTGTTGTTGGCTGCTCACTTTTTAAGCTTCATAAGTTTAACTTTTCAACTTAACAGGGGATCCGTGTTTTCTAAGGGGGGGGGGGGTCCAAGGTCACTTTTAGTTGCTTTCGTATATAGATTTCGTGTATAGCTTCCGGACCCCCTCTCCCTCTAGATCCGCGCATGTAAATATTTCATTACCAGTCTGATATTACCTAATAATGTAAATTCTGATAAAGAGAGAATTTTTGAAAGATTATGTAAAAAAAAGGGGGGTGGTTAATTTTCTACCCATAATTGGAACTTGTTGAATTTATTGTCAAAACAACAAATATTATTATTTTAGTGCATAGCTTTTTTGATGAACTTAAAAAAAAAATAGATGCCAACTTGTGCAAATTCTTATCAGTATTTGGGTAGGACTCTGAGAACCCCTTTCCAAATCTTGACCCATCAACTTTGTCAAAAATCAACCCCACCCACGATTCACCCGTTTTCCTGTCGTATTTAGAATAGATAACAAAAACTTATGAAAAAAAACCCGTATGTAATTATAATATAAATTTACAAATGTAGGCTACACCTTTTTGGAAAATTTCTAGACTCGTGAGTAGAATTATGTCACACTGCGAGCACTACTTTTACTGTTATCATTATTGTTTTGCACATGGTGTATGTACATCATCATTACCACTGGGATTATTAATATTTAATGTGTGTTGTAAATGTATTTATTATTCTATCAAGTTAACAGTACCTATAACAGGCGGTAAGTACTGTATTATGAATATTATTTTAAACATTTAGTATAGAACGGGGTTTGTTTGTTGTTTAACGTCCTTCTCAAGAATTTTTCACTCATATGAAAACGCCACCACTTGCCAGTGGAGGGCTGCAAATTTTAACCTATGGTCGACACTGGTCTCCACGTCCCGCAGCGGGTTCGAACCCATGACTTAAGGATCAACTCCTTACTCCACGACTCTAGAGCAGACTTTCTAACCACTGCGCCACACGGGCGACTAGAACGGGGTAAAATAATCGGAAATGAAAATGGTTAGGGGCCTATAGTTGGGGTCAAAGATCATTGGAATGCCACATTTACACAAATTATACAATGAGGCAAGTCCCTGGGGTCATTCCACTCGATCTTTGGAACCAGAAACAATAAAATAGCTTTCATTAAAGCAAAAGGCCCTAAGTCATCTATGTATTATAACACACTGAATAGGATATATGGGGTCATGACCCCCCAGAGGTCATTCCCCTAAAACTTGAAACAAATGATCATATACATTGTATTTTGAAAATGGTTGAAAACTCTCCCCTTAACCATATATAATATTGTCCCTCAAGTCATTATGCATTAAATGGTATAAAGGTTATGACCCCTTGAAGTCATCCTCATCCTGAATCTGGAAATGATCACAATATGACCTGCGTCAAAAGTGTGTTAGTGATAATCTGCTTGACATTTTATTCAGGACCCCCTAGGGTCAGTCCACCCTCCTAGAATTAGAAAATGAAAATCATTCAGAGACCCGCCATTATACTTTGTGTACATATACATTTTTGTATTATTCACAATTTATTTTATACCAAAACAAGTTATTAATAATTTGTATAAATAAATGAGCCTGGGGCTGGGAAGGGGGAAAAAGGGAAGGAGTTATGTCTGCATGGCCTTAAATGTTGAAAACTCCTAAAATTTGTGAATATTAACCCGGTCGTTTCCCACTTGTCATCATTATTTACTGATCTTCTCACAACATACATATGTCTTTATTAAGTCAATAGATCATGGACTTTTTTGGTCATATGCCTAGCTCTCCCTTGAATCAGGAATGGGGATATAAATATTTTAAGAATGATTAAGAATTAAAACAGGTCTTGCACAATCTCTTAAAATTGATTAAGCTCTGCCCCTGCGAGAGTATCAAGAATAATTCTTGAACTTTTAAGAAAAGTTCATGAAATATATTCTTGAATCTGCTCATGAAATATTCATGAAGATCCTATGAAGTTAAAATTACACTCATGATTTCATGAATTTTATTCATGAAAACCAAGTTCAAGAATATTCAAGAATAGTGTGTTGTTCATGAATTACTTACTACTCTTGAAAATTCATGAACTTCCTTATAGAATTCATGAAATCATAGTGTCCTGTGAATTTTAGCTTCATTAGATCTTTCATGAACATTTCAGGAACTTTTTAAGAATATTATTCTTGAATTATGTAATTTGACAGAAGGCCAAATTGGCAAAACCACTGTGAGTACCCTCAAAATACATGTACATAAACATTCTATTTAAAAATTTGATAATATATAAATAATGACTACAATATTCTAAACTAAATGCAATGTATTAAATTCATTGAATTTATAAATGTATACAGCTTTTAACCAACACACTCTTAAACAATTACATGTACAGCCTGGATCAGTTTCAGAATCTTAAACAACGCTTGTGTTCTTCTTATGGCACGTTCAAGTAAGTCAGATGCCTGTGGTGCATTTGTTATCCCTGTCAATTTTGCTTCTTGACATTCCAAAAATGAATTTTTCTCTATGGGTGTCTGCTGGATCACTCACTAATTCATCCAAAATTGAAATCCATCCTTTAAATCATGACATGGTTTTTTTTTTCTAGCTCTTTTACAAATGGCCTTTTTTTCATTTCACTCTCCCTGAAATTACATATACATGTATATAAATGATATGCCAAATAGAAATAAATATTACAGGGAACAGGATACTTTTAAATAATATGGGTTGCAACTGGAGGCCAGAAAAAAAATACAGGAATTACCTGTCTTTTATACAGAACACTTGGTCTTTAATTTATAAAGACTCAGGAATCCTCAGAGACGAGTCAAAGTCAATTTGTTCTAATCAGTAAAGAAAATTTAAAAATGATTTTAGTTTCAATTTAGAATTAAGTTTCCTTTTTTTCTTCAATTTGAGCTAGTCCATGGGCACACGGGGGTGTGTATGCCCCCCCCCCCCCTTCCATTTTTTATTATAAATATAAAAAAAATATTCTGAGACCAAAACACACAAGTTTTTTAAAATAAATTTTTAAAATATATTTCATTAAAATTCATTTCATTTAACAATAACTGAAATTATATTTCTCTCCGAGTTATTTTTTTTTAAAATCACGTTTGTTTGGCATGCGTGCAACAAGTGTGCTAATCAACAAATTTGGAATCAAAATAATTAAAGAATTATGTTCTTACCACATGCTTTCTGTATTGCAGTCCTTCCTTTCGATGAATATAATAGTTAACACTCCATTAAAAAAATGTTGACAGAATCTAGATCTATCGACAATCTTCTGACAATGCAATGCAACATCTTCCTTCCTTTCAATCTATTGAAAATTTGGCGCTCGCGTAACTGCTTAACTAATCAGTAATGATGTTATAAATCAGCTACTAGAAGCGTCCAATCAAACGACGTTTTCTAAAAACGATTGAGGTTGCGATTCAAATCATACCCGTAATATTAATTGGCCGCCAATGTATTCTTGTTTGGGGTACCTTGATAAAAAATGGTAAATAAATAGGCCTAGTTAATCGTGGACTAGTACTATTAAATAAAGTTTTACTTTTTTAATTATATTTATGCCAACGTTTCCATAAACTTAAAAAAAAAATCTTTGAATAAAAATGGTGTGAAAAATTATTGATACGAATTGCCTCGCCACCCGTTAAAAAGATGGCGGCCTTTTTGTTTTTCGGTGGGCGATAGAACTAGAAGTTTGTAAACTTGAGAATTTACAATATAGACTGCATTGGAGGATATATTTTAAATGTACACCATCCAAACAACATCCACAGAAAGACCAGCACTGTTCCGCCTGCATTCATCAGCTCACAACACGAGTAAGTTTTCATCTGTTTTATACATGTTACAATCGGGGGATGGATATCGTGTGCACAACCTGCAAGCTGCAAGGTTGTTGTTTCATATGTTCTTAAATTAATTATATTTTTATGGCCCTATTTATTGTTTGGTTTCTTCGAATTTCAAAATGAGATTGGCAAGGCATTTGCTTTTTTCTCAAGAATGAAACAAGAGGGAGATAAAATACGATTTAAAATTATGTATACAGTGTTGTTAGTTGACAGAGTTTGACACAATCCGTGTCCTCACAGATTACTTAGTAGGCAAAAAGTACCGATATTATGTGGAAATATTTTTATAAAGTATTTAAACTTAATATTTTTTTAATTATCTAGCTTATTGAATTCAGGGAAAACGATTGTGTTTCTATTTATACATCAAAATTATTCACATAAGTTGAAACTTAAGTCATCACAGGCATACTAGACGTATAGATTACCTACTTTGAAACTATGCAGATAGTTGCTGAATGTTTTGTTTGTTTTTGTTTTGTTTTTTGTCAATGTCTATTCATTTAAAATATAACTTTCATTAAGAGCGTACAATTTTTACAGGTCTAACAAAGAAACAACTAGAACTGAAATATCCCAAAAGACTGAAGAATCAGTGGCAAGAATCAGCTATGTTTATCAGTGAAGGAGAATTGACAGGAGTATGATTCTTATGGAACCAAGTTGTTTTGGATCTTCTCATGCAAGCACACAATTTGAAACTGACATCATAGACAAGACTAATATGATATCTTTTCAGATGATCGGCAACATGTTTATTAACCTCACAATTTTTATTTTCTACTTTAAGATGTTACCTTATAAAAAAAATAAATATATATGTTGTAAATTTTAGAACCATTTATGCCCATGAACAAAAATGTTGCAATAGGCATGGAGGCTTTTTTTAAATAATAAATTATAAGTTTTAGGGATCAAATAGATTTTTTTTAACACACTGGACTGTGAGTGATGGTTATCATTACTTGAAAACATTGATGATTCATGTATTTCTTAAATGGACATGAGAAAATACAATTCATGTTAATGTGTATGTTCCACAATTGTATACATCTTTTGCATTTTAAGATGTAAATTTACGTAAATTCCCTGATTTGCAACTTATTACTGATAGTCTATAATGATGTTAAAAAAATCCAACAAGCTTTTCTGTCTATTTAGTCTTTCCATTTCAACATTGAACAGTATTGTAATACATGTATTGTTAAGCAATTACCAATGGAGAACACTCAGTTAATTAAAATTGTACTTAAAATTCAATATCAATAAATTTGAATCATTATAGAATTTGAATTGTATTGAGTCATGAATAATCATGAATAATCATGAAACTTGTGTTGCTGTGTAATGTTGAAGATTTTCGAATTTCATAAAGGTTCATCATTGTTCATGAAGAATAAATTTTTTCAGTATGAATGTGTTCATGAATTATATTCATGAACTACTTTTATGAAACTATTATGAATCTTTTATGAGCATTCATGAACAATGATGAACAACTCATAAAAGTTCTTTAAGTCATGAATATCATCTCGCAGGGACGTAGTTGAATTAGCTATACTGGTATAGCTTGGTTTTGCTATTCAAAACATTTTGATTTAGCTATTTAATCATACTTTTCTTTAATGTACATTTTTATCAATATAGATAAAAGTTGCACTATGTTGACATGGGTATAAATTTAAATTTTCAGCTTTGAGTTTTCTGAAAACAATGCATGGAGGAAAACTGCATTTCAAAAATTGTCTCGTGAGAATTTGCTATCAGAGATATATATATTTTGCATGGGGCTATATACCTGGAGTAATCTCTCTCTCTCTCTCTCTCTAACATCTACTTGAGTCAAAAAGTGGAATTATAAGACAAGTTTTTTTAATTGATGACTTTTTAGGATTTTACACTAATTCATACTGCAGCAAGAATGTTATACCTCCCAGAAAAAAAGAAGTTTACTCACTATCTTGTCTTTGATCTATATCTATAATTTCGAAAGGACACAGCCAGAAGTCTTTTAACATGGTTTGTTACAAATTTCACTTGGAACTCCTATTAATTTGCTCAAGATCAGTATTTTCAGTAGGCAGAAATGATCTTGATCAATTATGCTTGAAAAGTACTCACTGTGAACAATCACCTGACTTGTTGAAGACAGGTAAACATACCCCTCAGGGTATAATTATCATACAAAGGCCTGAATAAAATTGAAGTCATAATTAAATCATCATTATCTTAGTTAAAATAAGAAGAAACACACTAGAGTGTGATGAAATACATTTAGAAACACACAGAGTTTTCTTTCTCATGCAAAATATTCTTTCTTGTGTAAAACAATTGTTCAAATGAAGGACCAAACCTTCTTTTAAGGGGAGATAAGAATGAGTGAAAATTTAATGTTATTTCAAAAATCTTCTGAAGAACCACTGGGCCAGAAAAGTTTAAAATTATGTGAAACTTCATTACTTAGTGTAGATTCAACTTTGTCCAAATCATGACCTTCAGGGGTAGGGTGCGGACACAATAGGTGATCAAAGTTTTACATGCTTAAAACAAAGTGCCACGGACGGACAAATTTTGCTTTGTTATAAGTGTAATTGCTTAAATCCATTAAGTTTACAATATATTTTAAAGTCACGGGGAATGAAAATTGCTTTGCTGTAAGTGTCAATTCATTATAGGCTTGTTTCGCTATAAGTATGCTTTACTGTATAAGAAAAAAATTCCTTCTCAAGAACCACTAGGCAAGTAAAGTTGAATCTTATGTGAAAGTTTCATTACATAATGTAGAAACAAATTTGTTCTTTCAAAACTACTCCTCCTACAGGTTTGATGCAACAAGTAGACTTTACTAGTCTACATACTGTTTTTGTCAGTTTTCCTTTTCTATCAAATTTTGTCCGAGCCTTAACTTGACAACCCTTCTACATTAAGACTTCAAACTTGAAACATGGAGAGGTGGTATGGAATTGGGGTTGAGGCCACCAAACTCTTTTTACCTTGACCTTTTGATAAGGTCAAGGTCAATCTTTACATAAAATATAGTCCAGGCTATAACCTGAGAACCCTTTGACATTAGAATTTCAAATTTGTAACATAGAAAAAAGACATTTACAAAAGATGCACTGCACTAAAATGTTGACCTTAACTCCTTTCTTCATTCAAGGTCAAGTTGAGAAAAACACCTCCAAACCATAACTTAAGAACCTTTTGACATTAAAACTTCAATCTTGGAACATGGAGAGGTGGTATGGAGAAAGGGTGCATGCAAACAAAATTTTTTACCTTGTTTTTATGCCCCATCATGAATATGGCTGGTGCATATAGTGTTTGTCATGTCCGTCTTCTGTCCTTTCATCCTTCTGTCCTTCCGTCTGTCTTTCCATCACGCTTTGCGTTTAGCTCTTTTCAAAGCTCAGTTTCAAAGAAACTATCAAAGATATTTTTATCAAACTTCATATGCTGATAGATATTGATGAGAGCTATGTAACTGCATCAACATTTTTTGACCTTGACCTTTACTTTGACCTTGACCTCACTTTTCTTAAATTAGTGTTTAGCTCAGTTTTAAAGATACCATTCAAGATAGTGTAATTAAACTTCTTTCGATGATACATACTGATGTAAGCTATTCAAATGCATCAACATTTTTTGACCTTGACCTTTTCTTTGACCTTGACCTCACTTTTCTTAAATCAGTGTTTAGCTCAGTTTTAATGAAATCATTCAAGATATTTTTATCAAACTTCACATTTTGATACATACTGATGAGAGCTATTCAACTGCATCAATATTTTTTGACATTAACCTTTCCTTTGACCTTGACCTCATTTTTCTTAAATTAGTGTTTAGCTCAGTTTTCAAGATACCATTCAAGAAATGTAATCAAACTTCATATATTGATGCATACTGATGTTAGCTATTTAACTGAATCAACATTTTTGACCTTGACCTTTCCTTTGACCTTGACATCACTCTTCTTAAATTAGTGTTTAGCTCAGTTTTAATGAAATCATTCAAGATATTTTAATCAAACTTTATATGCTGATACATACTAATGAGAGCTATTCAACTGCATCAATATTTTTTGACCTTGACTTTTCCTCTGACCTTGACCCCACTTTTCTTAAATTTGTGTCAAAATTCATATGCTGATACATACTGATGTAAGCTATTCAACTGCATCAATATTTTTTGCCTTTGACCTTTACTTCATTTACTTTAAATTAGTGTTTAGCTCAGTTTTAAATAAACCATTCAAACTATTTTTATCAAACTTAATATGCTGATACATATTTGTGAGAACTAATCAACTGCATCAAAAATGTTTGACTTTTAACTTTCCTGTGACCTTGACCTCACTTTTCTTAAATTTGCATTTTGCTTATTTTTAAAGAAACCATTTAAGATATATTTATGTAAGCTTAAGCACTTATACATAATTTGGTGAGAGTTTATCATCTATATCCAACTTTTTAGATTTCAGTTTCAATTTTAAAGAAACTATACAAGATATTCTCATCAATTTCATACACTAATACAAATTTTCATGTTGCATTTCTAATAAACCCTCGGCGGGGCATTCATGTCCTATGGACATATTTCTAGTTGTATAAAAAACTGTCATTTTTCGACCCCCATTTGACCCCCAGGGTGAAAATGAAAATTCCGAAACCTTACTGCACATCTACATGACACCACCAACCATCACCCAAAAGATGATTAGGCTACTGTGTAAAATGTAAGAGGAGTTCAGGGAACCAGGGGCTTTTTGCATAAAAAAGGTCATTTTTCGACCCCCTTTGACCCCTAGGGTGAAAATGAAAATTCCGAAACCTTACTGCACATCTACATGACACCACCAACCATCTCCCAAAAGATGATTAGGCTACTGTGTAAAATGTAAGAGGAGTTCAGGGAACCAAGGGCTTTTTGCATAAAAAAACGTCATTTTTCGACCCCCATTTGACCCCCAGGGTGAAAATGAAAATTCCAAAACCTTACTGCACATCTACATTACACCACCAACTATCACCCAAAAGATGATTAGGCTACTGTGTAAAATGTAAGAGGAGTTTGAGAAAGAAGACTGTGACAGACGGACGGACGGACGGACAGACATGAGTAACAACAATATACCCGAACTTTCTTTAGAAAGTGCGGGTATAATTTAGGATGTTTAGGTTACCTTCAAAGGAAATATTTTAATTTGAGGGGTTACAGTTGCAAATCATTTTACTCCATTAAATTACCCACTTTTAATCAAATGTCATAAGCCATGCAATTTGTGTAAATGTAGGTTTCGTGTGGTGGAAACTGCATCAAACTGATCTCGGGTAGTTCTTTAAGAGATTCTTTAATGTTTTGTAAATAAATGTTATAAATTAAACCACAATGATACACAATGCCTATAGCATATTATTTCTTGTACTGTTTGTGCAGAGGTTGAGCTTATATATACAAATAAATGATGTTCTGTATATTCATTGACAAGGATTATAAAAAAATTCAAAAAAATTAAAAATGTAATTTGTAATTTGATTAATTACTTTTGCAAAGTAATTGTAATTTAACTAATTACACGTCTTACATGTAGAAGGCCTGTAATTTAATTGTAGTTTAATTGAAGAAAGGTCAAAGTAATTGTAATTTAATTAATTACTTTTTAATGTAATTGACCCCATCCCTGATAAATAAATATATATATATATATATATATATATATATAAGTACATAGTTATGATGAGCAAGAGTGTTTCTTTCAAAATTTTGAATTTCATGGCCCCAGGGTCAGGGGTTCTGGTGAAGGGGGGGGGGGGCTCTATTGATTACGTAGTGAAAATGCATAATTTCTTACAAAATATTTTTTTCTACTACTTGTTATAAAGCAAAGAAGCAAGTGTGTACTTATGATGATCAAGTGTGCTTATTCCAGAATTGTGAGCTTATGGCCAATGGGTCAGGTGTTCTGGTGTAAGGATGAGGCTTAATTTATTTTATTTAAGATAGTGAAAATGCACTTCTTTGAAAATTTTCTATGCTTCTTGGCATATACGAGGCAAACAGAGAAAAGTTTTTATATGCAAGGATATTTTTACCAGAATTTTGAACACCTGGACCATTTAATCAAGTGTTCTGGTCCTGGCCAGTGTTCTATCATCTTGTTTTCTGTTGAGAAAAGTTATTCCCCTTTGCCATTCACGTTTGATAATAAATCACTGTAAATAAAGTATTTGAATGCTTAATAGAATAAGAGAATTATGCAAGAATATTTATTGTATTATACAAAAAGTACTTTCATAGTTTTAATGATCAGGAGGACTTGGAAATAATAGATGAATAAAATTGAGACAAAAATAACTTTTTTAATTGTTCTTCAAAGGCCAAGAGAGGCCAATGTGAGAAGTAATAATATGGGGTTAAAAATGGACAGTTTGTTAATAGTCTGCATGGTAATAGTGATAAATGGGGGACAGATAGATACTAGAGCAATTATTTTGTTGATGCAAATCAATTTTTCTTGCTTTGGGGCAACAAAGCTTCATTTATCAGTTTATGGATCCTCAAAATTGTTGTATTGTACTCAGGTGACCGTTAAGGCCCTTGGGCCTCTTGTTTGTAAATCAATTTTAAAAATCTGTTAAGAACACATGGTAATATTGTCACTATTTTATAAATCTGTTCGGTGTCATCATGAAATAGGTGAATAACAGCAGGGCGCTTGCACCTATTTCGCTGCTAACGACCACTTCATTGAATACTCGGTTGGAACTCCTCTAGAATTTATGCTTCTGCATATTAAAAAGTACATTGTTACAAATTATACACAACAAGATGCAAAACAGCTGGACCTCAATCGATATCATACATGTACCAAAGATGTTGGAGATGAATTTCGGCTATTTTTATTATCAAAAAATTAATTCATGCTTTGAATACAGACATATCGATATTTTAGAGCTTTTTACTGTCTTTGGCGATCACACATGTGAAAAAAGTCTGATTGCCTGATAGAGGCCCTCAGTCGGCATGCAGTAGTAGATCTACTAGTTTTCACAATATTGTAATTAATTTGTTATTCTTTGTTTTCATTTATTAAATACACATCACAACAAAAAGAAATAATAATAAGGAATTTGAAAATGAACTTTGAAGGGAACACTGGGGAATGTAAGAAATTTGCTACTTTGATAAGGCTCTGAAAATATGGAGAGATGAGAAGAGAAAAAAGTTTTAATCTTAAGTGTAAATATTATGTAAACAAACTATGCAAGAAATGAAATAACTTCGATAAACCTTTTTTTTATCAGTTGAAAACTTTTGATAAACTTATTTTTTATCAGTTGAAAACTTTAGATTTACAATATACGTATGATTTTGTTTTCCAGGTAGAGAATTGTATGCCTTGCAATTAAAAAATATTAAATAATTAATTTTTTTTAAATATACTGGGTACCTATTTGTCTCTTTAAGTATTTTTAGGTTAAAAATTTTTTCAAGGTATATACATTAGCATGTATTTATATTTTTTAAAGTTTACATAATGATCAACTGATCAATGTGCACTAAGAATTCTCCGTAGAATTTAAAACTTCTCCCTAAATTTCTCTGAGTGAGAAGTGATGTCTCCCTAAGTTCTGGGTCTAGGCTAGTAGGTTGGTTCCTGAGTTTACAAATTTGTTTTTCTGTATTTACCAGTTTAAGTAACTTGTTAATCAATTTTTTAAATTTTTAAAATACATGTATATTAAACTTCAGTCGCGGATGGGCTTGTGGCTGAAGCATTTAATTCCATAAAGGTGTTAAAGTGAAATCTTCCTAAAACGAGGATTAACAGCAATTAAAACAGAATGCTGCATTTCAAGTGTAGTCAGTGGCATTTCCATAATTTTTGAAATTGTTATTACATGTATATGTTTTTTTTGTTCCCTCGTGACATTTATACAAACTATTTTGATAGTTGCATGCATAATTTCCCTTCGATCTTGAAACCTTACAGCTATAGATTTTGAATTGCTGGACTAAATCCATCACTAAGATCATGGATCCCCTAATCCACTGTCTATTTGGTAAGTCAGATTTTAGAATGCGGTCATCTTCGCTAGCCAAGGGTTTCTGATACGCTACTCTCCTCATAAGCCCTTGGCATACGGTGCTGACAAAAGACGGGATTGTTTTTGTCACGTGATCACGATTCTTACCAGGTACGCACAGATTGCGTCATCGACAGAAATAAAAAGCATGTTTAAAAAAATAATGTTTTTAAAGAATAATTAACAAGAAGGTATTGAGTTATGTTAATTTGTTATTTAAACATGTTAAAATGCAAATCTACATCTTCAGTATTGATTCTTAATCACATATTTTGCACGTAGCTTAAGATATTGGATGACACTATATATATATATAGCTATTCATAGAATGGGATGTTATGTGCGTTTTTCATTCCCGATATTAAAGAGTTAAGATATATCCCAAACGCAAATATCGTCATTTACAAAAAACAATTGATGATTGGTCGACCGATGTCGATCAACTCCAATCAAAACTTGAAAAAAAAATCCAAACTTTTTTTAACACCGTATGCCAAGGGCTTATGAGGAGAGTAGCGTATCAGAAACCCTTGGCTAGCAAAGATGGAATGCGGTGTAATTGCCTTTCTTTAAATATGACATTTTCCTACACGGCTACATCGGGCAGGCATTAATTGACGGACTCATGATGATTGAAGTGGTTATGATGTACTTGTATTTAGAGTAATTTTAAAGTGAAAGAATTAAAATCAGTTTGGAAATTCAATTTTTGCTTTAAAAATAGTATAAATGAAACAATGGTTTGAATTCCATTTTTGAAATTCATTGGCATTACAAATATTACAAGCACAATTAATGTATTTGAAAAAAATGACATTGGAAATAGTTTCAAGCAAATGCAACAAAAGGCTATTTACAATTATCGTGGGATTGATCTGGTTTTGAAAGCATATACATGTAGTTAAGCAATATTTTAGGGAAAAGGGCTAGTTACATTTTGATATGACTGTCTTGAAATTAGGAGAATTATCTCTAAAATTTTGTACATTTTTGTGCTCAGAAAGAATGCATGTAACTTTAGTTAGCTGAACATCATTTTCGACTAGTGCACTACAGATCTGAAGGTATTTTGAGTCTACGATGCTTCATTTGATTGAATAAAATAAATTATACCAATTTAGTTGAAGAAAAATGTCTAAATGGGCCTGCTTTTGACGAAAAAAGAAATCAAAGAGAGGGTGTTTTTATTGTATTAATTGCTAGCTGTATCAGTGATTTCTGTGGCTCCGCGCCATAAAACTTAGACGAGCTCATTTTTGATCCCAGTCTCACTTTTATAAAAGGAATTGTTAGTTGAGAAGTGAGACTGAGATTAAGAGTGAACTTATTTAAGTTTATGGCCCTGGGGTCTGGAATTTCAAAGACATATGACACATGGTCCCCCTTTCTTTTTACACATTCATATAGCAAAGATTCTTTTGTTAGTATTTTTGCATTTGTTTAAAAGTAACTAGTTCAGTTTTTTATACATCAAATAAGTTACAAATTGCATTTGTCGTATTGCTCAAGTTTTGCTTTCCAATGGTTTTCATTTGGGGTTCTCTTGGTGTGAGGTTTTGTATATGCCAGTTAACTTGGGGGATAGATTTCACATTTTACTGGAAGAACGTCACCTCGATTCACTACTTTCAGTACTTTGATTGATAGATACGCAGTCATCAATGGTCTAAATGAAATCCAATTCATTTTCAACTTAAACTAAGCAGTTTGACTTTTTAGCTCACCTGAGCTGAAAGCTCAAGTGAGCTTTTCTGATGACCCGTCGTCCGTTCGTCTGTCCGTCCGTCTGTAAACTTTTCACATTTTCAACTTCTTCTCAAGAACCACTTGGCCAATTTTAACCAAACTTGGCATGCAGCATCCTTGGGTGAAGGGGAGTTTAAGTTATTAAAATGAAGGGCCAAGTCCCCTTACAAGGGGAGATAATCAAGAAAATACAAAAATTGGGTGGGCTAATTAAAAAATCTTCTTCTCAAGAACCACTGGGCCAGAAAAGCTGAAACTTATGTAGAAGCATCCTAGGGTAGTGTAGATTTTAAATTGTTCAAATCATGATCCCCGGGGGTAGGGCGGGGCCACAATAGGGAATCCAAGTTTTACATTGAAATATGTAGTAAAAATCTTTAAAGTCCTTCTCAAGAACCACTGGCCCAAAAGCTGAAACTTATGTGGAAGCATCCTGGGGTAGTGTAGATTCTAAATTGTTCGAATCATGACCCCCGGGGGTAGGGTGGGGTCACAATAGGTAATCAAAGTTTTACATTGAAATATATTGGAAAAATATTTAAAAATATTCTTCTGAAGAACCACTGGGCAGGAAAAGCTGAAACTTATTTGGAAGCATCCTAGGGTAGTGTAGATTCTGAATTGTTCAAATCATGACCCCGGGGGTAGGGCGGGCTCACAATAGGTAATCCATGTTTTACATAAAAATGTGTGGTAAATTTGTTTTAAAAATCTTTTTCTCAAGATCCACTGGGCCAGAAAGACTGAAACTAATGTGGAAGCATCCTGGGGTAGTGTAGATTTTAAATTGTTCGAATCATGAGCCCAGGGGGTAGGGAGGGGCCACAATAAGGAATCCAAGTTTTACATTGAATTATGAAGTAAAAATGTTCTTCTCAAGAACCACTGGGCCAAAAAGGCTGAAAGTTATGTGAAAGCATTCTGGGGTAGTGTAAATTCTAAATTGTTCAAATCATGACCCCCAGGGGGTAGAGCGAGGCCACAATAGGGAATCCAAGTTTTACATTGAAATATGTAGGAAAAATATTTAAAAAATCCTCTCAAGAACCACTGGGTTAGAAAAGCTGGAACTTATGTGGGAGCATCCTGGGGTAGTGTAGATTCTAAATTGTTCAATTCATGACCCCTGGGGGTAAGGCGGGGCCACAATAGGGAATCCAAGTTTTACATTGAAATATATAGAATTTAAAAAAAAAAAAAAAAATCTTCTTCTCAAGAACCACTGGGCCAGAAAAACTTAAACAGTGTGGAAGCATTCTGGGGTAGTGTAGATTCTAAATTGTTCAAATCATGACCCCCGGGGATAGGGCGGGGTCACAATAGGTAATCCAAGTTTTACATTGAAATATGCGGAAAAAAATCTTTAAAAATCTTCTTCTCAAGAACGACTGGGCCAGAAAGGCTGAATCTTATGTGGAAGCATTCTGGGGTAGTGTAGATTCTAATTGTTCAAATCATGACCCCTGGAAGTAGGACAGGGTCACAATAAGTACTACAGGGGGGAGAGAAACCAAGTGAAAAACAGGAAGGCCAAAGTTACTCAGGTGAGCATTGTGGCCCATTGGCCTCTTGTTTAGAAATTCACAGGGCCAAGAAAGGCCCTAAGTGAACCTTGTTCTTTGTTCAAATGAAAGGCCACACCCTCTTCCAAGGGCAGACAACTAAGAAATAGTGAAAATCGGGTGGGGGTATTTAAAAATCTTCTCAGGAACCACTGGGCCAGAATAGATAGAACGTATGTAAAAATTTCCTGACATTATGTATTTCAAGTTTGTTCAAATTCTGACCCCAGGGGGTAGTATGGGGCCACAATGGGCGATCTAAGTTTTAAATAGAAATACATGGATGTAGCAAGAACCTTTAAAAATCTATTTCTCAAGAACAGAAAAGCCTTGATTGGTGAGTTTTATATGGAAGTATCCTTAGGTAGTGTAGATTCAAATCTGTTCAAATCATGACCCTCGGGGCTAGCTAGGGTGGGGTCACACTGAGCGAACATCATCGAAGATCTACATAGAAATATATAGGAAAAATCTTCTTCTCAAGAACAGCAAGGCCGTGGTTGGTGATATTTATTTGGAAATATCCTCAGGAAGTGTAGATTCAAGTTTGTTCAAATCATGACCCCTGGGGCCAGGATGGGGTCACACTGAGGGAACAAAGTTTTGTATAGAAATATATAGGAAGAATCTTTCAAAATGTTCTTCTCAAGAACAGCAAAGCCATGATTGGTGATATTTATATGGAAGCATTTTGAGGTATAGCGTGGATTAAAATTTGTTCAAATCATGACCCCTGAGGGTTGGGAGGGGCCACAATGGGCGATCAAATTTTTACGTAGATATACATATGAAAAATCTTTTAATATCTTCTCAAGAACAGTAAAGACAAATTTTAAATATGGAAGCATCCTCAGGTAGTGTACATTCAAGATTGTTCAAATCATGACCCTCAGCGCAGCTAGGTTAAGGACGGTCATGAAATTTATATGCCTTAATATATTCAGGGAAAATGAATACAGTTTTAATATTTTTTTAACATCATTAGTTTTGATGAATTTGAATTGTGGTGTTTGCATTTGTATGTATCAGGTCTCTGCTGAGTTTGGCCAAAGCGACATCGGTTACATCAGCTGTTTGTCAAGTGACAGGTTTAAAATTAGAACATATATCTACTACTACAAAGATCGTAAAAGTTCAACGATATACGTGCATCTTTCCGCTATAAAATTTATTTTGTTTTCTCCAGACAAAAATGTAATACGCATTGGAATAATCTTTCATTGCGGAATAAATAAACAATGCACAACCAGCTCTCAGCACTTTTCAGAATAGTAGGAATAATACCTACACATGTTTAAAAATTCAGAATTTATAGTGAAGCGGATATCGTTGAACTTTTGATATTTTCGAGATGCTGGACCTGTCATTCTAGCACGATACTGTACACATGTGCTCCCTACAGCTTTACATAAAGTCTACACATTATCAATTTAGCTTCACAATAAAATGTGGATTTATATATTTCATAATATGTCTCTGTTTTGGTCTGACTATGCGTGTTTCTTATTTATTTTTATTTTTACAAACTATGATAAAAGCTTGATCCACGCCTCAAGTTACAGAGAAACTGCGTGTCAGACTAAAAAATGACGTCACCTCAGTAAGTACAGCGAGGTCACGCTGGCTTTCATTCTACATACGCTAAGTGCTATTATGGCAAGATAAATTGTACATCCATTTATCTTTATAATAGCGAGCGCTCGGCGCTGCGAGCTCTAACGACAACGCCTGGGCGAAGAGAAAATTCGGACTACTGCACATTCATTCAATAGAATTTTTTTCCGCAGTAATTCTGACCCACAATGCATCGATTCTTGTTCTCGCTGCTAACTTCATTCACGCGGTAACAACAACTAAAATTTCACAAAAAATATACTCACCTGAATTTAATGGATATTGCATGCAGATAGTAGATTAAAAGTTCTTTGTTAAAATATGTGCACTTTTTAAACTTTGTTTATGGAAATGCAGCTAACATACGTCATGTGACGTCACAGTCTAGACGTTCCAAATGTCTCGTGCGGTTTGAAGAGGCGGATCTTAAAATGAAATGAACAATGCGCTCGCCCCAACGGTCGCACCGTTTACATATTATTTATGAGAAACGAAATTTAGTGTGTTTTAAAAAGAACATATAGTATTTATTCATCGAGATTCGTTTGTATTGTTTTAACGTGACGTCATAATAGTTTCCCGAACCTATGCATAGACTGACATATACACTGACCTCATTTATAGGCGCCGCCATGTTTCGATCACATGACTTAACGCCATGAAGCTGCTGACAACGTCATAATTCGGTTATACTCAACACAGCAATTTTTTTCCCCATATTTTCATTATTTTTAAAAGAAATATTGGCGTAATACTAACACAACTTTTAAGACTCGTAAATAATTTGACCGATACATATTTTGTTTATTTGGTATGTTTTTTCTATTTATTGTTTGTTTGTTGTCTGTATAAATGTTATTTATTCTTGGATCCACACCAGCACAAGCGACGTATATTGTTGATAAATATTACACCGGGTAGTTCTTTGAATCAACATATTAAACGGTAAAAATTGATACTAGTAAGTTTGTAATATCTTTTACAGAGAGAGAGAGAGAGAGAGAGAGAGAGAGAGAGGTTTCGCAGATCTGCAAAGCTGTTTTGGAAAATACACATACATTGACAATGCTTTACGACTGGAACTTTGACTCAGGCTTTAATTCTAATTTTTACGATGTTTTTTTTTTTCAATTTGCTCATACGTACAGTACACAGGCCTTTGAATCATTTAAATCAGACTTAAAAATTGGGATGTATAAAAAAGAAATTTTTTAACACCTCAATTTTTTAAAGCGATCTAAGGGCCTACGGTGCAGTATATATAAAATCTTCATGAACTAGCATGTTTTAAAGAGGGTTGAGTGAAGGACTAATCCTCCCCTTTTATTAGTAAAGCATACAACTTACACCTTCTACCACTTTTTTTCACATTTAACAGAGTTAACCACTCCATCCCACCCCCTCTAATTTGCTACCGACGCTTTCGACTAATTAAAAATTCATTGGGGGTTCAACATTTTAAAAATGTCGACAAAATTTCTTACCCTCTACATCTGCATCTGTCACTGAAAATAAAAAGATTATTTTTTCTATATTCCACAAGGCATGCATGTGATTTCAATATCAAGGCTGATCATGCAGATTAATGAAGCCCCCCCCCCCCCTTTCCTTTTCAAATTTGCTTGCAACGCCTACGTACAATATTATGTTTTTAAACCAAAGCGCTATCAAATGATCCATAAAATCGATATCATATGATAAATTCAGTGAATTAATTATTATACATTTCTCCATTTTTTCCCGATCCTTTTCATAATTTATAAGTACCCAGGACAGTGAAACGTGATGGAATTTTTTAATGACTTATATTAATTATTCACGTATATTATATACTTAAACATATCCCTGTGTGGTATGCTTCTTTTTATTAAAAAGTTTCTTAATGTATGTATTCAAAATTTTGATAAACAAGGTTGTAGATAATATTTTCTTGAAAGTACGATTTTTTTGGAGAGCACGCGACATAATATTTTTTTTTCAACAATCCTGTTCTCACATGCGTGTGATCATTTGATTTCATGACTTTTTACCTTAATGAAAATAATTTATGTATTAATTCAGTACCCTTTGTCTTAATTGACTTTGTGTTTAATATTAAGCACACTCTAATATGAAAAAAAGATTTTTATTTAAGTGTTTTTCCTTCTCAAATGTTATAAAGTTAACGTAATACATGTAAGTCATATTTTCAGAGGCTAACATTATAGATTTCTCGGCAGGAGTGCTCTATATATATAGGGCCAGGGTGAGTTTTAATTAAAATAAATAAATTAAAAACAACCTTAAATTCATTTTTAAAAACATTTATATAACATTATTATATGGAGTATAAAAATAATGCATAAAGTTAAATAAAACGGTATTCGATAAATAAAACGACGGTCGTCTAGATGTTATCGACAGGTGTTAATGTTCATATCAATTTTTTTTATTGTTAAACTATTGTTAAATCTAGTTTTTCTTGTTTTTTTTTTAAAATTCATTTGTTTTAGTTTAACACGACATGGTGTATAAAAATTATACATTTCGTCAAATAAAATGAAATTGGATAAATAGCACTGCGGGCGTTTAGTCATAGGCGAACTAAATAAATAATAGAGGGCGGAGCCTTCTCACGGGCCCTTCGGGCCCGTGAGAGCGAAGCTTTCCCTATAGGTAACACGTATGTATATAAAATATTAGAGGGCGGAGCCCTCTCACGGGCCCGAAGGGCCCGTGAGAGCGAAGCTCTCCCTATAGGTAACACATGTGTATAATATGTCCGACGGTTAAACCGTTAGTGCGAGCGCAGTTCATTTTCTAAAACTCTACACATCTTCTCAAATGTTTTACATTCTGCTTATTTCACTTTTATCGCGCGTTTACTGTGTATCGTACATAATTTTTTAAACCGTTATTGAAGTATATATTCTCTAATAACGTTGCAGACTCCCCATGCATCGGGATCGAAATTCCTTACTTCTCGGATATTTCCGACAAAATCGGAAATATCCGAGTTGTTGAAGTGACGAAAATATGACGTCACATACAAAGTCGTGTGTACCAAGGACGCAAACGATAGTTTTGTGGGCAATTATGGCATGGAAATTGAATTAAATCGTTGTTTATTATTTTTATCAAGTAAGTTGTTGCTATGCTTAAGCCACCATGTTGCTATGCACCGCAAAGGATTATTGGTAGTATGGAATATTTTCACGTGGGATGATAAAAATTTCTTTGAACAATGTGCAGATTTCAACCCGCGTTACTCAATTTGTTTGCACACACAGTTGCAGTTATGAGACTATATCTTTCAAAAAATAATGATTCAATGCTTAAAGTGACAGTACGGCGCATCTCATCAAAAAACTGACTTGATAAAATTTTCTGACAAGATTTGGAATTTTTTTACTACTCATAAATGTATAAACTGTTAGAAAATTACAACTTTCACAATTAAATAATTTTGATTATTTCATTAAAATTAATAGTTATTTATGGGACGTAAATATATACATCGCAACGTGTTCGGGGTTCCACATTCCATGCTATGCACGCATGCGTAGTTTTCATAAACAAAACAGCATGGTAAGAGAGCGAAGCTCGGTAGGCCTGCTACATTGACAAAGTCGACCAAAAAGAAAAAGAAACTGAAAACTGAACTTGAAAAAGCAACTTTCCTGACTAAAATTTAGTTTGGGGATTAATATAATCGTTGGATAAGGAAGAAATGGGAACTCGGCGACACTCACGCAGGGCTCGCGAAGGTTCTATTCGACAGGTTTGTTGATACTTGTTATCATTTCTCATTTTTACGGAAGCCGGTTGGTGCCAGGTAGAAAAAATATTTTATCTGGCGGCCGCCAGATAAGTTTCTGGCGGCCGCCAAATAATTATCTGGCGGCCGCCGCATAAATAACTGGCGGTAGCCAGAACTTATCTGGCGGCCGCCAGATAAAAAGATCTGGCGGCCGCCAGAAAGTTATTTGGCGGCCGCCAGAAATTATCTGGCAGCTGCCAAATAATTATCTGGCGGCCGCCAGATATTATATGGCGGCCGCCAGATTTGTTTTCTGGCGGCCGCCAGAAAATTATTTGGTGGCCGCCAGATAATTATTTGGCGGCCGCCAGAAAGTTATCTGGCGGCCGCCAGAAAAATATTTTTCTACCTGGCACCTATCGGCTTCCGTACATTTTTCTATCGCTTTCAAAGAAAAAAAAATTAGTGTAAACTCAACATAAAATACACCTATGACTTATAAACAGTGTTGCCATTTGAAGTGCTAATTTTTTCAACTGTGCAGAAAAATATTTTGTTTGACATTTGCCGCGATAACGTATGATTTGGTGGTTTTTCCTCTCTCGGACCCCAATACACAAAACGTCAACATTTGTACTTTTAATTCTGTTAAATTCGCCTGAAAGCAGACTAAAATCTTTACGATTATTATTTTAGACTAGTTTATCAGAAAGTTATGATAAATTGCTTTTGAAAATTGCTTTTACCTCATATATTCATTATAATTGTAAACTCTACAGTGTAGGCACGTGCCGTTTTAGAATTTAGTGGTACAAATACAAGCTCCAGACAGCTCAGTATTACGTTACGCTACAACTCCATATATATAATTATTCGTAGGGAAAGTAGTCCCGGAGAATTGATACTGTATGGAGTTTGGGTACAAATAAACAGATCTAAGATTGCTCCAGTTCGTACGACCCTTGGTTTTCCGGCAGATTCTAATTACGTTAATTTTGTATGAGGAGAGAATATTTCTGTTTCTCAAACTGCTTGCATGAACTTTGTACCTTATTTCTTAATGATATATTGGGTAAATTTGAATGAAAAAGCACACGTTTAGCAGCCGTACTGTCGCTTTAAATATATGCGCAATGGAGGGGCGGATCCTTCTGTGGCCCCCTTCACCAAAAATCTTACGGCTTTAGGAAAATAATTTTTTGTTAATAAATTATTACAATGTCTTAAGGATTATTCTCCACACATAATCAAAATATGAGATTTGTTATGACCTACAAAGCCTGTAATATTCTTCTCTCAAGAATTAAAAAAAATGTTTTAATGGTAAAATATTTTGGGAAATGGACTCATAAGGGGGGAGGTTTATTAGGAATTCGAATTATTTATGTCAGATTTTTTTCTTCTGTTTTTTGGGTTTTTTTCTGATCGTTAATACATGTGTTTGTATATACATTTGAAGGTATAGGGTCCGTCTTCATTTTTAGCTCACCTGAGCCGAAGGCTCAAGTGAGCTTTTCTGATCACTTTTTGTCCGGCGTCCGTCTGTCTGTCTGTCCGTCTGTCTGTCTGTCTGTCTGTCTGTCTGTAAACTTTTAACATTTTCGACTTCTTCTCAAGAACCACTGGGCCAATTTCAACCAAACTTGCCACAAAGTATCCTTGGGTGAAGGAGATTCAAATTTGTTAAAATGAAGGGCCACGTCCTTTTTCAAGGGGAGATAATAAAGAATTAGTGAAAAATTAATAGCATCTTTTAAAAATCTTCTTCTCAAGAACCACAGGGCCAGGAAAGATGAAACTCATGTGGAAGCATCCTCAGGTAGTGTAGATTCAAGTTTGTTCAAATCATGACCCCCGGGGGTAGGGCGGGGCCACAATGGAGGATCAAAGTTTTACATAGAAATATATAGGAAAAACCTTTAAAAATCTTCTTCTCAAGAACAGCAAATCCATAATGAGTCATATTAATATAGAAGCATCCTCAGGTAGTGTAGATTCAAGTTTGTTCAAATCATGACCCCCGGGGGTAGGGCGGGGCCACAATGGAGGATCAAAGTTTTACATAGAAATATGTAGGAAAAACCTTTAAAAATCTTCTTCTCAAGAACAGCAAAGCCATAATGAGTCATATTAATATAGAAGCATCCTCAGGTAGTGTAGATTCAAGTTTGTTCAAATCATGACCCCCGGGGGTAGGGCGGGGCCACAATGGAGGATCAAAGTTTTACATAGAAATATATAGGAAAAACCTTAAAAAATCTTCTTCTCAAGAACAGCAAATCCATAATGAGTCATATTAATATAGAAGCATCCTCAGGTAGTGTAGATTCAAGTTTGTTCAAATCATGACCCCCGGGGGTAGGGCGGGGCCACAATGGAGGATCAAAGTTTTACATAGAAATATATAGGAAAAACCTTTAAAAATCTTCTTCTCAAGAACAGCAAATCCATAATGAGTCATATTAATATAGAAGCATCCTCAGGTAGTGTAGATTCAAGTTTGTTCAAATCATGACCCCCGGGGGTAGGGCGGGGCCACAATGGAGGATCAAAGTTTTACATAGAAATATATAGGAAAAACCTTTAAAAATCTTCTTCTCAAGAACAGCAAATCCATAATGAGTCATATTAATATAGAAGCATCCTCAGGTAGTGTAGATTCAAGTTTGTTCAAATCATGACCCCCAGGGGTAGGGCGGGGCCTAAATGGAGGATCAAAGTTTTACATAGAAATATATAGGAAAAACCTTAAAAAATCTTCTTCTCAAGAACAGCAAATCCATAATGAGTCATATTAATATAGAAGCATCCTCAGGTAGTGTAGATTCAAGTTTGTTCAAATCATGACCCCCGGGGGTAGGGCGGGGCCACAATGGAGGATCAAAGTTTTACATAGAAATGTATAGAAAAAATCTTTAAAAATCTTCTTCTCAAGAACAGCAAGCCATGATGAGTCATATTTATATGGAAGCATCCTCAGGTAGTGTACATTCAAATTTGATCAAACCATGGCCCCCGGGGTAGGGCGGGGCCGCAATGGAGGATCAAAGTTTTACATAGAAATATAAAGGAAAAATCTTTAAAAATCTTCTCAAGAACAGCAAAGTCATGATGAGTCATATTTATATGGAAGCATCCTCAGGTAGTGTAGATTCAAGTTTGTTCAAACCATGACCCCCGGGGGTAGGGCAGGGCCACAATGAAGGATCAAAGTTTTACATAGAAATATAAAGGAAAATATCTTCTTCTGAAGAACTGCAAACCATGATTAGTCATTTTGATATGGAAGCATCCTCAGGTAGAGTAGATTCAATTTTGTTCAAATGATGACCCCCAGGGGTAGGGTGGGGCCCAATGGGGGAAGGAAAGTTTTACATAAGAACATATAGAAAAAATATTTCTTCTCAAGAACAGAAAAGCTATGTTTAGTCACATTGATATGGAAGCATCCTCAGGTAGTGTAGATTCAAGTTTGTTCAAACCATGACCCCCGGGGGTAGGGCAGAGCCACAATGAAGGATCAAAGTTTTACATAGAAATATAAAGGAAAATATCTTCTTCTGAAGAACAGAAAAGCTATGTTAAGTCATATTGATAAGGAAGCATCCTCAGGTAGTGTGGATTCAATTTTGTTCAAATGATGACCCCCAGGGGTAGGATGGGGCCCAATGGGGGATGGAAAGTTTTACATAAGAACATATAGAAAAAATATTTCTTCTCAAGAACAGAAAAGCTATGTTTAGTCTTATTGATATGGAAGCATCCTCAGGTAGTGTAGATTCAAGTTTGTTCAAATGATGACCCCTGGGATAGGGAGGAGCCACAATGAGGGATCAAATTTTTACAAAGGAATACATGGGAATTTTTTTAAAAAAATCTTCTCAAGTACAACAAAGCCATTTGTTATATTGACATGGAAGCATCATCAGGTAGTTTAAAATTCAAGCCCCCCCCCCTTCTTTTCAATACTGAACTGATTGTGCTTTTGCCTAGCCAATGTGCTCAGGTGAGCGATGTGGCCCATGGGCCTCTTGTATTTTTTCTGTTGTTAATTTGTTTTTTTTTTCTCGTTTGTTTTATCATATTATTTAAATGAGAGATAATCTTTGATATCACTCTCAGATCTTTATTCCCTGAAGCTTACCAACAAAAGACATATTGTTTTACAGGTCTGAAGCTCAAACTACTACAGATGACTTTGAAATATATTTAAAATTACATATTTAGTCTGACCAAACACGTTCTATATATAGATAAATTTGAACGAAACATAGATAGGTTGAGGATTTCTAATTTGTTGTTTTAAAAAGTAATAAAATGGAAAATGGAAAATTTATTTAACAAACTTGGACCCATACAGTGAATTGTGCATTATGATAGTGTAAAATCATACGAGAACGGTTAGTTAACAATGTATGATGGATACAGTTAGTTGTTCAGTCTACATGTGACTTTAAATAAATATATACAAACAGATATCATTTATGATATCTATTTTGCAGCAATTAAATACTATACTTGTATAAACCTAATGCTGCAAAAAACATGTGACAAGCATTTTTACTTAAAAGTTTTCTATTCTGATAAATGTTCTCTTGGCTTAATGAAACAGCAAATACAGAAATCTTCATTTGACATTATCCATAGTAATCCATGTAATACTATATACACTGTAGGTCAATGTTGTTTACTGAGCAGTATAAAAAAGATCTTTAAAATATTTAAAAAATATTATTACAGCAAATATTCTAAAATTAGGAAGTGTATGTCATCTTCTCATGAAATACAATATCCTTGAGGAGATTTTCTTTTCTTTCGTGAAATTCAACATATACTAGTACTAGTATTTTTCAAAATATGCCAATCCTTTTATTTATTGTGTGGACTGGATAGGGGTGTTAACAATTCATCAATACATAAAATAACTATCAATATTCTCTTCGATACTTCCCCCAGAAGTGTACAATTCACAAGTTTGATCTAAAATTACAGAATTTGAATAAGTTTGGCAAATTACACTAAAAGTTTTCTTCCTTCCAGGAATTAAAAAAAAAAAAAGATTTTTACCTTGCCTTTATGTTAGAAAGTATTCAAGGCTATTTGAATCGGATTTTTTGAAAAAGAAATGCTGAAATGTTGAAATCTACATTTTTTCTATTAAAATAAGAAAATAATTTAATAAGAAACATGTAGAAAAAAAATCTTCGAAAGCCATGATTAGTCAAAGAAATATGAAAGCATCCTCAGTTGGTGTAGATTCAAGTGTGAATGAATCAACCCCCCTTTTCGGGGGTGTGTGTGTGTGATCACTTATATGTTTAACTTTTTCAGTACTAAACTGATTTCTGCTTTTTTTCTAGCCAATGTACCAAGGTGAACGAAGTGGCCCATGGGCCTCTTGTTTTTTTATGCTCCCATGATCAAAGTTGAACATATTGAGAAAAAGTCAAAGTGATCAGACACAAGTTCTGAAACTTAGTCTTTTCCATTTACAACATTTTGTAAGATAATAGTAGAATTAAAAAAGAACGTGAAATCTTTTTAAATGACCATAATGTAAGTTTTCATTGTAAAAATTGAGCCTTTTTTAATTAAAAAAAAATTAGACCACATTCATTGAGAAAAGTCTGAATAATTTTAATAAGTTGGGCATTTTGTACAGTAGTTAAAGAATCATCCCCCATAGCATCAATTACATTTATAATCATGATAATGTACAGATTATTTAATGATAATAGCTTATTCATGAAAGAATTCCTTGCTTTTGCATAATTTTGAAAGCAAAAACAATTGGGTTTTATCTCCTAATAGCTTTCATGGACAAATTTGAACTGGCTTAAAAATTAATTTAAGTTACAAAGAAATGTCAGAGTTTATAATACGTAGTGTCACAAACATGTTTGAATTATTTTCAAAGCCCTTTTTCTAAATGAAAAATATTTTTAAGGTTTTACAATACTGTTGTGCTGACAAATCTTAAAAGTTTAATATAAGTCGCTTTCCTTGTTTTAATACTAAGGGTATTCCACCTTCTATCGGCAACAGGAATAAATGATTAGCTAAAGAATTCTTATCTCCAATTTGGCAAAAGAATATAGTCTAATGATTTCTTAGTAATGCATCTTGAAATTTAGCATGTTATACTACCTGTATATTTGGTATGGAAGTAGGTACAACTTACATCATTGTGCATTTTATACATTATTATTAGTTTGGCTCTATTCTTCAGTGTTTCAAAGTTCCCAACCTTTACCAAATATAATGAATTTCTCGAATCAAAAATTGTTAGCCAAGTAACTACATGTACATAATTGAGTTCAGATGACCTACTGATTTTATATACTGCTTGAAAGTTAAGGAACTATTTCGTTTTACTGAACTACTTTCTTCCCCTACCGATTCTAAAAAATAATTAGAGGTATATATGTACCCAATTATTTCTCGTACTATTTAAAACTTTGTATCCATGTCTACAAGGTCTAAGTTAAGAGAATTCATGTACAGTGTATGTATCATTTTTATTTTCAAGGTCAACAGTTGCCAGCTTATGTAATTGAGAATAGTCCAGGATGTATCAACACCTCTGTTACTTCTTGGAATATATCGGATAATTTTCCCCTTATATATCTTAAGAAGGAAAATAAGAATATCTGTACGTTGGGTGGCATACCTGGTAAGGACCCATACATTGACATCATTATAGAATACAGAGACAGAATCTCCTGTGGAATAGATGTTAACCAGAAACAAACCTTTTTCTGCTTCACAAACGCAGTCAACATTTTAGATGCTGGAGTATACTCTGCTGAACTGACGACAGGCTTAATTGTATATAACAACACTCTTTATGTCATGAGTAAGTTACTACCGTCACAAAGTCTATGAACTGTTTTGAACTGAATTTACACTACAAAATAACTTCCAAACGAAATAATCAGTCAAGGCAGTTAACAAAGAGATTAAACAAATTAAGAATAGGTAGTTGTAGAGGATAAAAAGGAATGTCAAATTCATAACATATAGCTTTAGGTTATTAAAAGCATTACATAAGGAAACGTAGAAAATGAAGACTACATATATCTATACGACACTGTATTGCTACGTAACATGGTGTTCAGACATTGATTTCATATTTTCAGGGCCTCCAACAAAGCCCATAATAAGTCTACAGGGAGATCTGATTAACCAGAAGGCTCAAAATCTGACTTGTTATGCTGCATCTACATCTCTACCAGTGACGGGTCTACTAATGACTTATTCATGGACAGATAATGGTGCTGCTATCACAGACTCTAGGTTTACCTTTTCTGGACAAGGGAATAAAGTACTGATGATAAATAGGGTCAGAAAAGAAGACCAAGGGAAGAAAATCCAGTGTATAGCAACAGAGGACAAAGGAACATCTTCTGTTCTGAGTGATCTAACAATTCTTGATGTACTCTGTAAGTTATCTTTGAATGTAATTTTTAATCTGTATCCAAGTTGTTCCTTTCACACACATCAATTTGAAGCCATTATATGCTTAATTGATATATGAGACAATTTAACAAGCAATGTGAACTTATTTAGAATTTGCTGTAGAACTGTAGCTCTCCGGTTGAGATCCAAGCGTTGCAAAAACTTCTATTTACGGCGACGATGTTGGGTCGCTCGCTTCGGGCATTATATCTGACATTATATACATTTCCCTTTCTTAAGCATGGGATCTCTTAATTAAATATAATTTTTACTTTCATTGTTGATACTTTATTTACCTTACCAATGGTTTAAAATAGCACTAAATGGCTTTTAAATGTAAGCTTAAAAGTCGCATTCCGACGTTGACGTTCATCTTTAATTTGGGTCGTCCCAATAAAAAAAAAGAAATTATATAGATAAAACTTGGGTTGTTATTTTAGAATGACATCAACTTAAACGTTGGATTGTTTTTTTTTTATTTACTTTTTTTTTTAGCTTAAATATAACATTTTATCTTTAAAATTATGTCTAGTATTTTTTTCCGTTCGAATTTTGTGATATTTGGTCAAGATAACATTTTATTACATTTCGTGGAGGAATACAGCTACAGTTACCGAGAATACATACACTGTAAAAAATGTGTTTATAATTCAAACACTTTTCTAAACACTTTCTTGTCACCTCCTTTTTTATATGTTTAATTTCTAAACATGTAAAATTCCTAAACATGTCTTAGAAAGTGTTAAGAATTTAAACACTTATGTGCTTAGAAATTAAACATATCTAAACACATAAACACAAGAGTTTAAATTCTAAACACATAACAGCAGATGTGTTTAAAATCTAAACACATCATAAGTTTGATTTGTACCTGCAGAAAAACAAAACACTCTCGTAAATTTAGGCACACAAAGTATATGATTCTTAAATGCGCATAATTGTCAAAATTTTCAAAATATGTAACCAATATTAATTATTTTCCAAAAAGCCACTGAACGTTAGGATATGTATTTAATTATACAATGTAATGGTCACTGTGCGATGCACATGTACTTAATTTACACAAATAATGTAGGAGATAGAACTGAATAGATTTGATTAGTCTCAACAATTCAATCAGAATGACACATAATTTATAACGTACACATAGATAACAAACTTTTAATCTTCAAAATTATTAAGAAAATAATATTAAGCTGACAATTTAATATCAAAACTTCATTGAACATTTCTAAAAGGCTTTATTAAAGAATTGTTAAACTAAAAATACAAAATGTATATTTATATATATATTTATTATAATCATTATATTTTGAATCGGCTGCAGAGTTTTCCTCATGTCAATCACAAAATATCAAATTTTATGAACTTTCAGCAAGTCCCAAAACACCACATATTATAATCTATATCCCATCAATAACTGCCAGAAAGTAACCCATTCCGAATGCACGAGGATAATTGTAAACACTTTTGAATTAACACAGTAGTCTTCAACAAATGAAGTTTCAAAGTGTTGATTATGGAACAACAACATTGCACTTGAAGATGACACCAGGTACTCTGATACGTGTATTTTGAGTTCGATCTGGACTACGTACAGTGCCTGTAGGAAAGAAAGCCAGGTTTTAGAAAAAGTACACTATCACGGATATTTTACATTACTTAGAAAAACAAAATTGTTCAAATTTTAGTGAAACTACACAGATATAAATATAGATGTTTTTAATGACATTTAATATTATTTCTTCTCCTGCAAGTCTATGAACGAATTCAAGATATCCCAAGTCAACTTCATTTACGTTGCTCATCGTGGTTAATTAATGCAAAGAAGAAGAAAACAAACCTTCAATGTATTGCAGCAACAAGATGCCCTTTCACGTATTTCACTATTTCGTCATGGTTATCCCTTGAATTGGGTTGTCATAACTCTCATTGATACATCACCTTAGCTTGCTGCGTTTTCTTCGTTTACAAAGCCGCTCAAATTAACGTTCAAATATATGTGTGTCATTTCCGGGAAGATAACTCTGCACTTTACAGTAAAACGTGTTTAATTTCTAGACGTGTTTAGATATAAAACATGTTAAGACATAAGTGTTTAGTTGTTTAACACAATACTATACACGTTTAGATCTAAACATGTAATAGAAGTGTTTATTTCCTAAACACAATTTTTACAGTGTAGAGTAAGACTTTTACCTTTTGTGTAAGGGTGTACAGGAGTAAAGGTAAAGGCCGATTTAAACTGGAGGCAATAATTATATCCCGGTTCCTCCCTTTTTTATACGCCCGTCTTTAGACGGGACGTATTATGTTATGGCGTTCATGTCCGTCCGTCTGTCCGTCTGTCTGTCTGTCTGTTAGCTTTTCTCGTGTCCGGCTCATAACTTTAATACTATTAGGCTTAGGATTATCAAACTTTGTCAGCTGATACTTCTTGGGTAGAAGGTGTGTCGCGCACTAAAAGTAGGTCGTTCTGACCTTTAATTAAGATGCTATGGCCAAATATGGAAAAATCCTGTCCGGCTGATAACTAGAAAACTATCAGACTTAGAATCATCAAACTTGGCCAATTTATGCATCTTAGGTAGAAGGTGTGTCGCGACCTATTTCAAGGTCACTGTGACCTTTAATTTAAGTGAAATTTTTAAAAAAAACTATCTTTTTACTATTAAATTATACAATCCCAAAAAATGTAAAAGTGTTGCAGTATCCTTATCAAAAAATGTTAAAATCAAGAAAATACTTATTTTTTTCATTATATACTTTACAGCAATCTATAAGAAATATAATGTTACAAGAGAAATTCCACCTCTCCCATGGGTGTAATTATCAAGCACTGGTCAAGGAGAATTTTGATAACAGAAAATTGCATGTCAAATTAGAGAGAAATTAATGAGTTTAGTGTGAGGAGCTAACTGGTAGAGCATCTCTGATCAAGCAGGTGTTATCTATGTCTCTTGGGAATTGGGCAGAGGAATCAGCCATGTTGGATTAAATAGTTTTTGTGGGCTAGCCTAACTTTTAAAATGAATTTGGTGAAAAGTAATTATAATTTGATATTGTATAATAAACTAGTTTGATATTGTTTAATAAACTAATTAATTAAAACTAATTATACTGGGGGGGGGGGGTGGTATTGGAATTAGCATGCCCGTTGTCCATATGAATTGCAGCTTAAAACCAGTCTGACATTGAATCTAAAGAAAAAAAAAGAAGAAAGTATTTAAAAAAAAATTAATTATGGTAGATAGTCCCTACAAATCTAAGAGTCTAGCAGAAACCTTATTAAAAATGTTGCATCAAGATTACAATTTTTTTTTCTTTTTATAAATCTTTGTAACAAAGTGAAAAAAAAAATCTTTGTATTCAAATTTAATTTCAGAATGACATAAATATTCATTTTAAATGCACTACAAAGCAGATAGCGCAGATCCATTCATCCCTTGGGAGTAATGAGTGGACATGCATCCAGTTAAAGAATAATTAATGAGTTCAGTGTAGGAAGGCTAGCTGTCTCAATCATTTCTGTTAGAGGATCTCTGATCAAGCTCTTATCTGTATCCTTTGGGAATTAGACAGAAGAACTGCTGGTCAGTTTATAGCATATGTCATTTGATTGCCAGTCTTTTATTTTAAAATTAATTTGGTATAGATTAAGTTAAGACTAAATTGATATTGTTTAATTGATATTTTTATTTTATTTTTTGAAAATATTGACGAACAAATTTCAGAGCATCATGTCTCACAAATATGAAAGATTGTGTGTGTGTCACTGTCACTGTGTGTGTGTGTGTGTGTGGGGGGGGGGGGGTGTTGCAGATGGGTATTTGTCAAGCTCTAACACAACCAGTTGAGGATCGATAATGTTATATTATTTTGTTATAATTCATGCCTACACCATAGGAAATGTATAAACAAATATTATAAGGAATGGAAAAATATTGGAAATCCTTGTATCAAGGTTGACTTGATTTTCTTGCACTCTGAACTGTTTGTGATAATTGAACAATATTTGACGGGCGTATCATGCTGTGGCGGGGCACTTTATTTCAACTAAAAATGACATTTCTATTGCGTACTTTTCACCGATGTTTTAAAGGTTTGTTTTTATGAATTTTATTGAAAAATCTTGAAATAATCATGGTCTATTTTTGAGAACCTGTAGTATTTGAAAACGTAAGAAAATTTGACATTCAGGTATGTTTCTAATGAGGTATTGCAGTATATTTTTAGGTCACCTGACTCACTTAGGTGACCTATTGCTATCTGTTTTCGACTCTCGGTGTGCGGATGTGCGTCGTGTGTAAACTTTTCACATTTTTGACTTCTTCTCAAGAACCACTAGGCCAATTTCCACCAAACTTGCCACAAAGTATCCTTGGGTAAAGGGGATTTAAGTTTGTTCAAATGAAGGGCCACACCCTCTTCCAAGGGAGATAATGAAGAATTAGTGAAAAATTAATGGTATCTTTTAAAACTCTTCTTCTGAAGAACCACTGGACCAGGTAAAATGAAACTTATATGGAAACATCCACAGGTAGTGTAGACTCACATTTGTTAAAATCATAACCCCCAGGGGTAGGGTGGGGCCACAATGGATGATAAAAGTTTTACATAGAAGTACATAGAAAAAAATCTTTATAAGTTTTCTTCTCCAGAACCACTGGGCCAAGAAAGATGAAACTTATGTGGAAACATTCTCAGGTAGTTTAGATTCAAGTTTGTTTAAATCTTGACCCCAAGGGGTAGGGTGGGGCCACAATGGATGATCAAAGTTTTACATTGGAATTCATTGGAAAAATCTTCTTCTCCAGAACCACTGGGCCAAAAAAGATGAAACTTATGTTTCATCAGGTAGTGTAGGTTCAAATTTGTTAAAAGCATGATCCCCAGGGGTAGGATGGGGCCACAATGGACAATAAACTTTTACATTGGACTATGTAGGAAAAATCTCAAGAATAGCAAAGCCATGATTGGTTATATTTACATGGAAACATCCTCAGGTAGTATAGATTCAAGTTTGTTCAAATCATGACTCTAGGGATAAGGTGGGGCAACAATGGATGATCAAAGATTTAAAAAAACTTCTTCTTATCATTGTATTTTATACTCAATGTATCCTCTATGGATTGTTGTTTTATACTCAGGTGACTGTTAGGCCCTTGGGCCTGTTGTTTCAGCGAAGAGTCGCTCGGAAGACCACTTGTTGCCTTAGCAACAAGTACGCATCTAGTTTTTTATCCCCATAGTATGGGCCATATCTCAGCTGTGCGTAGTTCAATTTGAAAGATTTTTTCAGGGAAAATGCATCATGAGAATATCTCCAGGTGTGTCACTCACTTTTTCGAAATTCTCTTTAGCTTCCGTTCGGGTTTTTGTGGGAAATTTGTATTTTATAATGGCTAAAGATATGAAAGTGAAACTCACGGACGTTACAAAAAAAAGCAAAATATCTTGACTTGACGAGATAGTTATCTTAACTTGACACGATTTGTGATGTTGACAAAATTTATCTGGATGGCATAAGTATGTCATAATGGTCGATACAATGACCTTGTCAGCAAATCAATCTATCATTAAGTCAAATGCTGACTGACGTTTTTCATACTTATTGTTAGGCCATTACGAAGTTTTCCGTTTATCTGATCATGAAAGGGAACACACGGCGGGTGTGACCTGTCGACAGGTAATGTTTACTCCTCCATGACACCTTATCCGACCTCTGATTAATTAAGAGGTCCTTGTTTGCTCTACTGCCTCTTTGTACAGTTTCAATGAACTATTGAGCTTGATTACGTTCATTATTTCTATATTACATTTATTCATCATGATATCAAAATTCCATCCAAAAAAATTTTGTTCTTACACGAAATTTAACTTCTTTGTTCGTACATGTATGGACTATTTAACAGTTTATAAAAATGAGAGAATTGTATATTATCCTGAAATGTATTCCTTTTGTTGAGCAATAATTCAACTAGGATATTGATAACTATTTTTTTTTAAAAAGATTTCCTTCAAAAGTTATCAGGGTTTCAATTTTTCTGTATTATTTAATGAATTTTAATGATAAACTAAAAAAAAAAATAAACATTTAACTATTGATTTAGAGAACCTTACGGGCAGACAACCTTTGAAGGCATACATTTTTTAGAATGTATAAATATCAGTTATTGAATTGGTTTGAATAGATTTTCAATTTTAATTACATGTAATAATTATGATTTATAAAATTTTAATACAGATAAGCCAGAAGTGAGCACCCCTATCTCAAGTCCATACAATGTTCTCGAGGGTCAGACAGCTACAATGACATGTAGTGTGACTGCTGCCAACCCTCATACAGACATCAGATGGAGCTGGATCAAGAAAGACAGTCCCAGTTATGTCCTCGATACAGGTCTCAACTACACAATCTCCAACATACAGAGAAATCAGTCAGGGATTTATAACTGTAGAGCTACCAACTCCATAGGAATGTCTACACCAGCTTCAATACATGTGGATGTACAGTGTAAGTACCATACCTAGGTCAATTTTGAAATGTAATGTAATAAGTTATATTTACTTCGGAATTTCTTTATTACAGTTACCAATACCGTTACTTTTATGCTGTTAATGACATTACTGTTAATGTTAGCATCAGTAGTTTAAATTTCGCCGCTTTCAAACGCTTAAATGATTCGTAAGAGTTATCTCCCTGTGATTGCAAACCTTACCTTAAAATCCCCTGTTACGTTGCTTTTCTATTATAACCGGAAGTTGTCGTTTTTTTTTTTCCGGTGAGATCAACACATATCGAAATTGTGAAGGAGATACAATTATATGATGCAAGTTTTATTTCAAAAAAGAAAAATTATTTTTTTCGATTTATTTGATCACTTCCTGTGACAACCGGAAGTGACAGCTAACGCTCTTTACCAAAGTGGTTTCGCCTACCCCTTAAGTTCTATTTCTCATATAAGTTTGGTGTCTTAATCTCTTACCGTTTTTGAGATCTCACTCGAACAAGTTCTACCGTTCACGGTAGCTCAGTTGGTAGAGCGCTTGCTCCGTGATTGGGAGGTCGTGAGTTCGAATCTCGGCCGCGACTGACCTAAGTCGATAAAAAATGGGTAGCAACTGTTCCTTCGCCATGCGCTCGGCACTTTGAAGTGAAAGTTGCGGGTCCTTCGGATGAGACCTTAAAAACCGAGGTCCCGTGTCACGGCAGGTGTTGGCACGATGAAGATCCCTCACTGTTCAATGGCCCTGAGTGCCGAGTAAAGGTCAAAATTTGAAGCCCTTCACCTGTATATGGTGACGTCTCTATATGAGTGAAAAATCCTCGAATGGGACGTAAAACAACATACAATCAATCAATCAAACACGACAGAATTTGTGGTTTTTGCCGTAAAAAATCATTATTTCTGTATACTTCAAAGACTCACCGAAATATTTTCAATGAAGTTTCTTTGAGGTCTCTTCTATATTTCTGTGAAATGAATTAGATTTTGCGTAAATGATATTGAAATACACTTTAAACCTAACAAGTTAGTTTACAGACTTCATAAAGGATGCATAATTGTGGTTGAATTAAGTTTGGACATTAAGCCACCATTAAGCTGCAGCTTAAAGGTGGCTTAATGGTAGCTTAATGAAATTTGGACATTGAGCACCTAGAGGCTGCAGCCAAATGGTGGTTAAAGGAATTAACTTCTATAAACCACTACTAAACCACCTTAAAGCCACCATTTAGCGTTTGCTTAAAGATGGTTTTTCGTCCTGTGGACCAAGTAAAGAATCTCTAATGCCAATTGTATTCTTTTATGACAACCCCACTTTCAAATTTGAAACAAAAAATGACAATCATGAATACTGCAGAAATTGATATTTTTAGCTCTTCAGAGCCAAAGGCTCAAAGAGCTAATGCTACATGTATGGCCATTTGTGCAGTGTGAGGAAACTTTTTAGAATATGGGCCATAACTCAAGAACCGCTTGGCCAATTATTGTCAAATTTGTCACAGGGTATCCTGGGCCCAAGGGCTTTCGTTTGTACTAAAACTAGGGTTGTGACCCTTAAACAAGGGGAGATAATTAAGAAAATAGAAACCAAAGCACTGGTTGCTAAAAAATCTTCTTCTCAAGAACCACTGGGCAGATTATCACCAAACTTATACAAAAGGATGAGGATATGTTGTAAATTAAAGATTGTTCAAGGCATCACCCTGGGGCAAAGGGCATGGTCTCAAGGTCACTTCAAAGTTGACCAAAAATTACATTTTATTAAAAACTTGAAATTTTGCTTACTATAAGGACTAGGATCAATAAATCTTGTCAGTTGGTGCAACTAAGGACCTCATATCACGTTGACTCAAAAGTAGGTCACGGTGACCTACTTTTTAAATTTTGCGGCCGTTCTTTTTCAAAATGATTTAGAGGCATATTTCGAACAATTTAAGGCCTATGATCATCAAACTTTTTAGTTGACATATCTTGGGTCCTCGGAGTAGGTCAACTAAAAAGAAGGTCACCTTGACCTACTTTTTGAATTTTATAGCTAATCTTTCTCAAAACAATTAAGGTCATTAATTCGAGTACTGAGAGGTTGAGAGTCATTAAATCTTGCAAGATGATGCATCTTGGGGCCATAAAACATATTTATTAAAAAGTGGGTCACAGTGACTTACTTTTTGAACTTTGCAAGCATTCGATTTCAAAGCATTTTAGAGGCATAATTTGGACATTTTAAGGCCTAAAATCATAAAACTTTGTAAGTTGATGCATCTTGGGTCTTCGAAAAACGTCAACTGAAAAGTAAGTCACCAAGACCTACTTTTTGAAATTTTATGGCTTTATTTAAATATTTAGAGTACTATTTGGTTTAGAATCATCAAAATTTGTCAGTTGATGTATCTTGGGTCCTCAGAGTAGGTTGACTGAAAAGTATGTCACCGTGACCTACTTTTCAATTTCTATAACTATAATTAAATAGTTCGGGTACTAATTGGGTTAAAATCATCAAACTTTGTCAGTTGATGCATCTTGGGTTTTCGAAGTAAGTCGACTGAAAAGTAGGTCACTGTGACTTACTTTTGAAAATTTATAGCTTTCATTTAATATTTCAGGTACTACAGTCCCTGAAACGTTCTACTTTCCCACTTGAATGGTGAGCGAACGCTGAACGAACGGTGAACGAACGCTGAACGAACGCAGAGCGAACGGTGAGTGAACGATGTGTGAACGCTGAACGCAACTTGGTGAACGATGTGTGAACGCTGAACGGTGAGCGAACGCAGAACGCGAACGGAGCGCAAACGCGAACGCAAAGTGAACGGTGAACGAACGGTGAACGCAAGATGAACGATATATTCGGAATGCCTCTGATCTTTTCCTTGCATTGAAACTATTTTATTGTTTTATTATGTCAAGTGCCAAAATAAATAAATAAATTAATCAATCAATAATAAATAAGTAAACCAATAAATGAATGAATAAATAAGTCAATAAAATAAATTCTCCAAAATTGTCCTGAGAAAGACGATGCATGCACATTAAGTTTTTAATCACACGATTTTTATCGCATTAAAACATTGCAATTGTTGCCAAACTCTGAAGTATGAGATATTTTTTTAGTTGGAAAATAAAAATGTTTATTCTTATTTGATAACAAATCAGAGAAAACTTCTGACTTATAGAATGAATTAAAGTGGTTGTAACATCCATTCATATATCTCCGTGTTAAGGCGATTTCGTGTAAAGTAATGAAAAAAAAATTAATTACATAGGTCAATGGACGTTTTGCATTTATACGCTCGTATTTTAAATTTTTAATACAATAATATATTCTGTGTCATTTCTATTTTACATGATGATTTATCAGGCCCGTAGGAAGCAAATTCGGTGGGGGGGGGGGGGGGGCACAGCCATACATTTTCAGTTGATAGTTGAGGGGGCACTACCAAAAATTTCCTGACAAGCAAAAAAAAAAAAAAAAAAGATCATCAGACTTTTTATTGCGGGGGCACAAGCATATAGTATCTATGTTTACTATAATAATCTATATATCGGCAAAATTATTGGGGAGGGGGGCACGCCCTCCCTCCCCCTCGGTTCCTACGGCCATGTTTTATCTGTAGATGGCCGTGATTATACTCGGACAAGGTAATACAAAGATACATATTCATATTATTTGTTATAAATTCAATTTTCAGAACTTGATATTCAAGTAATATGCTGTTATAGTTTTTATTAAACAGACAAATGAGAGAGAGAGAGAGAGAGAGAGTAAGAGAGAGAGAGAAATATTCCGTTTTAGCTAACCCCCCCCCCCCCCCCATTTCAGGCTTCACTACATGTTTGTACCTATATCAAACAAAAACTCTGAAATTTTTTTCTAAGTATATCAGACAGTGAAAGTAACTTCTTTTTTTTTTATCAACAAATCAAATCCATTTGTTTGACAGTCATACTCGTTTTTATTTTCCTGCTTCAAGTTCACACGAAGTCCACGTGCTTGTCCTGTCAATCAAAATCATTCGAGACTGTGCAGGTGTGAAAGTTTCGTCACATCGAAGACGAAGTGCGAGTATTTCCAACAAGTTATAACATTTATTTTTATCATTTCTAGATTTGATTCCAACATTTGAATGATAATTGAATAAAATACATAGGGCATTAACACTTGAATTTGAAACATACTCTGCCAATTCCATATACCACTGCCGACACGTGTACATTTTGAACTACTATTGTTTTGTGACTTTTTTAGATGCCTGTTTGTTTTGAGACTGAAATTTTTGTTCTAAAAAAGACCTTAACTTTTTTTAAAAAATGTTAATTAAAATATTCTGGAAATACAATACTGACTAAGTAACCGATTTAGGGGGAAAAGGGGGGGGGGGTATTAATCATATCGAATGACAAACATATAAAGTTACGGTGAAGAAAGATTTTTGTTCTCTCTATAACTATAGACTTTACATATTATAGTAGAGAAAATTCTGTAGTGCATTACATTTTAAATAAATATTTCCTTCAACCACACCATCAATTTAATCGCTCTAAAGATAATAAATTAATACGATATCCGCAGTACTATGTATAACTCTCAGAACTAGTTCTATCATATTTTCTGTAGTAATTGAAAAAAAAAGTGTTATAAATAAATATTTTCGTAATTTTGCTGCGTAATTATTTGACTTGGATAATCATATCTCCGTTAACTATTTGTCGTCTTTAACAAAACAACAAAATGTTGCAGTGCTTGAAGTATTTGCACATTGCCTTTAGTTAAATTTAATATTTCAGCATCGTTCTACATAGGTACAGAATGTGCTTATAACAACATTTATTTTTCAGAGTAATTTAATAAATAACCTAACAGCTAAGTTAGAATAATAAAAATATATATCGTAGATATTTTCCCCCATGAAATAATGATTCTTCAAACACGATATGTAAGTTATTAAATTAAAAAACCTGTAACTCCTAACCTACAAAAAGATAAGTCCTTTCACTTCGGAGTTCCGAATGACAATGAAAACTGAACGATAGGTGAACGCTGAACGCAAGGTGAACGCAAAGTGAACGGAACGAAGAGCGAACGCTGAATGCTTTGTGAACGGTGAACGCGAGCGCACGGTGAACGGTGAACGCAAAACTGTGAACGGAGAGCGAACGGTGAACGCATGGTGAACGAACGGTGAACGCACGCTGAACGAACGGTGAACGAACGGTGAGCGAACGGAAAAATGGGAAAGTAGAACGTTTCAGGGACTGTAATTGGCTTAAAATCATCAACTTTGTCAATTGATACATCTTGGATCCTTGGAGTACGACAACTGAAAAGTAGGTCACCTTGACCTACTTTGGAAATTTTATGGCTGTAATTAATATTTGCGGGTACTATTTGGCTTAGAATCATCAAAATTTGTCAGCTGATGTATCTTGGGTCCTTGGAGTAGGTCGATTGAAAAGTAGGTCACCGTGACCTACTTTTGAAAATTTATGGCTTTAATGAAATATTTCAGGTACTAATTGGCATAGAATCATCAAACTTTGTCAGTTGATGCATCTTGGGTTTTCGGAGTACAACAAATGAAAAGTAGGTCACTGTGACTTACTTTTGAAGATTTATGGCTTTAGTTATATATTTTTAGGTACTAATTGGCTTAGTATCATCAAACTTTGTCAGTTGATGCACCTTGGGTCCTCAGAGTACAACAGCTGAAAAGTAGGTCAGCATGACCTACTTTTGACTTTTTATGTCTTTATTTAATATTTTCGGGTACTATTTGGCTTAGAATCATCAATCTTTGTCAGTTGATCCATCTTGGTTCCTGAGAGTACGGCTATTGAAAAGTATGCTACCATGACCTACTTTTCAATTTATATGGCTATAATGAAATATTTTGGGTACTAATTATCTTAGAATCATCAAACTTTGTCAGTTGATGCATCTTGAGTCCTTGAAGTAAGTTGACTGAAATGTAGGTCACTGTGACTTACTCTTGAAATTTTATTGCTTTTTAAAAATATTTTTAGGTACTTATTGGCTTAGAGTCACCAAACTTTTTCAGTTGATGCATCTTGGTCAACAGAGTTAGTCGACTGAAATGGAGGTCACTGTGACCTATTTTTGAAATTTTATGGCTCTATTTAAATATATCAGGTACTAAATGGCTTAGAATCATCTAACTTTGTCAGTTGATGCATCTTGGGTCCTCAAAGTATGTCATCTGAAAATAGGTCACTGTGACGTACTTTTGAAATTTTATGGTTATATTTTTTAAAGATATTTTAGTAATTGATTGACTTAGAATCATCAAAGTTAATTGATGCATCTTGAGTCCTCAGAGAATGACGTGATAAGTAGGTCACCTTGACCTACTCTCAGGCACTAATTGGCTTAGAATCATCTTGTGTTCTCAGTGTTTCATCTAAAATGTAGGTCATGATGACCTACCTTTGGAATTTCAAGGCTTTATCTAAATATACAGGATACTTAGAGGCTTCAAAAAGAAGTGATAGGTTGTACACTTTATCAGAAGAGCGATTCAAGGCCCTTGGGCCTCTTGTTTAAATCTTCTTGGTTTTCTCAGAGAACCACAGTTGAGTAGTAATTTTCAGTGACTATGCGTGCCACTAAAGCTAAAGTGGTTAAGGAGAATGGCTATTAATACATGTATTTGCATTTGTTAATTTTGGTTTATAAAATTAATACAGATAAGCCTGAAGTGAGCACCCCTATCTCAAGTCCATTCAAGGTTGTTGAGGGTCAGACAGCTACAATGACATGTAGCGTGACTGCTGCCAACCCTCATACAGACATCAGATGGAGCTGGATCAAGAAAGACAGTCCCAGTTATGTCCTCGATACAGGTCTCAACTACACAATCTCCAACATACAGAGAAATCAGTCAGGGATTTATAACTGTAGAGCTACCAACTCCATAGGAATGTCTACACCAGCTTCAATACATGTGGATGTACAGTGTAAGTATTAATATCTGATTACTGAAAACTCTATTAGGTACTTTGATTGGGAAATTTGATCACTCGAGTTCATTTAAATGTGCGTCAAATACATGCGCAAAAGAATTTACAATACAATAATTCAATACACTGTACATTTACAATAAGCAACTGTAGAGCTTCTAACTCCATAGGAATGTAAGCACCAACTACAATACATGTGGATGTACAGTGTTAGCATTGATATCTGATAAATACTGAAAACTCTATAAGGTACTATGATTGGGAAACTCATGTACACTTGAGTTCATTTAAATGTGCGTCAAACACATGCGCAAAAGAATTTACAATGGAAAGATGTAACTAGAGCAAAGCTTGTTGCAAAGCAACGAGTAGGTCTTCCGTTGGAGCTGCGGACCAGAAGTACTGACCTTGGGTCAAGGTCATTACACTTTCTCAGGTGAAAAGGAATTTTCAAATGATTAACTTCCAATGTTTCACCAGTAGAAAAACAATAGACAAATTTACAGTTTCTCTCACAGTGACCCTGAACTTGTCTAAGTGACCTTGCATCACCACCATTACAGTTTCCAGTTTAGGTTAACCCCAATTTGTGGGTTTCTGACAATGATGAATTTTACACTTTTTGTAACAGTGACCTTGAACTTGCCTGAATGACCTTTGTCAGGGTCTTTACACACCCTCAGGTCATAAACAAGCTTCAAATGATTCTCAATTACAAAATTAAATTATACTCAGAGAAGAATTTTGAACTTTCTAGCCAATGTCCTTGCCAGAAGACCTTGGATCAAGGTCCTGACATGACACACACTTGGAATGTAAATAATCTCTGTATCAAGTAAGAGCTTCCAGTGATTTTCTATTAAAAAGTTAAAGCATGAAGTAGAAAGTATTTTTTCTGCCAGTGACCTTGAACTTACTGGAATAACCTTGGGTCAAGATCAGGACAAACCCTCGGTCTCTATTAATATCTGTTTTAAGAAAGAGCTTCTATTGATCGCCCCTTAAAAATTTATAGCCCAGAGGGGAACATTACAACTTTTTCTGCCAGTGACCTTAAATTTGCCAGGCGACCTTAATCTATAGTCATCTCAAACTGATCATAAGCAATCTTTGTACCAAGTATTAGCTTCCATGTTATAGCACAGATAGTAATTTTACACTTTTCTGTCAATGACCTTAACATATCAGAATGACCTTTTGTCAAGGTCAAGGCACACCACCGGATCATAATAATAATAATTATTATAATAATAACTAGAAACTCATTGTGAGCAATGAGAGGTCTTCCGTCCGATTTTGAAAATAAAAACGTAAATTCAGGCTGAAAAAGTGATGAAAGAAATTCAGACACTCTGGAGATTTAACCATGGTCGTTAGCGTAAAAATCCAATGCGCTAACCATTAACCATTCACTTTTTTGCATCACTTCCTGTCACGACCGGAAGTAACGGCGATGCAAGATTTTCTCACAATTCAAATAAACTGATGACTGACTATCAGTCCTGAAAGTTTTAGATTTCAGTCGTTTGCTGTTGCCGAGCAATATTGTGAGATCAAATTCTAATTTTGAGGACAGGTAAACACGCGACCAAAAGTGAATTCTATAAAAATCTCTGACGTTTCCATAGAATTTGCAGTATCTACAACATACATGAAAAAATTTCAAGTACTTTATCTTTAAGCAATATTTATGAGAAAGTTAAACATCGAAATTACGTAGTTTATCACCTAAAACGGACCCTTAAAAAAGAAACAAATTACCCCAAAAATCGCGAACAGAAGTGAATTTTCAAAAAATGAAAAATACGTATGGAGATATTCTCATGATGCATCGTCCCTGAAAAAAAATTTTTTAAATCCGTTCACTCACATCTGAGATATCGCCCTAACTATGAAAAAAAGAATAATTATAATAGTAACTAGAAACTCATTGCGAGCAATAAGAGAGGTCTTCCGTCCGATTCTGAAAAAAAAAATTCAAGCTGAAAAAGTGATAAAATAAATTTAGACACTCTGAAGGGATTTAACCCTGGTCGTCAGCGTGAAAATCCAACGTGCTAACCATTAACAATTATTTTATTTTATTTTATTTATTTTTTTTTTTTTTGGCATCAATTCCTGTCATGACCGTAAGTAATGGCGATACAAGATTTTCTCACGATTCAAATAAACTGATAACTGACTATCAGTCCTGAAACTTTTAGACTTTAGTCGTTTACTGTTGCCGACCAGAAGTGAATTTTATAAAAAATCTCTGACTTTTCTCTAGACATTTGCAGTATCTACAATATACATAAAATTATTTCAGGTACTTTATGTCTAGACTAGACATTTGCAGTCTGGATAACATATTCAAAATTCATTTCAAATACTTTAGCTACAAAAAAATGTGAATGGGAAAGAAAAATACTTAATAATTATTTTTTTCTTCTTATAATCGGAAGTTGTCGTTTTTGTTTCCGGTGGGACCAAAATCTTTGGAATCTGCGGAAAAGATGCAATAAATTGATGCATTTTTAATTAAATAAAAAAAAAAAAAATTGTAATTTTCAATTTCTTTGATCACTTCCTGTGACTACCGGAAGTGACGGCTGATGCTCTGAACCCAAATGGTTTTGCCTACATCTTATGGTCTGTTGCTCATATAAGTTTGGTGTCTTCATCTCTTACCGTTTCCGAGATCTTGCTCAGTTTTCGAGGACAGAAAAACACACGATCGGAAGTGAATTTTACAAAGATATTTGACGTTACCCTAGACATTTGCAGTCTGAATAACATATTTAGAATTCATTTCAAATACTTTATCTACAAAGGATATTAATGGAAAAGAAAAATACTCAAATTATGTAGTTTTTCTCCTATAACCGGAAGTTGACGTTTTTGTTTCCGATGGGACCAACATATTTTGAAACTACAAAAGAGATGCAATAATGTGATTAAGTATTGATATAAAAAAGGAAAGTCGATTTCTTTGATCACTTCCGTAAGCGACCGGAAGTGCCGACGACGAACGGAAAGGTGATTCTGTTCACCTATAAGTCATGTACTATCATCTCCAAGAAGTCTCCAGTTCATATCTTTAGCCATTTTTTTAAAAAAAAGGTGCGACAAAATTTTATTTTATTTATTTTAAAATCAGGATATTGTCCATAACTTGGCACCGGAAGCGAATTTTCAAAATTCCTCCAAGATGTATCAAGTTCCTATAGATGCGCATTATTCCTGAAAATTTCACTGAAAACCACTGAATAGTTGCCGAGAAATCGCGTGCACAAAATTCAGGGAAAAAATAAGAATGAGAATAGCGCAAAATTCACAAAGAAAAAACGCTCAATAACATTTATAAAGATGAAAACGTAAATTAAAGCTAGAGAATGAGAAAGAAAATTCAGACATAATTGGGATTAATCCCAGATCGCCTGCTTTAAAATTCAATATGGAAACCACTACACCAGCGCAATTTTACCATTCATCATCGATTTTTACTTTCATTGTATCAATGCTTGAAGTAACAAGTGTCAAGGAGGATAAAAGTTTCTTATATACGGCGGAATTATAGAATGAGAGCTAGCTAGCCAAGTTTTGTGCGAGCAGATTCACATCGGAATTCGTTATACTTGAGTTTAATTAAGCAATAACTATCAGCAGAAGAAATAATGATGAACTGGTAATACTAGAGAGGTTTAGTTACAAGTGACGTAACAACGTGTACGCGAAACTTTGACGTACACGTTATATTTGACGTCGTTTATGCCGAACGGGTAGACAGCGTATTACACGTTTTAAACTTGTAGCTACACGTCGGGTTTGACATCATGATGTCAAAGACCACAACAATTGATGACGTCACCCATACAAGTTCTTCGCATAAGGTGTAACTAAACCTCTCTAATGTTTACTTCTTTTCTTCTTTATATATTCAACTTTTTTTTCCGTGCAATTTTCCATATACATGTATTTCATGTCCATGTTATCTTTTTCTGCTCTTCTGTATCAGACCATTTGTCTATGTCACGAGCAAATCTTCGCATTTTCTTTGAAATGTATGTTCTATTGAATTCTATTGAATGGTATCCATGATCATATATATTATTGTATGTATTATGGACAGAGTATTTAGGGTATTTAGTATATCTTTAGGGGCCAGCCCTTCAACTCCTTAATGGGGACGTTTAGCAAAAATTGAAAGATTAGATATTGTTTAAAACATTATTTTGAACATCTTTTATTCAATATTGCTTATCAAAATATTTCCCACTTTCGAGATATAGAGCGCAAAAGATTTGGCATTCTGGCCCCTTATGGCCCTTAATTATGTAATATATGATGTATATATCATAATATATAGTTGTAAATTGTTAAGATAAACATTTTTGCTTCAGTAATGTATACCAAAATATTGATCGTTATTGAGTTATTGATTTAATACTTTTGGCCCCTCTGGGCCCCTAATATGACAAGTCAGCCCTTTTTTCTTGATATCATATTAAAGATCTTGTCATTCTGCACAAATATTGTTCAGTATGTTTTAGCAAAATAATTATACTTTAAAAGATATGATACAAAATGTCTCAAAAATTCACTCATGACTCGTGTCCTAAATTTCGACCCCTACCGAGCTTCCATACTAGGCACTTCCAGAAAATATCTAAACACAGGTGCAAAATGGCAACATGTCCTCTATCATCACTGAAAATTTCAGTGCTCTAGCTTGAGCCGTTTTTGAGTTCCATTGCAGACAAGGAGGTCCTCTGAATTTTAATAAAAGGGCGATAACTTCCGATCGGAAGTGATTTTTCAAATTTTGAAATGCCGGTACAAACTTTCATAAACTCTGAAAACTTGAAGTAAATCGATCAATTCATCTCCGAGAAATCTTCTGCACAAAATCGGTAAGGAGAAAAAAAAGAAGAATAACTAGATGCGATCTCGTTGCGAGCAACGAGTGGGTCTTCCATCCAATTTTCGATAAGATGAGATAAGAATTTGACTGAGATTTTCGTTACAAAAATAGTTATATAAATAGATTGTTAAGACAAACAATTTCCCTTCAGTAATGTGTAAAAATATTGATCAATAAAAAGTTATAGATTAAACACTTCCGGCCCGTCTTGGCCCCTTACATGAGTGGTCAGCCCCTTTTTCTTGATATCATCTTAAAACTCTCATGATTTTGAATTAACTTATTTTTTCTTGTTCAACAACTATTCAGAAATTCTTTTTCGTTTCCGAGATATATGCAAATGAAATATTAAGGGCCAGCCCTTTAAGTCCTAAATGGGGACGTCTAGCAAAAATTGAATGATTGCATATTATTAAGAATATTATTTTGAACGTCTTTTGTTTAAATATTGGTTATCAAAATATTCTTCCTTTTCAAGATTTATTGCGCCAAAGATTATACAGTCTGACCCCTAATTATCCCTTATTGCATAACACATGATGTAAACACCATGTTATATAGTTAAAGAGTTTGAAGATTAACTATTTCGCTTCAGTAATGTATTACAAAATATTGATCATTAAATAGTTATTGATTTAAGACTTTCGGCCCCTCTCGGCCCCTATTTTGAGGGGCCAGCCCCTTTTTCTTCATACCACTTTAAAGCTTTTATGATTTTGAATAATTTTTGTTCAACAACTATTCAGAAATTCTTTTTCGTTTCCGGGATATATGCAAAAGATATATTTAGGGGCCAGCCCTTCAAGTCCTAAATGGGGACGTTTAGCAAAAATTGAAAGGTTACTTACTGTGTAGAACATTATTTTGAACATCTTTGTATTATATATTGTTTATCAAAACATTTCCCACTTTCAAAATATATAATGTGCCGAAGATTTGGCCTTCTTGCCCCTTATGGCCCCTAATTATGTAACATGTGATGTGAATATAATAATATATAGTTGGAAATTTTTAAGATAAACATTTTTGCTTCAGTAATGAATTGCAAAATATTGATCGTAAAAATGTTATTGATTAAACATTTTTGGCCCCCCTCGGCCCTTATTTTGAGGGTCCAGCCCCCTTTTCTTCATACAACATTAAAGCTGTTATGATTTTGAACACTTTTTGTTCAACAACTATTCAGAAATTCTTTTTCGTTTCTGAGATATATGCAAAAGATGTATTTAGGGGCCAGCCCTTCAACTTCTTAATGGGGACATTTAGCAAAAATCGAAAGGTTAAACATTGTTTAGAACATTATTTTGAACATCTTTTATTCAATATTGTTTATCAAAACATTTCCCACTTTCGAGATATAGAGTGCCAATGATTTGGCATTCTGGCCCCTTATGGCCCCTAATTATGAAACATATGACATACATTTTATAATATAAAGTTGTAAATTGTTACGATAAACATTTTTGCTTCAGTAATGAATTGCAAAATATTGATCGTTAAAAAGTTATTGATTAAAGACTTTTGGCCCCTCTTGGACCTATTTTGAGGGGCCATCCCCTTTTTCTTCATACCACTTTAAAGCTGTAATGATTTTGAACACTCTTTGTTCAACAACTATTCAGAAATTCTTTTTCGTTTCCGAGATATATGCAAATGATATATTTAGGGGCCAGCCCTTCAACTCCTTAATGGGGATGTTTAGCAAAAATCGAAAGGTTAAATATTGTTTAGAACATTATTTTGAACATCTTTTATTCAATATTGCTTATCAAAATATTTCCCACTTTCGAGATATAGAGCGCCAAAGATTTGGCATTCTGGCCCCTTATGGCCCCTAATGATGTAACATATGATGTATATATCATAATATATGGTTCTAAATTGTTACGATAAACATTTTTGCTTCAGTAATGTATACGAAAATATTGATCGTTAAAGAGTTATTGATTTAATACTTTTGGCCCCTCTGGGCCCCTAATATGACAAGTCAGCCCTTTTTTCTTGATATCATATTAAAGATCTTGTCATTCTGCACAAATATTGTTCAGTATGTTTTAGCAAAATAATTATACTTTAAAAGATATGATACAAAATGTCTCAAAAATTCACTCATGATTCGTGTCCTAAATTTCGACCCCTACCGAGCTTCCATACTAGGCACATCCGGAAAATATCCAAACCCAGGTGCAAAATGGCAACATGTCCTCAATCATCACTGAAAATTTCAGCGCTCTAGCTTAAGCCGTTTTTGAGTTCCATCGCAGACAAGGAGGTCCTCTGAATTTTGATAACAGGGTGATAACTTTCGACCGGAAGTGAATTTCAAAAAATTGTTTAGCCGGAATTAACTTCAGGTAACCTAGCAACAATCCTGAAAATGTGAAGCAAATCTATTGATCCGTCTCCAAGAAATCGTCTGCACAAAATTTGTGCAGAAAAAAAGAATAATAATAACTAGATGGTTCTCGTTGTGAGCAACGAGTGGGTCTTCCGTCTGATTTTGGATAAGATTAGTCAAGATCTTGACTGAGATATTCGTCTGTAAAGAGTGAAAGGATGCATGTTGTTTAAAACATTATTCTGAGCTTCTTTTGTTCATTATTGCTTATCAAAATATTTCCCCTTGTTCGAGGTGTCAAAAATTTAGCATTCTGGCCCCTTATGACGTAACATATGATCAAAATTTTATAATATCTTGTTGCAGAATGTTAAGATGAACATTTTTGCTTCAGTAATTTATAACAAAATATTCATCATTAAAGAGTTATAGATGAAAGACTTTTGGTCCTTCTGAGCCCCTAATTTGAGGGGTCAGCCCCTTTTCCTTGATATCAAATGAAAGGTCTTGTGATTTTGAAGACTTTTTGTTCAACAACTATTCAGAAATTTCCTTTCGTTTAAGAGATATATAGAATAACAATATTTAGGGGCCAGCCCTCCAGCTCCTTAATGTGGATGTCTTGTAAAAATTATAAAGGTGTATATTGTTTAGAGCATTATTCTGAACATCTTTTGTTCAATATTGCTTATCAAAATATTTCCCCTTTTCGAGATATAATGTGTCAAAAATTTAGCATTCTGGCCCCTTATGGCCCTTATTACGTAACTTATGATCAAAATTTTATAATATCTTGTTGCAGAATGTTAAGATGAACATTTTTGCTTCAATAACTTACAACAAAATATTGATCATTAAAGAGTTATAGATGAAAGACTTTTGGCCCTTCTGAGCCCCTAATTTGAGGGGTCAGTCCCTTTTTCTTGATATCAAATGAAAGTTCTTGTGATTTTGAAGACTTTTTGTTCAACAATTATTCAGAAATTTCCTTTCGTTTAAGAGATATATAGAATAACAATATTTAGGGGCCAGCCCTCCAACTCCTTAATGGGGATGTCTTGCAAAAATTTTAAGGGTGCATATTGTTTAGAACATTATTCTGAATATCTTTTGTTCAATATTGCTTATCAAAATATTTTCCCTTTTGAGATATAATGTGTCAAAGATTTAGCATTCTGGCCCCTTATGGCCCTTATTACATAACATATAATCAAAATTTTACAATATATAGTTGCAAAATGTTAAGATGAACATTTTTGCTTCAATAACTTATAACAAAATATTGATCATAAATAGTTATAGATGAAAGACTTTTGGCCCTTCTGAGCCCCTAATTTGAGGGGTCAGCCCCTTTTTCTTGATATCAAATGAAAGGTCTTTTGATTTTAAAGACTTTTTGTTCAATATGTTTTAACAAAATACTTTTATTTAAAATGTTATTATAAGAAATGTCTCTAAAATTCACTCATAAATCACGTCCTAAATTTTTACCCCTAACAAGCTTCCATACTTCGCACTTCTGGAAGATTTGAAAACCAAGGTGCACAACTAGAACATGTCGTCTATCACCACTGAAAGTTTCAACACTCTAGCTTTTGTCGTTCTTGAGTTTTTGTGCAGACACAAGGTCTATCAAAAAATCGATCAAAGGGCGATAACTTCTGACCGGAAGTGATTTTTCAAAAACGGAAGCGGCGTTATAAACTTCAGATAGCAACGCATTAACCCTGAAAATTTGAAGCAAATCGATCGAGCGATCTCCGAGAAATCTTCTGCACAAAATCGGCAAGGAAAAAAAAAGAATAATAATAATAATAAAAGTGAAAAAGAAACATAAGAATAATAGAAGGGTCTTCCGCTGAAGACGGAAGACCCTAATAACTAGATGAGATCTCGTTGCGAGCAACGAGTAGGTCTTCCGTCTGATTTTTCGATAAGATGAGATATGATTTTGACTATGATCTTTGTTAAAAGACAATAATATATAGACTTCCCTAATTAGATTTCATTCTTTTGATTTATATAACATTATCAAAGAGCTATAGATGACATGCTTTTGACCGGAAGTGACGACTGACGCTCTTAACCCAAATGGTTTTGCCTACATCTTAAGATCTGTTGCTCATAAAAGTTTTGTGTCATAATCTCTTACCGTTTCCGAGATCTTGCTCACACAACTTCTCATTTTGAGGACAGGAAAACACGCGACCGGAAGTGAATTTAACAAAGATATTTGACGTTACTCTAGACATTTTTAGTCTGAATAACATATTTAAAATTCATTTCAAATACTTGATCTACAAAAGATATTAATGGGAAAGAAAAATACTCAAATTATGTAGTTTTTCTCTTATAACCGGAAGTTCACGTTTTTGTTTCCGGTAGGACCAACATATTGGGAAACTACAAAAGAGATCCAATAATGTGATGTAAGTATTGATTTAAAAAAGGAAAGTTGAAATTTTACGATTTCTTTGATCACTTTCGTAAGCGAACAGAAGTGCCGACGACGAACGAAACGTAGCGACCCGGCTAGTACCTATCACGAACTATAATCCCTGAAAGTTTCACATTGATATCTCTTGTCGTTCTTGAGATTATCCGCGGACAAAATGTCATTTTGAAATCGGAAAATGGTCTGTAACTTGGCACCGGAAGGGAATTTCCAAAAAATCTCTCAGATAGATCAAGATCATGTTACAGCAAACTTTTCCTGAAAATTTCATGTAAATCCATTTAATAGCCTTCGAGAAATCGCGTGCACAAAATTAGAAAGTCAAAAAAAAAAATAAGAATAAGAATAATAACTAGATGCGTTTCTTGTTGCTAGGGCAACAAGTTGTCTTCCGACCGAACTTTTCTCCAGATAGCTATGCTACCTCACTTCATTTAATACTTTATTGAAGGTATTTTTTGTTTGCGTTTATGTAACACAGTCTTTCAACATAGATCATGATTATTAAAGGATTTCTGTAGAATCTCTGTTAAAAAAGCTTAAAAAAAATAACCAAAAACTATCACACATGTCTTGACAGAGAAAAATATCATTTACAACTGTAAAAAGAGAGAAACAATCTCCCGCCCGAGCAGGATTCGAACCCGCAACAATACGAGAAAGTTTGGATCGATCATATCTTTGCAATAAATGCATCAATCAAAATGATGAAAACATACTTAAAACTCTTAGAAGACTCTATATTAACCCTGTAAATCTCAGAGAAAAATATTGAAAAACAAAAAAGTTACAAATTTAACATTTTTGAATTCACTTCCGTTTGCGACCGGAAGTACGAACGATGAAAACTAATGGTCGATCAACATATCTACATTTGATGCTCTATCACCTCAGCAAGTTTCGTATCCATATCTTATCATATATATCGGAAGACCTTAATAATAACTAGAAAACTAATTGTTCTGAGAACAATTAGAGGCCTTTCCACCTTTTATAGTGCTTTCGTGTCATTTGGGCTGAAAAAAAAATGCAAAAAAAAAGAGAAAAATGCCAAAAAAAAAAAAAAAAAAAAAAAAAAAAAATTGCTCCTCCAGATGGGATCGAACTCAAAACCCTTGGTTTGAAAGGCAGGTGCGCTAATGACTGCGCTACACATTCCGATAAAATTGGATAAGTTAATTGTTTAAGACTATGGAATAAATACAAGCGTATTTTTAGAATCGGTAGGGGAAGAAAGAAGTTCCGTAAAAGGAAATAGTTCCTGAACTTGCAAGCAGTATATAAAATAACAAGGGACGGGCTGCATGAGAAAACGTTAACACTGTTCCCTGATGAAAATATATTAATGGACTGTAGCCCGATTCATCGATATTGTGAGCATGCTGAATTTTTTGAAAATAGCTTTGTTGTAACCTTAAAAGATCGGGTTCGGATTTTAACATTTCTATCTGAATATCCTGAAATAAATATAAAACATTTAAATAAGCATTGGGTTAAATTAAATACCTGGGTATGTGAAGCACAAATTAAACTCCCAACATGCATTTTTAGAAGGGAAACACGACAATGAAAGCGAGAATTGTTTTTAATATACCAAAAATCGCTATTTCTGAAAACTGATTAATTCTAAATTAAAATCAAATAAATTCCAAATGTAAAAGAGAGAATGCTTGGTATTAAAATGTCGTATCATATCAGGAAAATCGAATGCTACTAACGACATCTGAAGAAATAGCCGATAAAAGGTTTAGATCATTTCTTCGTTCACCTGCACTTTAATTTCAAACACAACAAAACGTGTAGTTTTTGCCGTGAAACTTCATGACTTCTATAAACTTATAAGACTCACCGTAAAAGTCTCAAGAAAGTTTCTCTTAGGTCTATACTTTATTTGTTCCAAATATGGTGTCGATCCGAGGTCTGGTTTGAATTTTACAGAAATATTCTACGTTGTTGTTGATGTGATTTTTTTTTGAAGAAGGGGGGGGGGGAATGAATTATTTATTTTATGCCTCTTTTAAACTAAGAATTGTACCTACTTTCACATCTTTAAGCCTGATTGTGACCTTTGGGTCAAGGTCATTAAAAAAAAAAAAAAAAACAAAAAAAAAAAAAAAAAAACAAAAAAAACAAGGAAATCTTTACTTTCTATGTTTTTACCTGATACTGGAGCTGGATGCATGTCCTTACTTTTCATTTGACCCAATGTCAAGGTCAAAGGTCAAGGTCAAAGTTCAAGGTCATTTGGTGAATTGCTATATTTTACACATATATAAGGAATTTCTTATGTTTTTAAAGGACTTTGACCTTGACCTATATTTCAAGGTCAAAGTCAAATATGCCGATGCAGTTGGTCCCATGTCTCTAGGATACACCGTTTTAAAGAAAAAGTTCATTAAATGTAAGTAGCATAAACTTTCAGGGGCAGTAACTCATACAAGGGACCAAAGAATGCTTTTGCAATGATAGAATGAAGAGAGTACTAAATGAGTCGAAGACACTGATGAAGGTTCGGAATCTCTACGTTTTACGGTTTCGGAGGAGTAGCGATTACAAGGTTTTATTGCAAAAGGGGTGACAACTTTTGAATGGGTCAAGCTTTGGGAACAAGAATGAAATCCTTAAAATAGTTTTAGAAGGACATATTATAGATGCAAAGATATTCAGTATATGTCGAAAGGTTTTCTACAGAATCTCTGACAAAAAAGCTTTTAAAAATCAGCAAAACCTACCATACATCTTTTCAAAGAGAGAGAAGTCATTAGCAACTGAAAAAAAAGAGAAAAACAAAGAAAAAAAATTAACTGCCTCCAGCAGGATTCGAACCCCAGACAGTGGGACAAAGTTTGGATCGGTCATATCTTTGCAATAAATACACGCATCGAAATATTGAATACATATTAAGAATTCTTGTAAGACACTCTATAAACCCTATAAATCCTAAAGAAAAATATTGAAAAACAAAAAAGTTAAAAAATTGAACTTTTTGAATTCACTTCCGTTTGCGACCGGAAGTGCCGACGACGAAAAATAAAGGTCGTTCCCCATATTGGAATTTGATGTTCTATCTATTCATTGAGTTTCAATTTCATATCTTTAGCCGTTCTCGAGAAAAATTCTGGACAAAATACCATTTAAAAAATACAAATTTCCCCAAAAATCGCGAACGGGAGTGAATTTTGAAAAAATGAAAAACATATCTGGAGATATTTACATGATGCATCTTCCCTGAAAAAATATCTGAAATCTGCTCACTCACAGCTGAGATATCGCCATAACTATGAAAAAAAGAATAATAATAATAATAATAATAATAGAAAACAGATTGAAAACAATAAGGTCTTCCGAAGGAAGTCGGAAGACCTTAATAATGATAACTAGAAACTCATTGCGAGCAATGAGAGGTCTTCCATCCGATCGTAAATTGAAGCTAAAAAGTGATAAAAAAAAAAATCAGACACACTGGAGATTTAACCTTTGTCATCAGCGTGAAAATCCAACGCGCTAACCATTTCGCCATTTGGACTCCCGCTTCAAAGTGAAAATGACAAATATCTAGAGTTTGGATTTATCATTTCGAAAACAAATTATATATTTAGTATTTTGAAAAGAGGCTCTCTTAACACTACACATATTACAGAAAAATATTGAAGTAGAAAAAATCGATTTTTTAAATTCGCTTCAGGTAGCGACCGGAAGTAACGACGACGCATGAAAAGGTCCCCTCTCCCATCTAAAAATCATGTTCTATCATCTCTAACAAGTCTCCAGTTCATATCTTTAGCCATTCTTGAAAACACTCACAGACAAAGTTTCATTTTAAAATCAAAAAAATGTCCATAACTCGGTACTGGAACCGAATTTTCCCAAAAAACGGAATTTCATATAAAACTCATATAAAGATCTTTTATCTCTGAAAATTTCAAAGAAATTCATTGAATAGTTCTCGAGAATTCGCGTGTCTAAAAAAAGAGAAGAATAAAAATTCTCTAGAGTTTGGATTTATCAATTTTAAAACAAATTATATATTTATCATTCTTAAAAGAGTCTGTATTAACCCTACTAATATCATAGAAAAATATTGAAAAGCAGAAAAGTTGAAAAATTCGACTTTTTTAATTCGCTTTCGGTAGTGACCGGAAGTACTGATGACGAAAATTAAGGTCGATTTGCATATCTAGAAGTCATGTTCTATAATCTCTATCAAGTCTCCAGTTCATATCTTTAAACAGGGAATTATTTAATCTTAGACTAATTATAAATCCTGGATTTTCAGAAAATTCTGAAATCAGGTGTAGTGCCTGAAAACTAACTTAGTTTTGCTTGAAATTATCAGTTTTCACTGTAGTAGATACTGTCTAAATGGGTAAGTGTGTATATAAGAAGCTAATATAATTGAATTATTGTTTATTTTTATTCATTCATGTTTTTATTGTGTTCCAATTTCATATTTTTATTGTTTATTTTCAGTGATAATTATTATTTCTAGGGTAAATGTCTTTTATGCAGTGTATCTGGTGTTCTACTGTTGTATCTGTAGAAAATAATGACGCATGCGCAGATGGGGGTTAGTCGATGCCTGGCATCAAAAAACGACTAACCCCCATCTGCGCATGCGTCAATATTTTCTCACTAAATTCTGCAGTTTTCTGCAATCAAACGGCGATATTAAAATAATCCATCGAATGTCCGTCATTAAATTATGCTACGACTCCACTGTTATCGCAAAACGTTCCTTCCGAGTTGTAGATATCCGTTAAACATTGCCAACAACGCACGGCTTCATAGTCCCCATGAATGAAGACCCGACTGAAGAAATGACTCGCAACAAACCAAAATACATACCGATGCTTATTCAGCACGACAACTGCAAACACTTACATATGTTTTCACAATCGTAACAACTTTTAAATCCAACGAAATGGTCAGAAAAACGCAGCGATGTAAACACTACCAAATTTACAGCAGCTTCCTTATGCAGACAACCACTCCTCGACGTCACAGTCGTAAAATACGACGTCACAGGTACACTGTTTTCCCGAACTTTTCTAATGCAAAATGGCGATTAAGCATTGTACGTAATATAAGGTATACTGTCTTTGTTGTTCAGCACACGTACTTTTAATTGTTTGTAAAAAGTTCTCCTTTAACCAGGTAATTGAATATCACAAGAGGAAAGGAAACTGGAATGTCTTAAATACAGAAATCGGTCTTTGAAATTTGAAGATCCATGATCCGCCCACTTGTTTCACCTCCAGCTAAGAGGTGCATATTTAGTGTGCAAATCGAGAGTTTTAAAGCCATTGTGACGTCACCCTCAATAATTTGTAACAGATCACCCTAATGTAGATTTTCCGTAAGATCCGTGGAATTCCATAACAAATTCCGTGGAATTCCATGGAAAAAGTGTTCCATGGAATTCCGAGGAATTCTCGAGAGTATTGGGACGGAACTTTTTTGGAATGGTATGGAATTTCAAATCTAGCCTGGAAAAGAGCGGAACAATGCCAGAATAGAAATTTGCGGAAATAGCTGGAAATCCATGGAATTCCAGGATATTTGGAAATCTATGGAATTCCACGGAAATCCAAGGAATTCCAGGAAAATACAAAAACTGGAATAATCAAAATAATTTAAGGGCCAAATAATTACAAAAAAAAATGACTACATCACAATTTTTCATAAATCAAATCTATATTTTCAAAATAAAAAATCATTTTTGCTTTACAATGTGTTTGGGGACAAATATTGCATACACACTTCTATGTATAATGAAAGCACAAATTTTAAAAAGTATTATCAATGAAAGTATTTTACATCAAAGATTATTTAAACAATGTTAAAAATCCACAGAAAAATATCATTACTGGATGATCACCTTGGTTTAATTAATGAGAATTATTATAATATACATGCACGTACATGTAGTAAATTACGGTCTGCATGAGAAACAAATGACTTTTGGTTAAAGAAAATCCTTTGTACCTAGAGTAATCTCAAACATATGACATCTTTTAATAATAAAACAAAATAGATTTTAAAAAAAACTTTAATTATGACCTTTTGCTTCATTGAATGACCTTGGGAAAGGTCACTAAAGCCTTAACAGGGTATATTTGCAACATTTGTATACAGTTACAATGATCTTCCAGTGGTCCATATACATTTACCATACAAAGTTAATGACTAGAGTGACAAACATATGTATTAAGTACACAAATATCTACTACACAACTATATTTGAAAGATCCCATAAAATCAACACATGCTATTTTTTTCCCCAACATGCCCCAAGATCCTAATTATTGAGGGTACTAAACTTCTGAAGTATTGGCTAGAATCACTTCCTCACTGGTTCTGTTAGAGGGTGGTCAGATAATTGGTGTCACGAATGGATTCACTTTTGGTACGACGGCTTCAAAAGCTCAGCAAGTTTGATGTTGATCATTCTCAAAGACACTTCAAACTTTTCTTGCTCAATTTCTGAAAGAAAAGATTACCATAAAGATGTATGATATCTATCTCATGTATAAATATATGACAAATAATAAACTAAAGCTATATAAGACAATTGGTTCTTTCAACCTGGCAGATCAGTTTAATACTGTAGAATAGGAATTTATTAAGGTCTTCCGTTTCCAACGGAAGACCTTCTACTGATTGTGATGATTAAGATTATTCTTTTTTTTTTTTTTTCCTAGACGCCAACTTTGACGCTTCATATCTTCCTCATTTTTAAACAGATTTTGTTCAAATTTTCAGAGCTTTTAGACTTTACAAAACACTGTCAGAATACCTAATACAATTCGGAAATTACCTTCTGTTCACGAGTTATTCCCCTTTGATTGAATTTTGCATGCCTCCGATTTCCAGACAAAGGCTCAAAAATGGTTATAATTGGAGCACAAAACCCTTTGAAATTGAAAAGAGGAAGCATTGAAGTTGTGCACATCGGTTTTTGTTTTTTGATTTTTGCATTAAAAATGGCGCTAGAGAGGGGTCAAAAGTTAGAACGCGGAAAACAGCAAAAAATTTGACATATTTTCCTTTATATCTTGAAAACTAGAAATATTTTGTTAAGACATGTAGAACAAAAGTTGTGCATAATTGCAAGGGCTTTCATTTTATACTATTTAAAAGGGGCTGGCCCCTATGATTAGGGATCTTGGGCCCTTAAAAGTTTTTGCTTTATAACTCAAAAACGGTAAATATTTCGATCTGGATCTTGGGAACAAAATTGTTCTTTTACACCTTTTTGATCTGATGAAAATGTTGTTTTGTTCGAGTATACCATGGGTATTGCGTAATACGTATTAGAAAGCAGGCCAGGTAAACAGGTAACGTTTTTCATTCGGCAAGGAAATCAGAACTCTTCGTGTGTATAACTTAAACAAACTCGCTATAAATAATATACCCTACTCTATTTAATGTTAATTTTCTTCTAAATAAGGTTTTAAACGTGTTCTATGGTTAACTTATAAATTATTTTTTACAACTTTCTTTTCTTTTTTAATTTAGTTTTAAAGGGAACAGCGTCTTCTAATAAAGGAAGGAATTAAATGTATCTATATAACTATATAAGTAATATTAAACTTTAAGCATCGAATAATTAATGATCATTAACTGTGCCTTTTTACGTTCTCCATGTTCACCTAAATGTTTTTAGTTATGTAACACAACCCGCGATCCCACGTTGCCGAGGTCACCATCGACCAGCCACCTGCGGTCATAAACCATGTAAACAAAACAAATATCTGTGAAGACTATGATCACGTTTTTAATCCATCGTGCAGAAACAACGACTAATGAAACATTATGTTTTTTTTATTTATATTGAATCTTTAAGATAATTAATCTCATCTTTGATTTAATCTTAAGCGTTCCAAACACTAGTGCATAAAATCATTTCGAATTTTAATCGCTTTTACCGGCCTGTTCACTGTCGACACAACAATACGATTTAAAAAAAAACAAAACAAAAAAAACAAACAATTTATTTCTCTGTCCCGTGTAATTGTATTCAATTGTTATTGAAAAGTGCTAAGGCAAATAATTGCAATTAGTGATGGAAGTATTAAGTATTAATACTTGTGTAAAGTATAATTTTTACTATCAGTCTCTTAATTGTTTCTTCATTTAATTTTTCATTAAATATTAAACTATATACATCAAATAATACTTTTAAACATACAATAATTCACGCCTTCTTACAGCACAGTTTACATTCTGCTCTGTCGCTTTGTAACCCAGTCTTCGTGCACACGTGGCCGCAGAGAGCCGGGGTCATATCGGTGTTAAAATACATTGTGTACTCATAGCGATTAATGGAAAATTGGGTTTGAAATCATTTCGAATCTTACATATTATTTTATTTTACTCTATCTCACGCTTATTTTTATCAATCCTTACCGCCCGTGCATTTATTCATTTCAGGTTTTACGCATTTTAATTGCCGACTTAACCATTAAGTTTGCAACAATTTATTTTTCTGCCTCGTGTTTTAAACTGCATGTACACATGCATGATAATTGTAAGTGGAGGTGACTTTTTCAATTCTCGGCATCCTCACAATGTCAAGGTATTGTGATTTCGGAACCTTAATTGACATTGTGAGGATGAATTCTCGGGAAAATCGGAAAGTTTTACGGATACATACATACATACATGCATGCAAGTACAGAACATGTTCTTTTTATAAGCACGATCATGAATTCGAATGTACAAGTGTACATGTATATGCAAGAGCGCCCCAAATGTACGCATATCGAGTGTTTAAAATACAGAGAAATACAAAATCCCCGGTCTCTGTTTTACATTATCTTTGCAACAAAATATTGGTTAATCTGAAATCAATTTTATTGATCTATAGCTTATTTTGAAGTAAATTATCGGTCCACTGAGTTGATAATGAGTTGTTTTTATAACGGGTACATTTAGAGTATTCCGAATCACTTTTTACATTTTGACTGTAAACGATTTTATTAACAAGTTTATAAATGGTTGGAGAACATTGAAATAATTGAACGCGTTCATCTCAAATTTTTGAAATATATTTTTAATCTAAAAAGTAGTACTCCTAGTTATATGGTCTATGGCGAAACTGGTCGATTCCCTTTGTATATAACAGTGTATATAAGAATGATATCCCACTGGGCAAAATTACTGGTAAGCCCTGAAAATAAGATTGTTTATGTTACATATAAGAATTTATTTGAACAGTTTTGTTCAGGAAGTCATAAGAACCCTTGGATTTTATGTATTAAGAATATACTTGATACTTGTGGCTTCTCAAATATATGGAATGAACAGGCCTTTTTAAATATAAAATGGCTAAAAACTATAGTTGAACAACGTCTTAAAGATCAGTACATACAGAAATGGCAAAGTGATATGCGCGATTCGTCTAAAGGTCATATGTATAGTATCTTCAAAACAGAATTTGGATTTGAAAAATATTTAGACTTACTACCTAAAAATTTTAGAACAAATTTAATTAAATTAAGAACAGCAAATCATCGTCTCCCAGTTGAGACTGGGAGATGGTTTGGAATTCCCAAAAATGATAGACTCTTTAATATCTGTAATAATGGACAAATAGCAGATGAGTATCACTATATTTTAGAATGTCAATTTTTTTCAGAATGCAGAAAAAAGTATCTACCTAGTAAATATTGTAATAGACCAAATTTCTACAAATTCTCAGAATTGTTGTCAACTGCTGACTCCAAGGTATTAATCAAACTGTGCAGCTACATAGATAGGGTATATGAACAAGTCTGTCCTCCATAATTATTATTATTATTATTATTATTATTATTATTATTTGTTACTTTATAATTTGAATGTATTTCCGCCATTTCACGTGTATCTTGTATATTGTTTTTGTATATATTGTACATAGAACCTCATGTACCATTAATTGGTTTGAGTGAATAAATTGAATTGAAATTGAAATTGTTGGTTGGTATTAAAGGAAAGCCAATTCAATGAAAAATCAAATCTACATTACACGGCGAGTCTATCTACAATACAGGCCTTGACAGGAGTTATATTTACATCACCTTTTTAGTGTATTGCAGGTCACTTCCGGGTATTTCGAATCACCAGGTAAATGGCTAAAACAGTCAGATAACAACATTATAATTAATGAATTAGTTGGTATTGTTTACCAAAAGTATCAAAAAATAAAAAGAATTATTTTCTTGTTGAATGTTGTTGTTTTTTTTAATAAGTTATTAAAGCCCCCCCCCCCCCCTTCTGTAGACACACTATAAAACAGCGTTCTCAGAGGCGGATCATGCAGAAAAGCAAATACCAACAGAATATTACTTTCTGAAATTACCTGATTGTAAATTGTTGTCCTGTAAATATAATCATCATGGCCGTAGGAACCGGGGGAGGGGGGGCAGGGGGGGGGGGGCCGTGCCCCCAATAATTTTGCGGATTTATAGAATACTATAGAAAATATAGCTACTATGTGTTTGTGCCCCCTCAATAATAACGTCTGATGACATTTTTTTTTCGCTTGTCAAGGAATTTTGGTAGATGATAGTGCCCCCCAACTGAAAAAGTATGGTTGTGCCCCCTCAGAGTGAAATTGCTTCCTACGGGCCTGATCATGATAATTATGTAATTTTTTTTTTTTACCTATGTGATTTTTTTAATGCAAATAATTAACATTGAACTGTCATAATTCTACGAGTAGGCTACCAAATAATGATATAATGATGATAAAAAAAATTGTGAAAAGGAATTCAACCAACTCATGTTTAGATTTCATGATTATTAAGAATGACGTATATCACTGCATACGTGTACTCGTACATATCAACATTGATCAAACACTGATCACGTGTATACCGGGACCCTGGATAGTCTTATTATAGCTCTTGCTTTGTCAAATCATTACTTTCATACCCCTTGCAATTAAGAAAAACAATGTTATAAAAAAAAATATTAATCTGACATATAACAAGTATACATGTAGCGTGTGCAATTTATTTGGCTAGGGGCATGTACACACGTGGTTCGAAACTGTAGGGGGCTACAAATGCGGCCATAACTAGTATATTTCTGAGCTGTTATTAAAAACAAATAATACTCACAAAAGCTTATAAATTTGCCGTTCTATCGATACCTTATATGCCATGTTTCATCCACCAACAACGCCACGACGTCGATGAGAAATACCATGCAACGTTTCTACACGGGCATTTTCTTCGAAAAGGATAGGAAGTTAATGAATTAAAATAATTAATTCTTTTAGTTAACGCATTATGTTTACCTCTTTATTTGTTGTATGCAATAAGTATAGACCTTACTTATAATGACTGTTTGGTTGTCACACCTGTGCATGTGTCGTGCGAGGTACAGCGGTAAGGTAAATTACCGAGAGTCGCGATATGCGTGGTGATTCGGAATACCCTAAATGACTGTGGTCCATTGAATTAACCTGTCAAATCTAACATGGGCCAACATAATACGACTAAATTCGTTTCATGAATGAACTGGTTCTACAGTATACAATATCTTTTCTTTAGATCTGTTTGTTTATTATTTTCAACCACAATCTGCAGTACATGACAATGTATAGTTACACGAAATCCATGCACAACGGCGCTACACCTGTCAATCAAAATCACTCGATATTGTGAACTCAGTCTGGTGCTACAGCAGCATTTCCGAAGTGATTCAAAATATTCTTTCGGCTTATTCTAATTTTTCGCGTTGAATAATAATATTTTGGAACAAAGTTGGAATTAAGGCTGGAGCTGCATGCTGTGAATTTATCACACCTGCAGTCTGCAGTCTTCCCATCTTACATGTATATGAAGCATCTGTTGAGTAATGTTGTTTGTTGTTTTATTGTTGTTTTATTTGAACCAGAGACATTACATCTCATAGGTATACAAAATATGTACATATATATTTATACATAAGCTTTGCACAGGATAAGTGTAGTATATGCTATACAATATACATTACATGTGGCATTTACATAAACAATAGCATTTAATGTATTATCACTTCTTATTGTACACTATTTAAAACATCATTTCTTAATTGATAAGAAAAATACAGAAATTTACCTAGGTTACATAGTTCTTTAGTATTTGTGGAACTCAGTAACTGTACTAATTTGAATACTGATGGTTTTTTAAAATAATAACTCTTCATAATTTGTATTTAATTCTTAGTTCTTCATATCGAGGACATTTTAATACAAAGTGAAATTCGTCCTCTATCTCATCTGATATACATATTTCACATTTTCTATCTTTTCTTTCTATGTTACAATACCTTCCCCTCTCTATCTTTAAATCATGCGCTGATAGTCTTAAACGACTAATAGGTATTCTATACTTTGAATGTAATGGTTTTCTTAAATACGTCTGTAGTACAACATTATCCACTAAATGTTGATATAAAAAATATTTCGGAGAATTACAAATTCTTGCCATAATATCTTGTTTATAACCGTCATACATTCTTTGAAATACGATGTTCAGAGAATTTAATATCAATACAATTGCTATTATACATGTCAGTTAAACCAAGCCTTTGAAATTCCTTCTTAATGTTTACAATCCATTCATCATTATTTTCCACCATATCTTGATAACATGATTGTAAAATACAATTATCACTGTTTTTTTTAATTTCACCCAATATTTCAAAATTTTCTTTTTCCTTTCTAGTATAAGTGGAAATCTACCTAATTCACAATAAACTGCATCATTACTGGTGCTTTGTCTGACTTTTAAAACTCTTTTACAATAAGTTAAGTGAACATTTTCTATATCTTGACCCTTGTGAAATCCCCATACTTCAGCTCCATAACTCATTACACTGTTAATATAGGTATCGAATACTGCTAATTGTGTTTCTACGTTAAAATGCAAATCCCTGGTTTTACTATTTACACCATACATAGCTTTTTTACCCTGACATGAAAAATGTTTCTGTGTTTCAGCAAATTTGCCATTATAATTGAACAACATAATGAATCAGAGAGCATAATGTGCGGAACAAGTTTGATTGAGATTTTTACTTTTCCTTTAAGATAAAATGATTAATAACATAATTTATGCATCTAATAGATACATATAAATGTACATGTATAGCTTTTTAAAAACAAGAATCTGTAATTGAAAATGTGAAAGTGAAGAGTTTAGGTAATAGTTCTTAACCAATTAAAATTTAACGACAGTTCATTCCTTCCTAGTCTCTATATAACTTTTAATTACGGCCGTGCCCTCTCCCCCTTCAATTGATGTCTTATACATGCTTTTAAATTCTGTTATGTATCAAGAAATTTCCACAGGTACTTGTGGACAGGATCCCCCCCCCCAATTCAACCCCAATGTTTGTTGGACATTTTTTTCCACAAATTATATTTATTACACTTATTCATCATGTGTACCATAGGAAAAAATCGAGAACAAGTACCTGTGGAAATTTCTATTTGCCCCCCCCCTCCCAAAAAACTGAAATTGCTTTCTACTGGCTTGACAACAGGGGTACTTGTGGACAGACCCCCCCCCCCCCCCCCCCCCGATATTCAACCCCGGGGCTTGTTGGACATTTTTTCCACAAATTATATTTATTGCACTTACTCATCATGTGTACCATATGAAAAAATCGTGAAAACCCCAAAATAATCATTCCACACAAAAAATGCCTCACTATGTACAGTTAAAACATTAATTTTTCATATTTCTTGATGAAATTAACATTAAAAAATCAACACAAAATTAATACCGAATTACATATCACTTGAATTTATCATAAAGCAGAAAATCTGTTCTGCGGGCTTCAAGGCCAGCTCAGGAACCTAAAGATGTCCTCATTTTCCAAGTCCAGTACAGAACGTAAAATAAATGAAATAAATCACACGATGACTGGGATGGACTCAAAGAAAGAAGACTCTTGAGGAAAAGATATTTTGATTCGACTTATAGACTGAAATAAACCGATATTCTCTTTTTGCCACTCTTTCCTGGTGCCCTGGGACTCTGAATGTAGGATCAGTATTTTTTTTCACAGGTCCGTTGTGCGGATTGTACAGGGGGGGGGGGGGGGGGGCAGACCTTCTGAAAATAGTCTTTTGCTGTAGTTTTAATATGTAAATTTTGATTTAGTTGCTGCTTGCCCCCTCCCCACTCTTTGTTTCTCTACGGTCATACATAGGCGAATCCCAGCAAAACTGTAATGACCCCTCCTCCAACACACACTTTTTTTTAAATGTGTATTGCGATAGGACTTAAAATTGGAAAACATTTTCTGTATATCTCTACATCGAAAAATATAAAACAAATATATTTTTTTTTTTATATTTCCTTTTTAAAACAACATAGATAATTATGCATAGCTAATTAAATACTGAATTAAATATTTCTCTTTGCAGACAATATGCTCTGGGTTATAGAACATGATGTGAAAGCGTATCGTAATGCACCTTGTAATCCTTTGGATTTTCAGATTTAAGGCCAATGCGAAAACCCAAAGACGCCGACATTTTCTTATGCTACTGTAATCGAAGATCTGGGGGCATACAGTTTTTGTCCTGTCGACCTGTCTATTTGTCTGTTAGACTGTGTTAGCCTCTTTGTCCGCAAAAACTTTAACTATGCCCATAAAATTTGATTGGTTGGAACTACTGCTTTCATATTTCTTATGTGTTCCTAGTAACAAGGACTTCCTTCAGGTACCAACATATTTGACCTCTTGACCTTGAACTTGGAGTTTGATCCTCTTTCGCAAAATTTTACCAAACTATAACCTTGAACAGTTGGTGCTATGGCTTTTATATTTCACATCTGTATCCCTTGTGATAAGTCTCCTCCTTGGGTATAAATATGTTTGACCATTTGACCTTGGAGTTTGACCAACTTTTAAACAACTTTAGCCTTGACAATAACTTTTGAATGACTAGTACTAGGGGTTTTATATTACATAGGTAATTTTCTTGTGACAAGGCCTGTCATTGTATACCTATAATTTTGACCATTTTACCTTGACCTTTGAGTATGTCCTACTTTTGAAAAACTTTAACCTTGGTTTTAACTTTCGAACAGTTGGTGCTAAGGCTTTTTTAATACCACATGTGTATTCCTTGTAACAATTAAGACCTTCCCTCAAGTACAAACAATATGATCCCTTGACCTTGGAGTTTGACCTTTTAAAGAAATTAACCTTGGCCATAACTTTTAAACTGTTACTGCTGTGGCTTTCATACTAGTATATATTTCACAGTATATTCTTTGTTCAAGACCTTTATTTGGGTAATAACATTTTTTTTATCTTTTGATCTTGACCATGGAGTTTGACTTGCATTTGAGAAACTTTAACTTTCGCCATAAGATGCCATATGGGGGCATCAGTGTTTCAAAAATCACACGTTGTTCAGTATCCAAATCGGGCATAAAACATTTACAATGATCCTTTAAAGCAGTGAGTTGAACCTAATAAATTACAACTATAGAAATTATGATAATTTATTTCGATGTATGGTCTAAAAAACGTTTATTATACCTCTGTGAAAACTAGCTTACAATTGAAAAATCACTAGTAAAATAGAATTTGATTGGCCGAGAAAGTCACGTGTCCATCATGTTTGCCCTGCAACAAAACGTCGTGTTTCACGATTGTGACGTCACAATTAAACGAGTGAGGAGTTAGCTTGTTTATAGCGACGCTGCTAACTTCGTTCGCGCGGTAACAACAACTAAAAATCCACCCCAAAAAATCACCTTAATTAATGGAATTGCATACAGATAGTAGATTAAACGTTCTTTGTTAAAATGTTTGCACTTTTCAAAATTCGTTTATGGAAATACAGCTAACATACGTCATGAGACGTCACAGTCTAGACGTTCCAAATGTCTCGTGCTGTTTGAAGAGGCGGATCTTAAAATTAAGTGAACAATGCACTCCCCCAACGGTCGCACCGTCAACATATTATCGTTGATTGATTGTGTCGATTTAAATGTGTAAAAATGAAATAGTGGTGTTTGAATGTTACTGGTGTGATCACACAAACTTGTCACGTAGGATTTTTTTTAATGAAACGAGGAAGCAAATTCAGTTTTTTTTTTTTTTTTGGGGGGGGGGGCAGCCATACATTTTCAGTTGACAGTTGAGGGGGCACTACTACCATAAATTTCCTGACAAGCAAAAAAAAAGGTCACCAACTACCAAAAATTCCTTGACAAGCAAAAAAAAAAAAAAAAAGAAGGTTATCAACGTTTTTATTGAGGTGGCACAAGCTATAGTATCTATGTCTATGTCTACTATAGTAATCTATATATCGGCAAAATTATTGGGGGGTACGCCCCCACCCCCCCGGGCCCCACCCCCCCCCCCCCCCGGGCCCCACCCTCCCCCGGTTCCTACGGCCATGTTGATTAAATTTAGGGTCACTAAGGAAAGAATATTTTGACTGGATGAATGGTCTGAAAGAACATGTGTTAACTTGTCCAGTCGGTAACACATAGATGGGGTTTGCTTATAACCAGAGTGTGTCATGGTTTGATGCAAGGTCATTTGAACGAGTTCAAGGTCATCAACGGAGAAACAACATTCCTTAACTGTCTTTCTACTGGTGAGACATTGCAAGTTGATACCCCTTACAAGATTGCTTATAACCTTAGAATGTGGCATGACCTTGACTCAAGGTCACTTCTTCCTGTTCGCAGCTCCAACGGAAGACCTACTCGTTGCTTTGCAACGAGCTCTGCTCTAGTTATCTTGTAATTTTTTGTTCAGATTAGGATTGATTTCTTTTTAAACTAATGGAAGTTGTGAAATTAAAAAAAAATAAAGAGACATGATTGTGTCTAAGTTAATTAACCTTGAATATGAGAGAGGACATTGTAAATTACATAAACTATGTACCCTTAAAAACATTCAGCAAATAAAGTTAAGGTATGAAAAAAAGTACATTAGTAAATATAATTTATATACCATATAAAACATTCAGTTTTGCCTTGTCAATGGCTCGTCTTTTGTCTCTTAAGCTTCTGATTAAAAGCACCTTGAACAGGAGTTTGGACGCCTATGCTGCCTTTGATATATTATCCTCCATATCAGCTTACTCCGTTAACTGACCCTTGAAAAGAGGAAAAGACGAATTTATAGGCATATGTAATTGCTTTAAATGCACATTGGTTAATTTACAATGTAACAAAAATATAGACAAAGCAAATAACATAAAGTGAATATATAGAATACATTTGTTCTAGGCTTCAAACATGCAAATACATGTACATATACTTTATTTTTGAAAAATTAAGAAAATATTAAATAAACTGTTATAAATACATGTAACTTCCATGCCTCAACAATTCAGTATTGAGTAAGATAATATATTAGTACATGTATACATGTACTTCTTTATTTCTGGAAATTTATATCTGCGACTAAGGTTATAGGTTTGTGTAAGAATATGATGAATGACATTGACAAGGCGTAGGTAAAAACTTGTGAACAGGACAGAGAACTGACATAGGAAACAAGTTAAAAGCAACAACTTCTTAAAATAACTAAAATATATTTGAAAGAGTGGAGTCTAAGGTTCATAATAACTTTTCTCAATGCCTGGCTAACATTGATAAACACATAATTTCAATTCTTTTGATTTTATTGATTAGGAAAATGATTAAAAAATCTTACCTTTGTGTAAATTTCCATACAGCTCTCTCGCTCTTGTCCTTTTTGTGAGCATTCCTGTAAATAATGCATGCATGATTTTATGTCATAGAGTATAGTCATTTTTAGTATTTATACTTAAATAAAATGTAAAATGATTATGCATGTAGCATTTAGCATGTTTAGATTACCTGTCAAAAGTTATAATTGTTATGCATTATAAAGGAATTAAGAATATAAACCTCTTGTTACTTGCTCAATAAAAAAAATCGTACGCTATAAAACATTAATTAATAAAAACAATGTTAGTTTATTTGTGCTGAATGATAATTTGAGCAGGCTCTCACCATTCTCACAAGCTAGGTGACTGAATGACTTAGCATCTACATCTACATATTAGGACATTTCATCAAACTTGATGATTATATGCCGGCGCTGTGCAAATCGAGTACTTCAGCTATAAAATAATAAAAGTAAGTGCTGTGAATGATCATGAACATGCATTAAAAAATAGATACAATTATTTACAATGTACTCTGTAAATGTAAGTAGTACATGTACTAAGGAATGTTATTAGCTAATAATTCAGACCAGAGTTCTGAACTGGCCCCAAAGAGGCTGCCGACACCACTGAGCATATATCCATAATGGGGGGGGGGGGGGAGGGGGAACTATATTTAAATTATCTGTGCAAGTACTAAAGGTCTGAAAGTAAGGAAGACTTGAAATGCCTTTGTTGGTGGTAGTCTGTAAAACTAAATAGAGGCTTGAGTCTACCGCAACTAAGTTGTGCACAACTTTATATCATATAGACAGCTTATAGAGCATTATTAGTCTACCACCGTCTACACGTTTTTTCTTTGTTGTAAACATGGTAAAGATAGCCAATTGGAGACACTAATAGTGTTATGATGTCTGTGTACGATGTAACATGGACTGTCGTGGCGCAATTGGCAACGTGCCACTAGCATATATAGCGAGGTCTAAGGACATGTACGAACGGAGGAAATTCGGGTTGAAATCCACACATTGTTCAAACATATTTTGATAAGAGATGTTTAGAGTTGTACAATAATTATTAAAGAAATGAAACTCGCCCTAATGGTTTCATCGTCGGGCATTCTATGTGTGTGGTGCCCAGACTGAGGAACAGTCAATTATCCATTCAACTTCAAGAACACATAAAATACTGATTACTGTACATTGTACCTACCGGGTCTTAAAATGTCTGCATCTTTTGTCAAAATACAAATTCCATTCCAAGCTAATAATGACAGCAGTTCCCTTCTTCGTGACACTCTCTTTCCTTCTGTCCAACAATACAACATGGCAGCCGAATTGTTGAATTTTGGCGGGCTGTAGTTTAAATTAATTGTTCATCGAGCCCGACATCGATCCCGACGTAATTGTACTATGAGCCGACAGTTTAAGAAAAAATTCTAAGTTATTTTCCACAGCTTTCCAGAGCAGAAAATGTCTAAGTTTCTCATTTTATCAGCTTTTCCATAGAATTCCACAACTTTCCAAACCTCAAAATGTCTAAGTCCAAATTTGTTATTCAAATTCCAAAAGATTCCAAAAACTTCCAAAAACACTTTTAGACTCTTGTATGGAAATGTTTGGAATTCCATGGAATTCCAAAACTTTTCCAAACCCTTTGGAAAATCTACATTAGGGCTGAGTGAAATCTCACACATGAATCAATAAAAAAAAATAATAATAAAGAGTTAAACTGTGGAAAACATTAGTTTGAAGTCTTGTGTACTATAAACAAATTCCCAAGCCTTAGTTTGTGACATTACTCTTAAACTTGCAATGACGGGGAACAGACAAAAATACTGCGTCATGAATATAATAATAATAGTATTTAAATACACCAGTCAGATTAATCCACCCGATGTCCTCTTTTCTTGTACTTTACAAACGTGTTTTTTTTTTAGACAGAATGCCCCCCCCCCCCCTTGGCGAAAAACGGATCGAGTACTCGGTTAAAATATTTTTTTCTTTTTTTTTTTTTAAATTTTCATCATCAATATATATTTGTACTGGCTCAAAAAAAAAATATTGAACAAGTTGAATTGATGCAAAGCATCAAATCGACTTCAAAACTATAAAGCAAAAGTATATAAAGCATTCTGAAGTATTTCCAAAAGAAAGAGTCCAAGAAAAAATGCATTTATGGCAGAATCTTGGAGAGTTGGGTCTAAAAAAAACTTTAATATTTTCTTCAGTCGCATGTCTGATGCACCTTGGAATTAAGTGGGTTTTTTTTTATTATAGCCTTAAAATATTTCTGAATCTAGGGAGAATCCACAGTGTGCAAGTCTTTCTAAGACACTGCGAGTTACCCCATACCCTGCATATTTCACCTAGTACCCATTGAGGAGAAGGTAAACATGGCCTATTTACACCCTTCTTACGTTCAAAGGCAACATTCTCAATATTCTAAATTTTAATTCTTTTCCCCAGATACTCTCCTTCCTATCTATGCCCTAAAATTAGTCCATTCCACCCCGTTCTCATCCTAAGACATATTTGGGGGGGGGGGGCTGCGTTTTGCGTGGTCAATGAAATGGAGTAAAATTAGTAACCTGTGGCATACTTATACTTTCTAAAATCAAATTAAGGGTTACATACAAATTCCAACATTTATTTTAATTTCCTTTTTATTTAACTTTGTTTATTGATTACTCGTTTATTTTCTATAATTATATGTTTCATTTTAAATGTATTATTATAATTATTATTGAGCACACAAAATATTGAAATTATGCCCCCCCCACCCCCACCCCCGAAAAAAAATTAAAGGCGTCAGGTTGTTCTCTAAAAATAAAATTTAAAGCTTTAATCTTAAATCTGTAAAAGTTTTGGATCCTTACCTCAACACTGCTGACATCATTGTCTCGGATAATGTAAAGATAAGTGTAAGCCAGCGTTAATTGCGCTTTGATTGAATTCAGTCTACATACAGCTACACCAGAGAAAATCCACAGAATTTCTTCCCATGTAGAAAAGTACATCTTTGTGATAGATTTTTACACTTGTTCGAATTTTCTGTGTATTTTTTTTATCCCCTCGCAATGGAGTTGCGTGTTTGTTTGTGGGTGAGTGAGATAGTTCTGTGCGAAACGGAAGTGACGTAATTTGCATTGGGATCGATGTCGGATGCTGCCTTAGCTTATGGATAATAAACTGCGCAGCTCGATCACTAGCGCTTCATGAAAAATATGCCTACGTGGAAGTCTGTGTGATTTACACACCAATAAATCACACAAAACTTAAAAACATTCCTTATATTTACATTTTACAAGTTTAAAAGAACCACTGATATACTCAATATCTAAATTTCTTACTGCCCTATATCGTTACATTTTTATTAATGTCTCTGTAGCCTCATTGTGACGTCACTTTAGCGAGAGTTTCACCGTGTATATTTCTACGCGTGAGTATACACAAAAATGACTTTCAAATCAATTTCACAGTTGGCTTTGTAGAAAAACACAACAAATGTAAATATTATATTATAGTATGCTGCTAATCTATTATTGTTATCATTTTCTTTAGCTTCATGTGGTTTTCTACCCTCTCAATATTTTTGTCTCAGTTTCAGATCTTATTTGTGGTATTGTGATCTTCCATTTATACCTACATGTTAAATATAACATGGTTAATATTCTACCATATTACGATATTTCAATATTATTTAATTAAGGAATGTTTTTAAGTTTTGTGTGAGTTATTGGTGTGTGAATCACACAGACTTGTCACGTAGGCATATTTCATGAAGCGCGCGAGTTTCACCGTGTATATTTCTACGCGTGAGTATACACAAAAATGACTTTCAAATCAATTGCACAGTTGACTAGGTAGAAAAACACAGCAAATGTAAATATTTAAATATGATCTTACTGTAATAATTGTATTCATCCTCTGAGGACCCTTCATTGGTGAATAAACATACATATTTTATACATCATATTTCAACAACAAGGGAATGGGAAGGGGCTGTAAATTCTGTCTCTCCATATAGCGTTCCTGCATTGATGGTGGTTTTCCTGGTCGATGTTCACAGGCTCGGCTTGTAGTACTAGTAATGCAGTGCTGGATTTCAAACTCGCAATCGCGTGGCAATATTGTATAGGAAACAGATCATGTCACATTTTGATAAAATTGGGGGAAAAAAATAAATTATGATAGTGAAGGTAACATAATGTAAGCAAAATCATATAATTGTTCTTTCCTTGCTGGGAAAATTGTTAGACTGGAGTAATGCTTTTATTATATGCACAGTATTATTTCTTCTTCGAACAACATTTAACACTTTACATGGAGGTTTACAATTCCTTAATTTTGTTGATACCAATGTAGAATAAATATTATCAATAATGTAAACCTTTTGTTTTTATATGCTATTTTTAAATATCTCGTTTCGGCTGATGCATGAAAAGAGAGATTTCTTTTTATTGACAAGCAAACCAGTAAAATGCCGGGGGGGGGGGGGGGGGGTTGTTTCTAAGTATAGTTTTTCACTGTAGTAAATCTTTATTTAAATGCTTCCTGCAGTCTCCCCGTTTTGTTGCAGCATTAAGATCGAGCACTCGCAAATTCCTGCAGTTGAAAAAGAAATGTACTAACGTCCCCCCCCCCCCCTTTCGAAATAGGTGTTTTGAATTTGGAGACAAGCATTTTTTTTTTTACTGCATAAACATGATAGATATTGCATCTCATAGTAATTACCCCAAAAAAATCTCAGTAAATGCTAATGATAGATTTATAATTAAGCTGTCAGTGCATAATATCAAATAAAGTAGTTCGTCGTATAATGTAAGCGTTATTGTTTATATTTGCCGTGACATGGAATCAGCTACATGTACAAGCTTATCCTTTAAAAAGAAAGCTGACCTAGCGCTGGGGCCATCATAAAACACAGAAGTAGATATCTGAACCATTGGTTTAAGTTGCTGAATCGAATGATTATAAATAAAAAGGCATGGTGAACTTGGGGGGGGGGGGGTCAGTTCAGAAAGGTGAATCCAGAGTGGGCTTCACATCGGCCATGGCATTACTCATTGCAGCCCGGAGGACCGGGCTGCTCTATACATACAAGTTTAAGTGTTGGTATATGGGGATTGAGGTGGGAGAAGTTATTCAGAATTAAAGGTTTTCTAAACATTAAAAAGATTGTTAATCAGAATGTTCTTTCCCTTTATAAATTACGAGATACACAATATATTTACTTCCATAAAGTGAATCTGTAAAAATATATATGTTTTTCATATTTAATATATAAAGTTGCTTATCATTTACTATCGAAAAAACGACAGGTCCCTTTTTTTAGAACATCGAATTTTACTTATCGCATAAAAACGTAAAAATGTACTTTACACAGTTCGTGTTTTATATTCTTAAAGTGAAAGATATTTTTGAAAATAGGTGATGCATGTGTCTGGTTTCAAATTATATTTTATGCAGCCAACATTTACTTGAGGAATTGATGAAGTTTAAAAGGGTATCGTTTTTGTTCGATTTTCATCCGACTATAAGTTTTCAAAATATTCTTGACTATCGTCTCCATCATTTAGACGCATGCCTTTTTCACACATATCGAAGCGGTTTGATGATAAAGACTCATTTCCATTGTTTACTTTATTTATTTCCCGGGCGACAATTGATGGTTACATCAATGTTTTCTTGTTAGTCATGTTATAAGCATTCTGTAGTTTACTGTAATTTAAATTTTGAGCTCGAGGTGAAAAGTAAGAGATCAGTAGAACCAATGAGCACTTAGTTTAAAATATTTCAGTGTGGTATTGTTTTGTAGCAATCGCATCTTCTCGGGTCTTTCCGGCAAGCTCGGCAAGCATATCCAAGGTTGTTATCTGAGCGTGTCGGAAAGTAGTTAAGAAAAGCTAGATATTTATCATAATTTTAGAATTAACTGATATCTTCAGTCTTTGCATTATTAGACCTAAGTAACTGTTACTTTTCGTACATTTATGTACAGGTTAAACAACAAAGCACGAATCTTTTACAGATAATGAAACGAAATTGTCATGGTACAATTTATCTACAGTTGTATTCCCAGAATGTCCTACCATGAGGTCGAGAATGCGTATTCCAGAAAAGAGTAATGTAGTCGCCAGCGAACCGATCACAAAAAATTAACAAGTAAAATTGATGCAAAGCATCAAATCGGCCGCACACAAAATTTAGCATTTTCAAAAAGTACTTTCCCGGTTAAGCATCCAAGGAAAGCACAAGATATTTGAAGCTGAAAGCGGGATCGTTTTTTTTTTATTTTCAGACTGTCTTCAACGCAAAAACTAAATAAATAAAAATTAAGAAATAAAAAAGTAAAGAAATAGAAATTCAAGTACATTTGTTCATCAAAATTGATTCCTCGATTTAATAAAGTCAGTGATAAATGATAAAAATTCCCCGAGATGATGCTGATGATGATTTCTGCAGTGTAGACTATGCTGCACGGCGCAGTGCAAAATGTAGAAGAATTATCCTTGTGTCGTTCGCAACTGTAGCATATTCAAAGCAATATTTGCTTGTTGCACAACTTTTCAACTTTTATTCATCATATATTTTACCACTTAATTATAATCCGGAAAATCATAACGATTTGTGTTCATATCTTACTCACTCCCAGGTTGGGGAGTACCTATTGTTAACTCTTCTTATATAATCATAAATTAATAATTATCTGAAGATAAATGAAAACGGAATATAATAACACAATAAAGAGATTTTTCAAAGCAAATTTTCTGCATAATTCACTCATCATTTTTTTTTTTTACATGTTATCATTAAAGAATTATTTTACTGAACAAACAGAAAAATAACGTCTCGTTTCCCCATGTGCATTTTCTAACACAACCACAAATAGATCGGCCGCTGCTTCGGCCGATAATAAAGAGAGAAAATATGTAGTAAAATTTGTTGTGACACCACGATAATTTATTTTTGATACATCACATTTCAGTAGTAATCATTAATATTGTATCATCATGTAACATAGATCCGGAGTAGTATGATGATCCACGTGGAAAGATTGCTGCCGATTTCTTCTTTGTTTCCTTTTCCAACTGTAGTTGGCAAAATGGCAGCAAGAACATTTTAATCAAGTTTTTTTCTGTTTAGCGTCAATTCATCTTTCAAAAATCTACCCATCTATATATATAGTTCTTACTATTTTAGGAGCGATAATGGATCGACAAAAGGAAAACTAAGTGTTTTTCATAATAAACAGAGAAAAAATTAAATATTCTAAAAATCACGGTAATGCCTAAAATGATCACACTTGCACTTGGATGGTGTTGTATTTTCGCTGTATTTTCTTCAAATGTTACCGATGGTGAAAACGCAAAGGTACATGTATTGAGATGCATACATACATGTAATACGTTACCTTAGATTTTTGTAACATGATTTTCACCTCTAATTTTACATACTCAGTAAATTAAAATGGTATCAGATAAAAATATACAAAACACAGTATCACTATATTTCATTTAACCGAAATCCAAGGCTTGATGCGCGATTCAAAGGAGGACGAAATGTGTGTGTAATCTCTTAATTTTTTGTCTTTACAAAATTCAGGAGGCAAAGACATTTTATGCTATTACATGTACTTTTGTTTAATTCGTTTTAGACTTTCCGATGAGGATGACAGTTATTAGAATAATAATAAATAACTTAACATGCAACTTCTGGAAATACAAGTACTGTACCCCACCCCACCCTTTTTTTTATTTTTGTTGAATGGATTATTCAGTAAAGGTCGACAAAATATTCTCATGGTGTTTTTGATATTAAAATGGCTCTTGAAGGAATATAACTTGCGAAGAACAAAATAAAACACTCACGGCCAGCACCTAGACCATTTGACAGACTAATCGATTTATGAAAGTATCTTTTAATGATCGAGTTTTCACTTGATAAAAATATATATTAGCTTCTCTGAAACAAAAATCGTAAACAAAGATTTAAACTTCAAAATGTTTTAAATGTAGAAGAACTGCTCTCTTAGACGATAGAAACTGAGCAATTGTCATTTAACGGAACTAAAAGCACAGCACTTCCTTGAGCAGTGTTTGTTACCCCCCCCCCACCCCCACCCAACCGCCCTTCTTTTCCTCGGCAATTCTGAGTGACATTTCCTTCTCAGGTGGCCTGGCAGGTATAATAGTTCTAGTAAAACTGATGAGCATGTTATATCTCTATATTGCTATTCATAATTAAATAGATATGTGTAGCGCAAGAGTTTTGATGGAAATGTGATACACTTATTACATTTGTATATTTGAAGAATTTTTCCCCGTTAATGACAGATCTACTAGAAATTATAGGGAAAGAATGGAGCGACTAATAGTTTATTCGGGGGATATCATACATGTACTTAAAATACGTCGACAGTAACATATATCTTACTCATTCCATATACTTCGATTTTTCGGCAAGTGACAATATTGGTAAGATTTTAGTCGAACTTACAAGTAATAGCTTTTCAAAAAGCTTGCCTGACTAATCAATCAATATCTATGGAACAGGCGCGCCGGGCGTGCCCCCCCCCCCCCCCCCCCCCCCCCCCCCCCGTTTGAATTTTTTGTATGTAGAACTTATATGTTCATTATCCTAAAATCAAGGAAAAACACCTCTTATTTGTAAGAATTTGTCAGCTTCCGGGGGCTTCGCCCTCGAACACCCATCAGAGCTTTGCTCTGGACCCACTGGGGTTTCAATACAGCCCCCCAGCCCCCCTGCCTTCTACTGCACCCTCCCTTTATGAAATTCCTGGATCCGCCACTGATAATTCTGGGAAAATAGTTAGATCATTCGTTTTAAAGAAATTCATATTACATGTACTCTCTTACTAGAGGGCGCACTTCTTCATGGTCAGTGATAGATTGATGAGACGGCCTCTATCTATAGACTGGTCTGTTTTCCGTCGTTCTCGACGACGAAGTAAATTATGAACATTTTCAACTGGGAAAGTTGTGTTGAAGTGTTTGAGACAAAAATGCTTCAATGCTACTCTAGAAATCAAAGTAAATAACCTGTACACTTTATAGCTAGCGCAAAACAAGATACTAATAACACCTCCCACCCCCCACCCCCACCCCCCAGACAAAACTCACGCGATGATGGTCTTACCATATACAAGTACATGTATTATAAATGAGCTTAAAATACATCTTTATACACAGTTTTGAAATTGATAGTTTTTCTTTTCAATCGATTTCAGGACCTTTCTCATAATTAAAATAATGTGCTTTTTTATGAAATGAAAACCAGTACAGATCTTGATGTCTTCTTCATTTTGCCGATTCTTTACTTAGAACCTTACGGGAGTGAAGCCCATTCCTCTACGGGTACTGCCCTACACTCTTGTCACTGTATTAAAAGGAAACCCTTGTTCATCACAAAGCATGAAATAATATGCTACTCGCTGACTTTCTAAGCTTTTTTAAAAAGCCTTACCTTGTAACGTACATTATTAATAAATGTAATGTTGAAAGAAAGGCTAGGTGGAAAACAGAATCAAGAAGGGATGTCCCATTTACTGGGTGGAGGGAGTTTGTTTATGATTAGACTAGTCCACTTATGGAATAAATAGTAAGAATAATCAGCAAATCCATTGCTTTAGTGTTGCTTGTCCATATACAATGTATTCTCTTTAAAAAATGAGATGAAATTTACTGTTAATAAAAAATCTAGAGCTTAAGAATCATGTTAAAAGAATAAACTTTATTTATTTCCATACAAGTTATCACACCCATTCAATAGAACAACCCAAGAAAAAGGCGCGAAGATAATTTACATGTGACACTTGGCGCGAAATGATTGTGTCACCCCTTTCATAGAAGGCAAATGGACTGATCCAGTAGTTTAGAAACGCAGAAAAAATGTTACACGGACATGTTCGTACAAAGAATCGCAAAGAATAAATATGTGCATGCAAAAAAATTGAATGAATTAAACACATCATTATTTTGCATCAGTTATATGATTCTTTCTTCTGCAAACTGTATTTGTTTTAATGCAGGTAACAAATTCCGATGTAAATCAGCTTGCAGAAAATCTAGTTCATTAAGAATGATCACTTAGTTTCGGATCCCTGAAATATTAATCCTTATACTGCCTGACGCACGTGGCATCAGGCAATAATCTATGAAGACTAGTTAAAAACTATTAAAAGCGATTTCATATCCATATATCTCGGCTGAACCAACGGTAAATATTTATACAAATGTCTCTTGCACCTGTGCTCAATGGAGGATTTCAAGGGGATGTTGGGGAGGATGTCCACAACAACCCCTACACCCCCACTTTCACACAAATACACACATACTAAAAATTCTTACAATACATCTTAATTTTGCTTGCATAAGACTCTATAAATAAAGTGTGAACAAAAGCATGTGTGACTTTCGATATTTTAATAGAGAAAATTACGAATTTCACCGAGTATACGGGAGCATTTTTCCTGGTGGGGGTAGGTATCTAGAATTTTTTTTAAAAAAATATTTAATATAAAAAGGGGGATCATTATCCAGTATCATATAAAATTGCTGGGGATTTATAGATATTTTAAGAGAAATCCATTTGCTATTTGCTAAGGGACCTGTATAAAGGATAAGAAGTCGACCCCCACCCTGTTCCAGTCCCCCCCCCCCCCCCCCCCCCCCCCCGTTCCAGTCAACCCACTTCTAGTTAGTTCTTGCTCATACACAAATCAATCAATAAAAGGGTTCAATACAAATTTATTTCGGGGGCAGGTTGGGTATCTCAAATAAACGGATTATCTACAGTATATTTACATGTACATCAAGTACTAACTATCATATTGTATTACATGTACATCAAGTACTACTATATCAATGCTGCCTTGTGGAGAATCATTGTGCCTTACACCTGATTAATCAATAATAATTTGTTTATAGTACACAAGACTTCAAACTAATGTTTTCCGCAGTTTAACTCTTTATTATTATTTTTTTTATTGATTCATGTGTGAGATTTCACTGATCTGTTACAAATTATTGAGGGTGACGTCACAATGGCTTTAAAACTCTCGATTTGCACACTAAATATGCACCTCTTAGCTGGAGGTGAAACAAGTGGGCGGATCATGGATCTTCAAATTTCAAAGACCGATTTCTGTACTTAAGACATTCCAGTTTCCTTTCCTCTTGTGATATTCAATTACCTGGTTAAAGGAGAACTTTTTACAAACAGTTAAAAGTACGTGTGCTGAACAACAAAGACAGTATACCTTATATTACGTACAATGCTTAATCGCCATTTTGCATTAGAAAAGTTCGGGAAAACAGTGTACCTGTGACGTCGTATTTTACGACTGTGACGTCGAGGAGTGGTTGTCTGCATAAGGAAGCTGCTGTAAATTTGGTAGTGTTTACATCGCTGCGTTTTTCTGACCATTTCGTTGGATTTAAAAGTTGTTACAATTGTGAAAACATGTGTAAGTGTTTGCAGTTGTCATGCTGAATAAGCATCGGTATGTATTTTGGTTTGCTGCGAGTCATTTCTTCAGTCGGGTCTTCATTCATGGGGACTATGAAGCCATGCGTTGTTGGCAATGTTTAACGGATATCTACAACTCGGAAGGAACGTTTTGCGATAACAGTGGAGTCGTAGCATAATTTAATGACGGACATTCGATGGATTATTTTAATATCGCCGTTTGATTGCAGAAAACTGCAGAATTTAGCGAGAAAATATTGACGCATGCGCAGATGGGGGTTAGTCGTTTTTTGATGCCAGGCATCGACTAACCCCCATCTGCGCATGCGTCATTATTTTCTACAGATACAACAGTAGAACACCAGATACACTGCATAAAAGACATTTACCCTAGAAATAATAATTATCACTGAAAATAAACAATAAAAATATGAAATTGGAACACAATAAAAACATGAATGAATAAAAATAAACAATAATTCAATTATATTAGCTTCTTATATACACACTTACCCATTTAGACAGTATCTACTACAGTGAAAACTGATAATTTCAAGCAAAACTAAGTTAGTTTTCAGGCACTACACCTGATTTCAGAATTTTCTGAAAATCCAGGATTTATAATTAGTCTAAGATTATATAATTCCCTGTTTTTAGTTGTTCTTTAGATATCCCGCAGAAACTATTTCATTTTAAAATCAGAAAAATGTCCATAACTTGGAACCGGAAGCGAATTTTCCCAAAATTCTTTTAAATGTAACAATGCCATTAACTGGCACGTTATCCCTTAAAGAATGATGAAAAACCACTGAATAGTTCTCGAGATATTGCTTGGACAAAATTTGTCTAAAAAATAAGAATAATAATAATAACTAGATACTTAATGCCGAGGCAATAACAGGTCTTCCGTTTTCTTGACTTCTTCGGAAAAAAAAAACACGATCTTGTCAATAAGATTACTCTAAATAATTAACAAAAGTTATCTGAAGGCTTCCAAAGATATGTAAATACAAATAAAAACAAACGGAATTACTTTCCTGTTTTCTTTATGTACTTCGTCATGAATGAAAGTGCTCCAAACGAATAAAATGTTCATTCTACACCTAAATTATTCACAACTGATCCTCCCTAAAAGTTTCCATGTAAAACTACTCATGTTTGAGACAACTTCCGGTTTTTCGATTGGCACTTCCGGTGAAAATAAATTGCATGGTTATAGTCTATCTAACATCGCATTAGCCTACCATTTCTGTAAAAAGAAAAAAAAACTTTCAGAATTCACTTTTTTTCATCGCTTCCTGTCACGACCGGAAGTGACGGAAACCTACGATTTTTACATGATGTAGATAAACTGAGGACTGACTATCAGTTCTGAAAGTTTAAGACTTCAGCAATGTACTGTTTCTGAACAATTTGGTGAATAAAATCTCAATTTGAGGACAGAAAAACATGCGACCGGAAGTGCATTTTCCTAAGATGGTTAACGTCACACTAGACATTTGCAGTCTCAATAACATATATAAAAATCATTTCAAAAACCTTATCTATAAGCGATATTTTTGGGAAAATTAAAAATCCCAATTAAATAGTTTTTTCTTTTAGTTTTTTCTTACTGTTTTTGAGATCTCACTTGCACAAATTCTTATTTTGCGGAAAGTAAAACACGCGACCGGAAGTGAATTTTACCAAGGTATTTGACGTAACTCTAGATATTTGCAGTTTAAATAACATATTAAAAAACCATTTCAAACACTTAATCTATAAGCAATATTTATGGGAAAGTAAAATGCTCAAATTATGTAGTTTTTCGCTTATAACCGGAAGTTGACGTTTTTGTTTCTGGTGGGACCAACATATTTCGAAACTGCGAAACAGATACAATAATGTCATGCAAGATTAAATCCATAAAAGAAAAGTTGAAATTTTTGATTTCTTTGATCACTTCCTGTGACGACCGGAAGTGACGGCTTACAATTTTAAACATATTCTGCAAACCTTCTTGTTATGATCTATAATCCCTGAAAGTTTGGTGTCTTAATCTCTTACCGTTTCTGAGAAAATGTCCGGACATGAACTCTTTTGGAAAAACGGAAATCGAACATATCTGACTAATGGAACTTTATTTTGGAAAATCCTTAAAAATATTTTTAGTTTATTTTATTTGTCATAATCCCTGAAAGTTTCAACAAAATCCATTGAGTCATCTCTGAGAAATCGCTTGGACAAAAAATGGGGAAAAATAATAATAATAACTAGAAACTCATTGCGAGCAATGAGAGGTCTTCCGTCCGATTTTGAAAATAAAATCGTTAATTCAAGCTTAAAAGATAATAAAAGAAATTCAGACACTGGAGATTTAACCCTGGTCGTCAGCCTGAAAATCCAACGCGCTAACCATTAACCATTCACTTTTTTGCATCACTTCCTGTCACGATCGGAAGTAACGGCGATACAAGATTTTCTCGCTATTCAAATCAACTGATGACTGACTATCAGTCCTAAAAGTTTTAGACTTCAGTCGTTTACTGTTGCCGAGCAATATTGTGAGAACAGATTCTTATTTTGAGGACAGGAAAACAAGCGACCGGAAGTGAATTTTATAAAAAAAAAAATCTCTGACGTTTCTTTAGACATTTGCAGTATCTACAAAATGCATAAAAAACATTTCAAGTACTTTATCGGTAAGCAATATTTATGAGAAAGTTAAATATCGAAATAACATAGCTTATCACCTAAAACCAGAAGTTGACGTTTTTGTTTCCGGTGGAATCTAACATATTTCAAAACAGCGAAAGAGATGTAATAAAGTGATGCAAACTTTAACTAAAAAAAGAAAAATTTTTGATTTCTTTGATCACTTCCTGTGACGACAGGAAGTTACAACTGACGCTTTTAACCAAAATGGTTTTGCCTACTCCTCAAGGTCTGTTACTCATAAAAATTTGATGTTTTAATCTTTTACCTGTTTTTGAGATCTCGCTCAGACAACTTCTCATTTTGAGGACAGAAAACAACTGGAAGTGAATTTTTTGAAAGATATTTGAGGTTTCTTTAGACATTTGCAGTCTGAATAACATATTTAAAATTCATTTCAAATACTTCATCTATAAAGAATATTTATGGGAAAGTAAAATACTCAAATTATTTAGTTTTTCTCTTATAACCAGAAATTGTTGTTTTTGTTTCCGGTGGGACCAACATCTTTCGAATCTGCGAAAAAGATGCAATAAAGTGATGCAATTTTTAACTAAAAAAAGAAAAATTTAAATTTTTGATTTCTTTGATCACTTCCTGTGACGACCGGAAGTGACGGCTGACGCTATTAACCCAAATGGTTTTGGCTACATCTTAAGGTCTGTTGCTCATATGAGTCTGGTGTCTTAATCTCTTACCGTTTCCGAGATCTTGCTCAGCCAACTTCTCATTTTGAGGACAGAAAAACACGCGACCGGAAGAGAATTTTACAAAGATATTTGACATTACTCTAGACATTTGCAGTCTGAATAACACATTTAAAATTCATTCCAAAAACTTTATCTACAAACGATATTAGTGGGAAAGAAAAATACTCAAATTATGTAGTTTTTCTCTTATAACCGGAAGTTGACGTTTTTGTTTCCGGTGGGACCAACATATTTCAAAACTACAAAAGAGATGCAATAATGTGATGTAAGTATTGAATTAAAAAAGGATAGTTGAAATTTAACGATTTCTTTGATCACTTCCGTAAGCGACCGGAAGTACTGACGACGCACGAAAAGGCAATTTTGCAAATCTAGAAGTCGTGTCCTATCATCTCTAACAAGTCTCCAGTTCATGTCTTTAGCCGTTCCTTAGATCCTTTGAGGACAAAATTTCATTTTAAAATCAGGAAATTGTCCATAACTTGGCACTGGAACCGAATTTACCAAAAAACGGAATTTTATATAAAATTCATATAAAGACCTTTTATCCCTGAAAATTTCAAAGAAATTCATTGAATAGTTTTCGAGAAATCGCGTGCACAACATTTTGTCTAAAAAAAAAAAGAATAATAATAATAAGAAACAATAGAATCACTATAAGGTCTTCCGTGGAGACAGAAGACCTTAATAAACAGTAGAATCACTATAAGGTCTTCCGACTGAAATGGAAGACCTTAATAATAATAAGAAACAGTAGAATCACTATAAGGTCTTCCGTGAAGACGGAAGACCTTAACTAGAAACTCATTGCGAGCAATGAGAGGTCTTCCGTCCAATTCTGAAAAAAAAACACACGAAAATTCAAGCTGAAAAAGAGATAAAAGAAATTCGTGAAAATTCAATATGGAAGCCACTACACAAGCGCAACTTTACCAGCCATCATCGATGTTAACTTTGTATCATTGCCTGAAGTAACGAGCGTCAGGGAGGTTAAAAGATTTTTTATATAGTGCGGAATTATAGAATGAGAGCTAGTAAGCCAAATTTTGTGCAAGCAGATTCACATCGGAATTCGTTACTTGAGTTTAAACAATAACAAATAATCTTTTACTGATGAACTAATGATACTGTTTACTTCCTTTATTCTTTGTGTATCAACTTTTTATTCCATGCAATTCAATGTACCTGTATTTCATACAAACGTGTCCGTTAATCTTTTTCTGCACTTCTGCATCAGACCATTTTTCTACTATGAAAGAAGAGTCACGATACATTAAGTCACGAGTAAATCTTCGCGCCTTTTCTTTGAAATGTATGCTCTATTGAATGGTCTCCGTTATCATATATATTATTGTATATTCCGTACTTACTCATTTTATTGCATTTTGAGGTCAGAGTATTTGTTTTCAAAGACAGATTATCCATTTCATAATCTGAAAGATCCATCAATTCCTTCATATTTCATTGATCCTTATGGTAGTTTCGTTCAACAAGACGCTCGGATGTCTCTGTAAACTCCAATCTGCCAATCGGCAATCCTCGACTGACTCCGCTACGCTCCATACAAACCTCGGAAGTGATTGGTGGAGAAATATGCATCAAATCGATTACATTTCCCCGCCGGAAACTGCCTTGTAACTCATTTCATATTTTACTCTACATAAAGTTCTTCAAACATTTCTCTCTCTTGTCTATTTCTTCCTTGGATATTGGTTTTGATCACAACATCATGTAAGTAGTCTTTGAATGCAAAACATAGTGTTGGGTGTGTTTCAAAGTAACTCAGACTTCAAAAGTATAATATTTGGAGGAATTTCAAATAAGATCACATGACTGTATCAGCAACATGTTAGAAACCATTGACGTCCGAGGTTAGTGTGCGAGGAACGAGCCACCCGAGGAGCTCCGAGTCCCAACCTGCTCGTCGTAGACAGCCGCCATTTTGGACCTGCTTCAAATTTTAAAATGCGAATATCTAGAGTTTGGATTGATCAATTTTAAAACAAATTGCATATTAAGCATTTACAAAAGAGCCTCTTTAAATTTACTAAAATTATAAAAAGAAAATTGAAAAACAAAAAAAGTTAAAAAATGCCCTTTTTTAAATTCGCTTCCGGTAGCAACGGGAAGTGGTGACGACGCACAAAAAGATAATTCTGCAAATCTAAAGGTCATGATCTATCTTCTCCAATAAGTCTCCAGTACATATCTTTAGCCGTTCTTTAGAACATTCAGCGACAAAAAAAATCAGGAAATAGTCCATAACTTGGAACCAAAAGAGAATTTACCAAATTTTCTTTGTGATGAACAAAGTTCACTTAATGACTCATTTTTCCTTAAAGTTTCACTGAAAACCACTGAACAGTTTTCGAGAAAACGCCTGCACAAAATTTGGTCAAAATAATAATAATAATAATAACTAGAAACCTTGTTGCCATGGCAACAAGAAGGTCTTCCGTCCCTTCTCTGTCTTCATAGATGCTGATTCATCTTTAAACAACATGTTATGTTGTGCATTCCCTGTCACACCTTAATACGAAAAATAGTTCCTTCACCATGCACTCAGCATTCTGAAGTTAAAATTGCGGATATTTTGGATGAGACCTTAAAAACCGAGACCCCATGTCACGGCAGGTGTTGGCACGATAAAGATCCTTCACTGCTCAATGGCCCTGAGTGCCGAGTAAAAGTCTAAATTTGAAGCCCTTCACTGGTTGTCACGTCTCTATATGAGTGAAAAATTCTTGAATGGGACTTAAAATTAAAACAACATACAATCAATCAATCATACATAAAATATAATTAAACATACAATCAATCAATCATACATAAAATATAATTAAACGTTTATATTTTGAAAATATTGCAAAACTGGAACGAAAAGAATACGAGATATCATTTTAAGGAGGGGGGACGACCTATGTTCCAAAACATCTTTGTGTGATTTTTTTTAAACTTTGAGATTCTCACACTTAATTGTACAAAATATAAAATTATGTTAAATATTTTTTTAGTCTAAGACCTACATGTATCTACAATATTTTGTTTTATTTTACCCGATTTCATGCATTCCAGGTTAACCCCCCCTCCCTGAGTCAGCACCACACACGCATAACAAAATGATTGACACTTCACGTGAAAGCATATTTTTTCACATACTGTTTCAAGTATACAGATTTTTATGTCTTTCATTGTGTTAACCCTTGTCCTGCCAGGGATGCTATAGATAACAGCATCTGTGGCTGCCGAGCTGATAATGAGCTCCAACCGCTGACTGTGCCAGGCTGATTTGTAATCTTTTATCAAATTACACTAGCTGTAGATAATTGTAATTTACACCGTTTTCTTATCATTTTTGCTAATAACAATCTGTGCAGCTTTTATTCAGGAAGAAACAAAGAAAAATATTGTGAAGAAAAAACTCTAATATATTATTTCAATCAAAAGTTACAGAGGATTAAAGTCACAAAATTTTCAAAAATAATTGTATTTCAGTAATTATTGCCATCAATTAATTAATTCTGACTGAATAAGCTTTAGTTTTTGTACAGAAATTCATTCTTTTATTAAACATGCTGATATTTCCAAAATCTTACCACATAATAAAGTATATAAATGTCCAAAAACATTCAAGTAAACAAAGATCTCCACAGCACTCAACACTCATTTTGTTTTACTTTTGTCCTGAATGTTAAGCATTAATATTTACATCATTTAAGCAAGTACTTTTATTCAAACAATTAAATTCTTATCACTGCTTTTCATCACAATCATTCATAGTTAATCTGAATCATCAGACTCCACATTTTGGTCCTGACGTCTTTGGTAGGCTTGTTTGAAGTCCTTATAGGAATGGTACAATTCAAAACAAGGATCTACGCATAGTCCCACATCACAAATCTTGCATTCATAGGATGACCGTACAGTTTTGCGACCATCTCCAACAGATTTCCTTTTTCCAGTTGTGGTAGAGCACACTGGACATGTCCTCAGAGGCTTAGACTTGTTACCTTCCTTCTGTTTGATCTTGGAAAGGAAGTGGCGCCCAGTCAGCCGTTCCATGTCTCTTGGATTTACAGCTCCCCTTACTGTAATAGGTTGATGGCTGGTCTCACCAATAAGAGCCTTCACAATTTCCCTCCGGAAAACCCTGTGCAAAACTGGTTTTTTCCTCCATTTTGCACAATGTTCCTTGTACAAAAGGTAGGCATTCAGGGTGGCCATCATTAGGAGATGGAAGAAGACTTTTTTCCACCATTTCAGCGTCCTGCGTTTAAAGGCAGGGTAAGTGATCATCTGGTCACAGCGATCAACTGCTCCCATGTGTTTGTCATATGCTATGATGCATGCTGGTCTTCGAATTGGTTCCCCTGTCGTGCGGTCTACTCGTCCAGGTACATCAACAAATGAGGCATCGTGTATTGTGGTACACATATGAACGTCCCTTTTGTCTTTCCATTTCAAGAGCTGAAGGGTTCCATTTGTCATTGCCACACTTTCTCCTTTTTTCAGCTTTACGGTTTTCAGATCCGCTGGAACGCCTCTTCTGTTGGTACGTAACGTTCCACATGCCCCTGTCCTTCGCTGGTACAAGTCATGAAATAGAATTGGTGACGTGTAATAGTTATCAACATACAACTTGTGACCTTTACCAAGGTACGGATTAATGAGTCTCATCACCAAGTCATAAATCTTCCCCTTCTCCGATGGATTCTCAGACGTTCCGTGGTAAAGCTCGAGCTGCGAGCAATATCCATTGCTTGAGTCGCACAGCATGAAAAGTTTGACACCAAACTTGTCTGGTTTGTCGGGCATGTACACCCGGAATGAAAGGTGCCCTCTCCAAGCTATCATACCTTCATCAATGGCTATATTTTCTCCAGGGGAATATAACTCGCTGAACTTTGTCCTGAAGTGTTCATAGACCCTTCTGATTTTAAATATCGGATCGTATCCATCCTGTCCCCGGGGTATCTGATTTTCATTGTTGTTTAAATGAAACAAAGACAATATCAGAAGGAATTTGTTTCTGGGCATCGTTTTCCCAAAGAAAGGGGTCTCTAACATTTCGTCCTTGCTCCAGTAGTCCTGGATATCGTGATGCTGGACTAGTCCCATAGCAATAACCATTGCTATAAACCTCTTCATGTCGTCCGTAGTGACGTCTGACCATTTGTGAAATCTAGACTGAGGTTTGAGGTTTTGGCCTTGCGCAGAATTTAGGAAGTCCTGGGCATATTTATTCGTTTCTGTCACAAGAATATCATCAATAAATTCATTTGTTACATACAGTTTAAAGAAATCCACCATTTCTGCATGTTCATCAATCTCTATGTTGATTTTCTTTTCACCACGAAACTGTAAGTTGCGAACGTCCATGTTTCCTTGTATGAAGTCCTCCTCGAAATCGGCCGTGCCTTCGTCATTTTCAAGATCTTCTGGATTAAATCCTAAAAATTCCTCATCTGAATCATCGTCCATGAATATTTCCCTAAATAAATCTCTGTTCTCCGGGTCTACATTCTGTAAAACCGCATTTCCATCTAGCACATCTTCGACAACCTCCATTTTGAATCAACAACATTTACAAACGACGCGGTTTCGGTTTACAAGTATTATTTTTATGAAAGTATTTCCCTAAAACCAGCCAATGAAAACAAAGAAGTGAAGGTAAACTATTCTATTTTTAATATTTAGGCTCGCACTGAAGGGATTCCCGTTATTTCATTGGTTATTTTAGCTAGAAAACGTCACATGTCTAAAGTCGAAATAGTGACGACCGGCACTGAATGAAAAACATGGCGCAGTGCACTATATCGACGACCGGCAGCGATAGCTGTTTTAGCGGGTCGCCGCTTTATCGATGACCTGCAGGACAAGGGTTAATACACTGTATACCATTAATTAACCATACCTTTATCCGCTAAGTCGCTTTGAGCTCTTAATTATGGCGGATCTTGCTCTAAACTAAATGTCATTGAAGTTCCCTCTCATTGAAATTGCCATTTTTATTCAATCAAGATGAGAAAATAATAAATTCTTCTTTCAAAGTAAAATTTGACAAATCTCCGATTTGTGATTCAATTTCATAGGTACCTAGCTAGCTACATTAACACTTTTACCTTATTTTGTCATATCACACACATATGCACATTAATTAGTGTAAAATTCAACTGCAAACTCTTTATGAAGGAGTAAAAAGACACAGTACCATTGTGAAGTCAAACACCATTGCTCTGACTTTGAACCATAAGCCCCCCCCCCCCCCCCCCCAAGATAAAATATTACATTTGAGCCCAAACAACCGTGTGAAAAAAATCGGACATTCTGGCGATTGAATAGTGCAAAATTTAACTGCAAACTCTTTATTAAGGAGTTAAAAGACACAGTGCCATTGTGAAGTAAAACACCATTGCTCTGACGTTGAACGACATAGCCCCCCCCTTTCCTTTAAAGATAAAATACTACATTTGAGCCCAAACAACAGTGTGAAAAAAATCGGACATTTTGGGGATTGAAAAGTGCAAAATTTAACTGCAAACTCTTTATGAAGGAGTAAAAAGACACAGTGCCATTATGAAGTCAAACACCATTGCTCTGACGTTGAAAGACATAGCCCCCCCCCCCCTTTAAATATAAATAAAATATTACATTTGAACCCAAACAATAGTGTGAAAAAATTTGGACATTCTGGGGATTGAATACGAGTTACCCGCGTGAAAATTCAACATGCTTACCATTACGCTATCAAAGACCATCGTATCAAAGTAGCAAGCAATAAATATCTAGAGTACGGGTTAATCCATTTTTGAATAAATTACATATTTAGCATTCTGATAAGATCTCTATTTATCCTATAAATATCATAAAAAAATAATGAAAAACAAAAAAGTTAAAAAAACTACCCTTTTTAAATCACTTCCTGTGACGACCGGAAGTAGCGACGACACACGAAATGTTTCCATCACACATCTACAAATCACCTTCTATCATACCTGAAAGTTTCAGACTCCTACCTTTAACAGTTTCCGAGAACATTCACGGACTAGATTTTTAGTGGAAAAAGTGAAAAATCGTAATAATTCCTGACCGGAAGTAAATTTTTCCCAACTTTTTCAATATTTCAAAATGGCATGAGATAACACATCATTCCTGAAAATTTGGCTGAAAATCATTGAGTAGTTTTTGAGATATCGCGATTTGAAAAGGTAAAAAAAATAAAAATGAAAAATAATAATAATAAGAAACAGTAGAATCACTATAGGTCTTCCGTTGAAAACGGAAGACCTAATAACTAGAAACTCATTGCAAGCAATGAGAGGTCTTCCGTCCGATTGGGAAAAAAAGAAAACTCAAGCTGAAAAAGTGATAAAGGAAATTCAGACACTCTGGAGATTTAACCCTAGTAGTCAGCCTGAAAATCCAACGTGCTAACCATTTACCATTCCCTTTTTTGCATCACTTCCTGTCACGATCGGAAGTAACGGTGATACAAGATTTTGTCACGATTCAAATAAACTGATGGCTGACTATCAGTCCTGAAAGTCTTAGACTTCAGTCGTTTACTGTTGTTGAGCAATAGTCCGGAAGTTCACGTTTTATTTCCGGTGGAATCTAACATATTTGAAAACAGCAAAAGAGATGCAATAAAGTGATGCAACTTTTAGCTTTATAAAGAAAGAAGAGAAATAATATGAGCGCATCCTCTGATCTAAAAAATAAAACAGGTTTTGTAATCCTCAGAAAAAGTTCTAGCATTTAATTGTTGCATATTTAAATCTTTAGATCTAGCGCAGATACAATTTCATTTCAAAATCAGAAAAAATGTCCATAACTTGGAACCGGAAACAAATTTCTCCAAAATTCTTTGAAATGTAACAATGGCATTTTTAAGCGTATTATCCCTGAAAGTTTGATGAAAAATCACTGAATAGTTCTCGAGATACTGCGTGCACAAAATTTGTCTAAAAAATAAGAATAATAATAATAATAATAAGAAACAGTAGAATCACTATAAGGTCTTCCGTGAAGATGAAAGACCTTAAAAAGAAACAGTAGAATCACTATAAGGTCTTCCGTGAAGACGGAAGACCTTAATAAGAAACAGTAGAATCACTATAGGTCTTTCGTTGGAAACGTAAGACCTAATAAGAAACAGTAGAATCACTATAGGTCTTCCGTTGAAAACAGAAGAACTAATAAGAAGAAGAAACAGTAGAATCACTATAGGTCTTCCGTTGAAAACGGAAGAACTAATAAGAAGAAGAAACAGTAGAATCACTATAGGTCTTCCGTTGGAAACGTAAGACCTAGTAAGAAACAGTGGAATCACTATAAGGTCTTCCGTGAAGACGGAAGACCTTAATAATAAAAGTGAAAAAGAAACCTAAGAATAACAAGAAGGTCTTCCGCTGAAGACGGAAGACCTTAATAAAACAAAAGGGAACTCGTTGCTCCTGGACAGATAACAAGTTTTAAAATCTTTTTGGATGTTTCTATAAAAGGCTGTAAAAAAAAAAATTGATCCTCCAGCAAGGCTCGAACTCAAAACCCTTGGTTTAAAAGGCAGGTACCCTAACCATTAGGCCACGCATTCCGATAATATTCAGGAGTTAAATTGTTTAGGACTAGAATAAATGCAAGTATTTTTAGAATCGGTAGGGGAAGAAAGAAGTGCCGTAAAAGGAAATAGTTCCTAAACTTGCAAGCATTGTATGAGATAAGAAGGGACGGACTGCGTGTGAAAACGTCAACACTGACGCCTAATGAAAATGTATTAATGGACTGCAGCCCGATTCATCGATATTATGAGCATGCTGAATTTTTTGTAAATAGCTTCGTTGAAAGCGTATAAGATCGGGTTCGGATTTTAACATTTCTGACTGAATATCCTGAAATAAATACGAAACATTTAAATAAGCATTTCTTTGGGTTAAATTAAATATATGTAGCACAAATTAAACTCCCAACATGCATTTTTAGAAGGGAAACACGAGAAAGCGAGAATTGCTTTTAATATACCGAAAATCACTATTTCTGGAAACTGATTAATTCTAAATAAAAATCAAATAAATTCCACATGTAAAAGAAAGAGAGAATGCTTGTTATTAAAATGTCATATCATATCAGGAGAATCGAATGATATTAACGACATCTGAAAAAATAGCCGATAAAAGGTTTAGACCATTTCTTTGTTCACCTGCACTTAAATTTTCAACACAACAGAACTTGTAGTTTTTGCCATTAAACTTCATGACTTCTATATACTTAAAAGACTCACCGTAAAACTCTCAAGAAAGTTTTTCCGAGGTCTATACTATATTTGTACGAAATTTGGTGTCGATCCGAGGTCTGGTTTGAATTTTAGAGAAAAATTCCAGGTTGCTGTTGATGTGATTTTTTTTTTTGAAAAAGGGATTTATTTCATGCCTCTTTTAAACTAAGAATTGTAACTACTTCCACATCCGATGGCCTGATTGTGACCTTTGGGTCAAGGTCAAGGGTTAAGGTCAAAGGCCTAGGTCATGTTATAAAAAAAAATTCTTTACTCTCTATGTTTTAAACTGAGAATGGTATATCACATGTAATAGAAAAAGAAAAGAACGCTACATGAATATTATAATTTCATATCATATCTGAATTGAATGCTTTTAACGATGAGTGAAGAAATAAGTGAGAAAAGATTTATTTAATTCTCTTTAAATGTAGATACTATTGACGTCTCCTTTAATGTTTGCCGATAAAATTCATAATTTTTTTTTTGAGACAGAGAGAGAATGACAATAAAACACTTTAGAAAGTTCCTGTTGGTTCTTGACTACAACTCCGTGAAGTTTTATATCTATCCGAAGTGTGATTTAAAATTTAGAGAAAGACTTCACATTGCTCTCGGGGTGATTTTCTTCTTGCAAGTTTTTCCGAAAAAAAATGTAATTTCTACATTTTTGAGAGATAGACAATAAAACTCTACAGAAAATTACTTTGGCGTCTCAACTACATTTCTCTGAAGTTTTGTGTCGATCCGATGTGTGAATTTATTTTTAGAGCAATATTCTATGTTGCAACTACTGTGATTTTTTTTTTTCGAAAAATGGGAGGGGAGTTCACATACTGTGGTTTCATCATTATTCGTGGAACACCAATTTTCGTGGATTTCGTTTTTGAGTGCATCCACGAAATCAAATGTTCATCGAAGTTTGGTACCTTCATTTTGATTTATGATAAACCTTTAAAAAGTCATTCCGATTTTCATTAATATATATTACCCCCCGCCCCCTTTTCCCAACAGATTAATTTTATAGAAGTATTTTGTCATTTTAAGAATTTTTTTTTTAAAAAGAGGAAGAAATACTTTTACATAATTATCTGGACTTTCTGAGTAAAATATTTTAATATTCTGCAAGGAGAGAAACAAACAACACATAAATCATATACTAATTAGTGGTATTACCCCCAAAAAATGTTAATCAGGCATACCGTAAATGTGTTAAATTTGTTTTTCTTAAACAATATAAGGGTCCAATCCCCATTATCACCTGCTTAATGAAAACAACAAATTACCGTTAGATAAAAATTCCGATAGAAATAATTAATTACTCTCTGTTGAAAACAAGCAAAATTCATACAAATTATCAACACAATTAACTGCTTATTTGGCTTTTATCTGTTTGTTTAGAAACATATTTTTGTTAACATGAGATAACGGGTATGTATGTTGCGAAAGTCCTGCCATTTCGAAGCCAATCACGGTTTAATTATTTGTCTTCCATTTTGCATGTTTAAGAGTCAAGTCGTATCCAGCGAGAGTGGATGTGTTTGTTCTGAGATCTACAAACAAGGAGGTCTGGATGTCTCTGTCAAGTCCAGAAACACGCCGTGTATATGAAATTAAGTATCTAACACCATTTTGTAGATTGAAATACTTAATTGTTGTAACTTTTAATATCCTGTTGCCAAACTTAATAATCGTCCGCATACACATGTGCGCCTAAAAAATAAAATTCAAATTGTTTTGATATTTTGAGATACTTGCATATCTTTTGCTTGAAACATAGATTAAACAAAAATCTATTTTTTAATTCATTGTTTTTCATATTCTGTTTCAATATCCGATTTTCAATTGGCCCATCGAGCTCACAGTGTTATAGCGGAAAAGATATTTGGAATGTCTCATCCTTTATTGTTAAACATCATACTGCGTTGTAAACGCATGAGGGTTCCGACTTTTGAAAAACCAATTGAGTAAAATATAAATAATAAATTAAAGAGTTTTCACATGTTGGTATTTAAAAAAAATATTTACAGACTCTTAACATTGTAAATGGCATTATTGTTCCCCCTAAAGCATACGGCGAAAGAAAATTTGAAAAGATGACAGACATTTTTTTTTTCTGTTAGGACCATTATCCACGAATCATCGAAATTGTGATTTTTACTAAATCCACCAAAATTGATGTCCACGAATATTAATGAAACCACTGTAATCATTCTTAGCCTGTTATAAACTGGGAGTTGTTATCAACTCCACTTCCTCAGTAAACATTCTGACCTTAATATCAAGGTCATATGTCAAGGTCAAAGGTCATTGTCAAGTTATAAAAGGAAACCTATTTACTCTCTGTGTCTTACACTGAGGCTTCCGCTGGATACATGTCTTTACTTTCCTATCCGACCCTTGGATAAGGGCCAAGGTCAAAGTCATACTGACAGGTGGAAAGACCAAATAAACAGAGGCATTTCAAGTGATTTCTGCTGAGAAAGGTCAAAGAAGTTAATTATTACTAGACGAGCTTGTTACAAAGCAACAAATAAGTCTTCCATCTAAATTTGAAGGAGAGGAGTTTGAGATCGAGAGACCTCTACGGTCATATGTGCAAAAATGAGCCATTTACCATTACTCTCGGTGTGACGTCATTTTGACGCCCTTTTAATGGTCTCCTTAGCTGCTACTTATCATTTTGAACAACTTTGCTTCTATGAAGCTATAGAAATTCTCAATGCTTTTTGAGATATCAGTAAAACACTTTTGGCCTCTCTAGCTCCCTAATGTTAGGGGCCAGGCCCTTATTGTTGGCATCATTTGAAGGATCGTAACATTCTACACAACTTTTGTTCTATATGTTTTATCAAAATATTTACAGGTAAAAAGATATTATAGAAAAGAGTTAGAAAAATTAAAAATCCCGATAGGACTTTTTTGGGCCATAGCGAGCGCCGACGCGCGGCATTTCCCATAAAAATGAAACGCCTTCCGCATATCAACAGAGATAGGTCTACCATACCTGAAAGTTTCATGTTTTTAACTAAAGCTGTATATGAGAAAATCTGCGGACAACCCGACCCTTCGAAAACCATTAAATCGGCAATATGTCCGGACCGGAAGTGACGTCATCAAACAGAAAAAAAACGCATAAGGTTTAACTGATGTTACATATGTCCTGAAAGTTTCATGGAAATCCATCGAGCCGTTTTCGAGAAATCGCATGCACAAAATCGGTAAGAAAAAACAACAACAACAATAATAAAAGTGAAAAAGAAACCTAAGAATAACAAGAAAGTCTTCCGCTGAAGACGAAAGACCTTAACTAGAAACTTGTTGCCATGGCAACAAGAAGATCTTCCGTCCCTTCTCCGTTATGAGAGAAGTTGATTCCTCACTCATAATACTATCTGTATTACATTGTGCATTCCTTTTACCTCCTTCATAAATTAAATACTATAAAACTTAAATTGTATGTAAAAATATATTAATATAAAATATATAATTCGAACAGAAAATTATACCAGATATCATTTCATAGATACAGTATTATATTTCAGAGTGTCTATTATCCCTAATAAGATCATTAAGAAATATTGAGAGACAAAAAAAAAGTTGAAAAATTCGACTTTTTTAATTCGCTTCCGGTAGCGACCGGAACTATTGACGATGCACAAAAAGACAAATACGCAAATCTAGAAGTCATGTTCTATGCTGTCCAATAAGTCTCCAGTTCATATCTTAGGCTGTTCTTTAGATCTGCAGCGGAAAAAATTCCATTTAAAAATCAGGAAATTGCCCGTAACATGGAACCGGAAGTGAATTTTTCCAAAATTCTTTCAAATGTAACAATGGCTTTTTAAAACGCATTATCCCTGAAAGTTTGACGGAATACCACTGAATAGTTCTTGAGATATTGCGTGCATAAATATTTGTCTAAAAAATATTAAAAATAATTATAATATTTAAACAATTTTCAAACAAATTATTTATTATACATTCTGAAAGAGTCTCTATTAACCATACTAATATCATCGAAATATATTGAAAAACAAAAAAGTTGAAAAACTCCTTCATACATGAAATACTATAAAACGTAAATTGTAAAATATATCGCGTAATTCGAACGGAAAATTATATCAGATATCATTTCAAAGATACAATATTATATTTTAGCTGAAAAAAAGTTAAAAAAATACAGACATTCCGGGAATTGAATCCAAGTCGCCTGTGTGAAAATTGAACACGCTTACCATTACGCTAGTGGGACCATTTCTTATAAGAGTGTCTATTATCCCTAGTAAAATTATTAAAAAATATTGAGAGACAAGAAAGTTGAAAAATTCGACTTTTTTAATTCGCTTCCGGTAGCGACCGGAACTATTAACGACGCACAAAAAGGCGATTCCACAAATCTGGAAGTCATGTTCTATCATCTCTAATAAGTCTCTAGTTCATATCTTTAGCCGTTCTTTAGATCTGCTGCGGAAAAAAATCATTTATAATCAGGAAATTGCCCGTAACATGGAACCGGAAATTAATTTTCCAAAATTCTTTCAAATGTAGCAATAGCTTTTTAAAAAGCATTATTTCTGAAAGTTTGACGAAAAACCACTGAATAGTTCTTGAGATATTGCATGCATAATATTTGTCTAAAAAATATTAATAATAACTAGAAACTCATTGCGAGCAATGAGAGGTCTTCCGTCCTATTTTGAAAATAAAAATGAAAATTCAAGCTGAAAAAGTGACAAAAAAATTCAGACACTCTGAAGATTTTACCCTGGTCGTCAGCGTGAAAATCCAACGTGCTTACCATTGCGCCATTTCAACTCCCGCTTCAAAGTGAAAATGAGGAATATCAAGATATTGGATTTATCAATTCGAAAACAAATTATATATTTAGTATTTTGAAAAGAGGCCATCTTAACTCTACAAATATTACAGAAAAATATTGAAGTTGAAAAAATCGATTTTTTTAAATTCGCTTCCGGAAGCGACCGGAACTAACGACGATGCATGAAAGGGTCCCTTCGCCAATCTAGAAATCATGTTCTATCATCCCTAACAAAAAGAAAACACTCAACATCATTTATAATGTTGAAAACGTAAATTTAAGCAAACAAATTCGGGATTAAACCCAGATCGCCTTCTTGAAAATTCAATATGGGAGCCACTACACCAGCGCAATTTTACCAGCCATCATCAATGTTTACTTTGTATCATTGCCTGAAGTGACGAGCTTCAGGGATGTTAAAAATTTTATTTATATAGTGCGGAATTATAGAATGAGAGCTAGCTAGCCAAATTTTGTGCAAGCAGATTCACATTGTAATTCATTTCTTGAGTTTAAACAATAACAAATAATCTATTACTGATGAAACTGTTTACTTCCTTTATTCTTTGTGTATTCAACTTTTTTATTCCATGCAATTCCATATACCTGTATTTCATACAAACGTGTCCTTGTAATCTTTTTCTGCACTTCTGCAACAGACCATTTTTCTACTATGAATGAAGATTCACAATACATTACGTCACGATATGTCTTCGTGCCTTTTCTTTGAAATGTATGTTCTATTGAATGGTCTCCATTTTCATATGTATCTTATTGTATGTACCGTACAAATTACTCATTTTATTGCATTTGGAGGTCAGAGTATTTATGTTTTCAAAGACAGATTATCCATTTTATAATCTGAAAGATCCAACAATTTCTTCATATTTCATTGATCCTTATGGTAGTTTCGTTCAACAAGACGCTCGGCTGTCTCCGTAAACTCCAGCCTGCCAATCGGCAATCCTCGACTGACTCCGCTATGCTCCATACAAACCTCGGAAGTGATTGGTGGAGAAATATGCATCAAATCGATTACATTTCTCCGCCGGAAACTGCCTTGTAACTCATTTCATATTTTACTCAGCATAAAGTTCTTCAAACATTTTTTTCTCTTGTCTAATTCTTCCTTGGATATTGGTTTTGATCACAACATCATGTAAGTAGTCTTTGAAAGCGAAACATAGTGTTGGGCGTGCTTCAAAGTAACTCAGACTTCAAAGGTATAACATTGGAGGAATTTCAAATAAGATCACATGACTGTATCAGCAACATGGTAGAATACCATTGACGTTCGAGGTTATTGTGCGAGGAAAGAGTCACCTGAGGAGCTCCGAGTGCCGACCTGCTCGTCGGAGTTTACAAAGACAGCCGCCATTTTGGACCCACTTCAAATTTTAAAATGCAAATATTTAGAGTTTAAATTTATCAATTTGAAAACAAATTATATATTAAGCATTTTCAGAAGTGCCTCTATTAACACTACTACCATCAAAGAAAAATAATGAAAATCAAAAAAGTTTTAAAAATCAACTTTTTAAATTCGCATCTGGTAATGACCGGAAGTAATGACGACGAACGAAAAGTCACATCCCGGCTAGTATTTATCACGATCTATAATCCCTGAAAGTTTCACATTGATATCTTTTATCGTTCTTGAGATTATCCGTGGACAAAATGTCTTTTTAAATTCAGAAAATGGTCCGTAACTTGGCACCGGAAGAGAATTTCCAAAAATTCTCTCGGATAAAATAACTCCAGTTTACAACACATTGTTCCTGCAAATTTCATTAAAATCCATCCAGTAGTATTCGAGAAATCGCTTGCACAAAATTAGATGGTCAGAAAAATAATAATAACTAGAAACTCATTACTAGTAATGAGGAGGTCTTCCGTTATACGACTTCCTGTTTGCATGAACATGTCTTTTCCAGGAAGTGAATTTTGAAAAAAATGTAAGATACATTTGTAGGTATTTTCATTCTCTATTATCCCTGAAAATTTCAAGAAAATCCATCCAGCCATCTCTGAGAAATCGTGAAAAAAAGAAAAGGAAAAAAAAAAAAAATAATAATAATAATAACTAGAAACTCATTACTAGTAATGAGAAGGTCTTCCGTTATACTACTTCCTGTTTGCATGAACATGTCTTTTCCAACGTCAGTATTAGCCTAAAACTTATGTAGAAACAAAATAACTTAAAAAAATTCTTTTTGCTTCGTTTCCTGTCACGACCGGAAGTGATGATGACACACGAATTTTACACGAAGCAAATGAACTGATGACTGACTGTAAGTCCTGAAAGTTTTAGTCTTCAGTCTTTTACTGTTGCCGAACAATTGTGAGAACAAATTCTGATTTTGAGGACAGGAAAACACACGACCGGAAGTGAACTGAATAAAAATCTCTGAATTTTCTCTTGGCTTTTGCAGTATCTACAGCATATGTAAAAAAAACATTTCAATTACTTATCTATACGTGATATTTATGAGAAAGTTAAACGACGAAATAACGTAGTTTATCTTTAAAAACCGGAAGTTTAAAGTTTTTGTTTCCGGTGGAATTTAATATATTTTTAAAACAGCGAAAGGGAAGCAATAAAGTGATGAAAGTTTTAATTTTAAAAAAGTTGAAATTTTCGATTTCTTCGATCACTTCCTGTGACGACCGGAAGTGACGGCTGACGCTTTTAACCCTATGTGTTTTGCCTTCTCACCAAGTTTTATTACTCCTCTAAGTTTGGTGTCTTACTTTCATGCCGTTTCCGAGATCTCGCTGAAATAACTTTTCATTTTGAGGACAAGAAAACATGCGACCGGAAGTGAATTTTACTAAGATATTTCACGACACTCTAGACATCTGCAGTCTCAATTACATATATAAAAATCATTTAAAGAACTCTATCTATAAGCGATATGTTGGGAAAATTCAAAAACCCTATTATGTAGTTTTTCTCTTAAAACCGGAAGTTGTCGTTTTTTGTTTCCGGTGGGACCAACACGTATCGTAACTGTGAAAAAGATACAATTATATGATGCAAATCTTATTCCAAAAGAGAAAAGTTGAAATTTTTTATATTTTTGATCACTTCCTGTGACGACCGGAAGTGACGGCTGACGCTCTTATCCCAAACAGTTGGGTCTACTTCTCAAGGTCTAATACTCCTATAAGTTTGGTGTCTATATCTCTTACAGTTTCTGATATCTCACTCGGACAAGTTCTCATTTTGCGGACATTTAAATGAGCGACCGGAAGTGAATTTTACAAAGATATTTGATGTTGCTCTAGACATTTGCAGTCTTGATAACATATTCAAAAATCAGTTCAAATACGTTATCTATAAAAAATATTTATGGGAAAGTAAAATACTCAAATTATGCAGTTTTTCGCTTATATCCGGAAGTTGACGTTTTTGTTTCCGGTGGGACCAACATATTTCGAATCTACAAAAAAGATGCAACAATGTGATGAAAGAGAAAAATCAAAAAAGAAAAGTTGAAAATTTCGATTTCTTTGACCACTTCCTGTGACGACCGGAACTGACGGCTGACGATCTTAACCCAAATGGATTTGCTTACTCCTCATGATCTATTACAAGAAAATCCGACCAGCCATCTCTGAGAAATCGTGCCGAAAAGAAAAGGAACAAAAATAATAATAATAATAATAAAAAGAAAAAGAAGAAACAGTAGAATCACTATAAGGTCTTCCGTCTGAAACGGAAGACCTTAATAATAAGAAACAGTAGAATCACTATAAGGTCTTCCGTGAAAACCGTAGACCTTAATTATAATAATCATTATCAATTTTCAGACAAATTATATATTATGCATTCTGAAAAAAAAGTCTCTATTAAACCTACTAATATCATTGAAATATATTGAAAAAAAAAATTGAAAAATTCGACTTTGGTCGTTCTTTGGGTTTGCCTCGGACAACATTCCATTTATAAATCAGAAATTTGCCCATAATTTGGAACCAGAAGCGAATTTTCCAAATTTTACTTGTGATGAACAAAGTTCATATAATAACTCATTTTTTATGAAAGTTTCATTGAAAACTACTGAACAGTTTTTTGAGAAATCGCATGCACAAAATTTTGGTCAAAAAAAAAAAAAAAGAATGATAAGAAACAGCAGAATCACTATAAGGTCTTCCGTGAAGACAGAAGACCTTAATAAGAAGAAGAAGAAACAGTAGAATCACTATGAGGTCTTCCGCGAAGACGAAAGACCTTAATAATAAGAAACAAAAGAATCACTATAAGGTCTTCTGTGAAGACGGAAGACCTTAATATTAGAAAACAGACGGAAAACAATAAGGTCTTCTGAAGGGAGTCGTAAGACCTTAATAATAATAATAAAAAACAGTAGAATCACTGTAGGGTCTTCCGTGAATAATAATAATAATAACTAGATGCGATCTTGTTGCGAGCAACGAGTGGGTCTTCCGTCCGATTTTTGATAAGATGAGATAAGAATTTGACTGAGATTTTCATTCAAATATAATGATATAAATAAATTGCTTAGTAATGTTTAACAAAATATTGATCATTAAAGGGTTATGAATTAAAGACTTTCGGCCCCTCTTGGTCCCTAATGTAAGAGGTCAGCCCCTTTTTCTTGATATCATTTTAAAGTTCTCATGATTTTGAACACTTTTTGTTCAACAACAATTCAGAAATTCTTTTCTTGTTTTCGGGATATATGCAAAAGAAATATTAAGGGCCGGCCCTTCAAGTCCTAAATGGGGACGTCTAGCAAAAATTGAAAGAGTGCATATTGTTCAGAATATTATTTTGAACGTCTTTTGTTCAATACTGTTTATCAAAATATTCTTCCTTTTGGAGATATATTGCCCTAAAGATTATGCAATCTGGCCCCTAAAGACCTCTTATTGAGTAACATATGATATCAACATCATGTTATTTAGACAAAAAGTGTGAAGATGAACTATTTCGCTTCAGTAATATATTACAAAATATTTATCATTAAAGAGTTATTGATTGTATACTTTTGGCCCCTCTCGGCCCCTAATTTAAGGGGTCAGACCCATTTCCTTGATATCACCTTTAAGCGCTCATGATTTTGAACACTTTTTGTTCAACAACTAGTCAGAAATTCTTTTTCGTTTCTGAGATATTTGCAAAAGAAGTATTTAGGGGCCGGCCCTTCAACTCCTTAATGGGGACGTCTAGCAAAAAATGAAAGGTTGCATATTGTTTAGAACATTATTTTGAACATCTTTTGTTCAATATTGCTTATCAAAATATTTCCCACTTTTGAGATATAAAGCGTCAAAGATTTAGCATTCTGGCCCCTTATGGCCCCTAATTATGTAATATATGATGAGAATATCTTAATATATAGTTGTAAATTGTTGAAATAAACATTTTTGCTTCAGTAATGCATTGCAAAATATTGATTGTTTAAGAGTTATTTTTCAAAGATTTTCGGCCCCTTTCAGCCCCTATTATGAGGGGCCAGCCCCTTTTTCTTCATATCACTTTAAAGCTCTCATGATTTTAAACACTTTTTGTTCAACAACTAGTCAGAAATTCTTTTTCGTTTCTGAGATATTTGCAAAAGAAATATTTAGGGGCCGGCCCTTCAAGTCTTTAATTGGGCCGTCTAGCAAAAAATGAAAGGTTGCATATTGTTTAGAACATTATTTTGAATATCTTTTGTTCAATATTGCTTATCAAAATATTTCCCACTTTTGAGATATAAAGCGTCAAAGATTTAGCATTCTGGCCCCTTATGGCCCCTAATTATGTAATATATGATGAGAATATCATGATATATAGTTGTAAATTGTTGAAATAAACATTTTTGCTTCAGTAATGCGTTACAAAATATTTATGTTAAAGAGTTATTTTTCAAAGATTTTCGGCCCCTTTCAGCCCTTATTATGAGGGGCCAGCCCTTTTTTCTTCATATCACTTTAAAGCTCTCATGATTTTAAACACTTTTTGTTCAACAACTAGTCAGAAATTCTTTTTCGTTTCTGAGATATTTGCAAAAGAAATATTTAGGGGCCGGCCTTTCAACTCCTTAATGGGGACGTCTAGCAAAAAATGAAAGGTTGCATATTGTTTAGAACATTATTTTGAACATCTTTTGTTCAATATTGCTTATCAAAATATTTCCCACTTTTGAGATATAAAGCGTCAAAGATTTAGCATTCTGGCCCCTTATGGCCCCTAATTATGTAACATATGATGTGAATATTGTAATATATAGTTGTAAATTGTTGAAATAAACATTTTTGCTTCAGTAATGCATTACAAAATATTGATCGTTAAAGAGTTATTGATTTAATACTTTTGGCCCCTCTCGGCCCCTTATATGACAAGTCAGCCCCTTTTTCTTGATATCATGATAAAGATCTTGTCATTCTGCACAAATATTATTCAGTATGTTTTAACAAAATAATTATACTTTAAAAGATATGATACAAAATGTCTCAAAAATTCATTCATGATTCGTGTCCTAAATTTCGACCCCTACCGAGCTTCCATACTAGGCACTTCCAGAAAATATCTAAACCCAGGTGCATAATGGCAACATGTCCTCTATCATCACTGAAAATTTCAGCGCTCTAGCTTAAGCCGTTTTTGAATTCCATCACAGACAAGGAGGTCCTCTGAATTTTAATAAAAGGGCGATAACTTCCGACCGGAAGTGATTTTTCAAATTTTGAAATGCCGGTACAAACTTCAGATGATAAGACATAAACTCTGAAAATTTGAAGTAAATCGATCAATTCATCTCCGAGAAATCTTCTGCACAAAATCGGTAAGGAGAAAAAAAAGAAGAATAATAATATAAGTGAAAAAGAAACATAAGAATAATAGAAGGGTCTTCCGCTGAAGACGGAAGACCCTAATAATAAACAGTAGAATCACTATAGGTCTTCCGTTGAAAACGGAAGACCTAATAAAAAACAGTAGAATGACTATAAGGTATTCCGTGAAGACTGAAGACATTAACAGTATGTTCCCAAACTTCGTTTGGGAACATAACTATCTTGGACGTAATCATAATAGGTAATATATTCTTGGTGTATTTCCGTTGCGTTTACCAAATGATTTTATAATGCACTGCCCTTAATCGTGTTTGATGATTAATTGTGGGATGCTTATGTGATTAAAAACCAATTAAACTGTATAATTGAAGACAGAAACATGTATAGAGACAATGTGAATCGACATTTTAGGTTAAATAAAACGTTATAATGTTTTAAAACCCAGCAAAACCAGTGGGGCTAAGATGTAAACAAACTGGAATATCATGTACCTTTCTCTCTTATAATGTATAGTGGAGTATTTTGTGTATGTTGATGTATGTGTGAACGATTATTTTTGGGTTTTCCCGATTTTTCCTAAGGTATACATGATGAATAAGTATAACAAATATAATGTGTGAAAAAATGTCCAACAACCCCCGGGGTTGAATATCGGAAAGGGGGTGTGTGTGTGTGGGGGGGGGGGTTCTGTCCACAAGTTTCTATGGCAATTGACTCTCAAGGCACAATTGGTCCTCGTAAGCTCAAATTAGATTAAATTGGAAAAATATCTATATACTAACATAAAGCTTTTAATTTGAACAGATATTCCTCTTAAAGGTGCATAGACACAGATTTGAAGTTTTTATTTTCTCAAATTTTCTGTATAATATCACAACTTATATATGTTGCTATAGCATTTCACACGAAAATAAAATTAAAAACTTATTTAATCTGGAAATTATTGAAACTACGAAATAATTCGGGAGGCATTTGATTAACACATCCTTGCACTTTCACAATTTTTAACTTTATCCTTAATACTTAAGTGTTGTGTATTAATGAATAATATCCTTTTCTTCAGATGGCCCATTATCAGTAATATTTTCTCCAGATGTCATGACCATCAATAAAACGGAAAACCAAACAGCGCTCCCAATTAATTGTTCAGCTGTCTGTAATCCAAATTGTACATACCGTTGGGAAGGTGTGACGTCTGTGAACTCAGGAATGTTAGACCTCCAAGTGCTGAAACGTACAAAGAAGGGGAATTACACATGTACAGCTAGAAACTTCATCAAGCCAACCTCAAGAACCATCACTGTCTATGTCAACTGTATGTAATTGAATATCATCTTACAAAGATAATGATACATTTTTTATACAGCTAATTATAGTCTATTATAAAAAAAACTAGATGTGTCGTAACGCCACAAATGCTCCCACAGGCAGACAAAATTTCAAATGCCATATTTAGTTGTAAATTTGTTTGCAAAAAAGTTTTTTTATTCCTCAGTTCAAGTGGCTTATCTAAGATAAAAACTTTTTAAGAAGTCCTATGCTGTATTCATATCTCAAATTTGAGTTGAATGTGTGCAACTCTTCCCGATATAAAGAATGGAAAGTCAGTGATGACAGAACAAAATTTCTTATTTCAAGAGAGATAACTCTGTCAAAAATCATCGAACCACAGCTAAATTCAAACTTGACTTGTATTTTCTGGTAAAATACCTGCATATGCAATTCAATCCCTACAAAAATTATCAGAGAGCGGAAACTAATTTTTTTTTATTTATTTCAAAGTTCAAGAGGGTTAACTCTGTCAAAAATCCTCGGACCACGACCAAATTCAAACTTGACCTGTATTATCTGGTTAAATACCTACATCTGCAATTTCAACCTTATACATACATCCCTACAAAAATTAGAGAGTCGAAACTGAAAATTTCTCATTTTTTTCTAAGTTCAAGAAGGATAACTCTGTCAAAAATCATCGGATCACGACCAAATTCAAACTTGACCTGAATTTTCTGGTTAAATACCTGCATGTGCAATTTCAACCTTATACATACATCCTTACAAGAGAGTGGAAACTGAAAATTTCTTATTTTTTTCTAAGTTCAAGAGGGATAACTCTGTCAAAAATCATCGGACCATAACCACATTCGAACTTGACCTGCGTATTCCTATGACGTATCCATTCAAATTTGAGTTGAATGTGTGGAACTGTTGCCGAGATAATGTGATGACAGAATAACGGAACAGTGTAACACTATATGCCCCAGGCCATTTTATGGCAGGGGCATAGAAAACTACTATAAGTCAAGATAATGTTAACATTAAATATCTTCCGTTTTATTTTGAGTTTGCATCACGTATACGAGTATGCCCTTAAACATTCAGAAAATGATCATGTAATATCGATGCCCCGTATTAAACAAAGTAAGGAACTGATAGAGTACTGAAGAACTGTGTTAAAATAATAAATTTTATGATTTTCTAGTGAAGGTTATGGGGTTTGATATCTGCTAAAAATATTTTAAACAATATAAGCATTAAATTAGAAAAAAATGGAAATCATATATATAACTTCAAGTCTTTAGCTCTACTGGCCAGAGACAAAAAGAGCTTATGCAATAGTAAGATGTCCGTCGTCCGTCCAGGCGCGTAACCAGGCGTACGTTTGTACGCACAAACGTTCACATCATTTTTGAAAAAAAGGAGAGAGAGGGGGGGCAGGTGTAATTTCCATGTATGCTTGTATAGTCTTAAAGCATACATATTTTGCAATAAATGATTTTTAAAAATAAAAAAAAAAGACTTAGAAACAATTTAGAATAACAATAAAAAATAAATAAAAATTAACAGAATCAGTTTTAGGGGAAAATACGATAGTAAACACCTCTCTGACACATTGTATAAAAAGGATGAAAAAAATATTTTGGTTGCGTGGCCATAGAGGCCATTCAGTATTTTTTTTTTTAATTTTCAATCTTTACAGGTGTATTTTAACATTAATGTAAGCCTGACTATTTTAACATTGATGTAAGCCTGACTGTCAATTATGTGGTCTATCTAAATCAGTCAACCATTCTAACCAACTATTTTACCATACGTATTTTGCCTCTTCAAAAGTTTAAAATTGTTTTTGTTGTGGGTTCGTCATACAACGATATTGGACAGATCTTTTCTCATTTTTGAGTGTTTGTCCGCATTCTGTACAAAAACAGAACAGACCAATAATGGCTGCGTAACATACTTATAAACTGTAAGAAAAATGCGATCAGGAGGGTTGAATAGGCCCATCGGAATCATCAAAAATTCACTAGCTTTCGCCCCATGGACCCATTGGGGTCCTTAAGGTGGCCCTTAAATCCCCTGCCTACTCGGGCGTTCACATCAAAAGTACCCTAGCTACTTCCCTGCCGTCCGTCCGTCTGTCTGTTAATATTTTTTTCTCAAAATGCTACTCCTCCTACAGTTTTGGTCCGATTTTATATTAAGTTTCACACAAGTAGACTACACTAAGATAAATTTTTCAGTATGTCGGTTTTTGATTTTGATGAAGTGTTGTCGCGATATCTAAAAATGGAATTTTCTGTTAAATAGTTTCAAAATGCTACCTCTCCTACAGTTTTAAATTTATTTCAATAAAAGCAGGCACACAAATAGACTACACTTAGATAAATAATTCTATATATCGGATTTTGATATCGATGAAAGGTGTTGCCGTGGTTTTTTAAAATAGTTAAAAAAATATAAATATAAATACAATATTCAAAATGCTACTCCTCCTACAGTTTTGATTTGTTTCAAATATAACTTGGCAAACAAGTAGACTATACTAGGATACATAATTCTGTTTATCAGTTTTTGATTTCGATGAACGTTGTTGCCATGGTAACTAAAAATAGAAATTTCTGTGAAATACCTTCAAAATGCTCTTCCTCCTACAATTTTGGTTAGATTTTAATATAACTTGACACACAAGTAGACTTTGCTTAGATACATAATTCTCTTTCTTTTTTTTATTTTGATGAAAGGTGCTGCCATGATTTCTAAAAATAGAAAATTCTGTGAAATACTTTCAAAACGCTACTCCTCCTACAGTTTTGGTCTGAATTGTTTATAACTTGACACACAAGTAAGTTACACTACGATACATAATTCTGTGCATCAGTTTTTGATTTCGATGAATAGTTTTGCCGGGGTTACATAAAATAGAAATTACTGTGAAATACTTTCAAAAACTACTCCTCCAACAGTTTTAGTCTGTTTTAAATTTAACTTGGCACACAAGTAGACTACACTAAGATACAAATTGAAATTTATGTGAAATAATTTCAAACTGCTACTCCTCCAACAGTTTTGGTCTGATTTCAATATTACTTGGCACACAGCTAGACTAGACTTAGATACATAATTCTGTATATCGGCTTTTGATTTCAATGAACGGTGTTTCCATGGATATTAACAATATAAATGGTTGTGAAATACATACAAATCGCTTCTCCTCCTACAGTCTGATTTCAAAACAACTTGACACGTAGACTACACTGAAATACATAATAATAATTCTCGTTTTTTGATTTTGAAGAATGATGGTGCCATGGTAATTAAGGTCAGTTTTAGTCTGATTGCAATCTTGCCACAAAAAGAGACTAAATCAAAAATCATTCTTCTTATTGTCGTTGAAAAGTTTCAAGTCCAACTGCTACTTTCTCTTCTCTTGGTTTAAGTAGAAACCAGTAGGGCTACAGTCTCGACAGAAACTTCTGGTTTCATTCATTATGTATTGGATTCAAAAGTCACTGGCCAAGAAACCTTTGTACCGACCGAATTTTACAGGGTCTAAATAAATATGAGGTTTTCGAAGTAAGCATTTGATGAAGCTTAGGCAGACTAATATTAATATTATACGTGACCCCATCTAAAATGCCGTCTAGTCAACCGCTCCACAGCAATATTTCTGATTGGTAGTGCCAGCTAGGTAAGATGAGCCTATTTTCACACAAAACTAGAATGAAAAGTATTAATAATATAGTTCCCTTAATCCTCAATAATAACCTCAGTAAGCAAATCATAACGCTTGGTAGTGTCACGGAGTGATGTATATTAAATACTTCAATACTGAGCAGACGCTGATTTTGAATTTGAATACATATACTGAGAGAAATTCTCAATAATTTCGAGTTATTTATTTGAAATAATTAATATAAATCAATGGGAATTATTTTAACTATTTAATAAAGAAGTTACCGGACTTAAATGGATGAGTAGTGTCATTTGCAAGCTCGTGCATTTGTACAACCGTATTGTGCCAATAGAAGTTCGAAAACCTTATAATACCCCTTTTTCCATATCACATCCTGTATCAACCAGACACCAGTCCGAATGCCCAGGGGCTGATGGTGTTTCAGAGCTGATATAAGATAGGATATGGAAAAGTACTTGTTTCAGTATGTTCACTTTATAGTTAGTTGAATAACATACAGCGCACGTCTACTTGAGCAAATACAAAATAATAAATAATCAAAGACAAGCTTATTATACCAAGAAACAGAACATAAGATGAAGAAGATGTGAATGAAAAAAACGTATTATTTCACAATTACCCAGTAATGTTTCAGCACACCAGAGCTAAAAGCTTAAGTAAGAGTTGCCAGTTATCTGTTCATTTGTCTGACTATCCATCAGACCGTCTGTAATTTTTTTCACATATTGATTTTTGTCAAGAACCACCGAACAATTTTAACCAAAACAAATCATCCTTAAGTCAAGGGAACTCTTAATTATTCAAATGAAGAGCCAATTTTGCTTCCAAGGGGAGAAAATCGAGAAAAGGCCAAAATTGGATAGGATCATTAAAAGAATCTCCTCAAGAACCACTTGGCCAGAAAAGCTGAAGCTTTTTTAGCAAGATTGTTCAACTTATACACAATAGGTAATCAAAGGTTTACCTTGAAATATATATATATAAAATCCTGATTTTTTTTTCTTTTCTAGAACTACGGATCTAGAAAGATAAAATTTATTTGGAAGAGTAGATTCTAATTTTTAGCTCCACCAGTCAGCGATAGCGTCAGTGATAGTATGGTGTCCGTCGCTCGTCTGTCTGTCTGTAGTATTTTTTTTTTTCAAAATCCTACCCCTCCTACAATAACTGTTTTAGTCACTGATTTCAGTATAATTTTGGACACAGGTAGACTATATTAAGATACGTAATTCTACTTATCGTTTTTTGATTTCGATGAACGGCGTTGCCGTTGTCACTAAAAATAGAAATTTCTGTGAAATACTTTCAAAACGCTACTTCTTCAACAATTTTGGTATGATTTCAAAATAACTTGGCAGACAAGTGGACTACAAAAAAGATATATATTTCTTTGTATCGGTTTGATTTCGATCAACGGTATTGCCATAGCCATGGTTACTAAAAATAGAAATTTCTGTGATATACTTTCAAAACGCTACGCCACAGTTTTGATCAGATTTCAATATTTCTTGGCACACAAGTAGGCTACACTGAGATACATCTAAGAAACATTAATATGCATATCGTTTTTTTTTTTATGAACAGTGCTTATTAAAAATAGAAATTTCTGTAAAATTTTTTTGAAAAGCTACTCTTACAGTTTTGGTCTGATTGCAATCTTGCCACAAAAAGAGACTAAATAAGGATCATCATTCTATTTATTGCTGTTGCGAAATTTCAAGTCCAACTGCTACTTTTCTCTTCATTTGTTATAAAAACAAACCAGTTGAGCTACAGTCTCGACACAGAATTCTGTTTTTTTTTTTTTTTTTTGGTTGTTTTTTTTTTTTCAAATCACGATCCCCAGGGTTAGAATGGGGTCAAATTAGGGGATTGGAGTTTTGCACGGAACTATGTAAGAATATTTCTTATCTTCTAAAGAAACACAAGAACACAACAGAACCATCAATGTACAGACATTATTCTGTTGTGTGATTTTGTTTTTAAATTATGATCTCGCATTAAAGTTTGCGCTTAAGTCAGGATTAAATTTTACAGAATGCATGAATATAGAAAAAGAATATTTCTTCTCCATAGCTGAAAAGTCATGATTATAGTCATATTTATATTGAAGCATCTTCTTAGTATGTGGATTCAGAGACCACTTAGAGTTAAGGTGGGGCCATAACAAGGGGTCACAATGTTTCAAGGGAATATAAAAATGTTTTGAACATTTTCTGAAAAACAGCCGGGCCAAAGTAACTCAGGTTAGCGTTTTGGCCCATAGGCCTCTTGTTTACAAGTGTAGTCTACAAGAGGTGTATGTAAAACAGTATCAATGCTGCAGATCTATAAGAGTCATTAAAGCCGATACAACTTCTGTGACGTCAGGCATATTGCATATGCAAAAGATTTATGTTTGTTACTAAGTTTATAACAAGAAAAACTTATTGACGCAATTGTCAAAATCAGCCCAAACATCTTGATCTTCATTCATTCAAAGACTTTTAGTCATGTACAAACAACAGAGGACTCCATTAAGCATTAAATATTCTTTGTAAGACAAACCATGATGAATTTTATACGTTTTCCATACTGAAGCATACTTTCTCTATAGAAATAGTCATTCATTGCTCTGCTTTCATCAACTTGCTCCCATCTTCATAAGAATAAAAAAAGATACACATTTATAAATTGTATTTAATCATGAAAAATATTTTTAACAAGAGGCCCATGGGCAACTTTGCTCACTGAAGCATATTGGCTAAGAAAAAGCAGATAACAGTGCAAGTATTGAAAACTTTAAATATTGTAGTCCCAAATTGTCCCCCTCACCGAAGGGAATGGTTTGAACAAACTTGAATCTATATTAACGGAGAATACTTTCATATTTCTTTGACAAATTAAGGCTTAAGAAGATTTTCATGAATTTTTCCTATATGTTTAATCTTCTATTGTGGCCCCTCCCTACCCCGGGGGACTCTATTCTACTCTACCTGTGGATGCTTCATAATTAATATGACAGATCAGACTTTGCTGCTTTTGAGAAGAAGATTTTTAGGTATGCATAAATTTGATCGCCAATTGTGGCCCCATTCTATCCTCGAGCTAATGATTTTATTGAACTTAAAAACTACACTGACCTAAGGATGCTTATATACTAACATAACTTATGATGACTTAGATATGCTTTAGAAAAAAATTTACAGATATCCTCCACACATTTCCATATATAACATTGAACCCCTGAGTTGACCCACCCTACACCCGGGGGTCAAAAGTTGGTGAATAATTTGAACAATTTTGAATCTACACTACATGGGAGTGCTTCTGTATTAATATGACCTATTTTTGATTTGCTGTTCATGAAGACATAGAAATATATTCATGAGAATAAACTTTGATCACCCATTGTGGTCCCACCCTACCCCAAGGAGTCATGATTTGAACAAATTTGAATCTGCATAACCTGCAGATGCTTCCACATAAATATAAATAATCAATCTTTGCTGTTCTTGAGGAGAAGAATTTTAAAAGATTTCTCCTTTGTGTTCATGTTTTAAACTTTTATAGACCATTGTGGCCCCAAACTACCCCAAGGGGTCATAATTTGAACAAACTTGAACCTCTACTGCCTTAGGATACTACCACTTATTTTCTGACCCAGTTGTTCTTGAGAAGGTTGTTTTAAAATTATGCCATAAAGTTTTTGTTTCTTCATAATTATCTCCCCTTGGATTTATATTCTCTTTATCCAAGGATATTATGTGGCAAGTTTGGTTGATATTGGGGCATTGGTTCTTGAGAAGAAATTGAGAATGAGAGAATATTTCTATTTTTTTTTCATAAATATCATTTAAAAAGATAAACTTACGATTCACAGTAAACGCAGGCTAAAGAGTTTACTGAGAAGTGTAATGCCATAATCAGAATGCAGAACATTTAAAAGATGTATAAAATGGATAACTTGCTCATTTAAAAAGAGATGTTCCTTGATGTTCAATGAAAACAAAGATTTAATCGTATACTAAAGTACTAAAATAAATGGAGCGAATTAACAATTTCTTAAACCAATCCCAATTACAATGACAAATAAGAATGGTGAAATCGCAACTTCTATGTTTAGAATTCAGTTATCTATTACTTTAAGTATTCGCATGTATCAAAATCTTGATTAAAAGTATATTTTTAGTGATTTTTTTAAATATAGAAAATGATGAAAACTTTGGATAAAATTATTCATATTAAATGTAGGCCCGCATTAAATTATGTCACTTACGAAAAACATAACATATATTCGCCATCCTCCTGGCGGCCGATAATTAAAATATATAGTCAAACCTCGTAATCTCGAGCTCCATTGGACAGAGAAAAAACTTCCTCAGAGGTATCTGAGGATTTGGGATATGAAGGGTAAAATTCTACCAGTTGGAACAATTCACTTCGACATATCCACGGTATTCGAGATATCAGTGTTCAAGATACCGAAATTCAGCTACAACGGTACAAGTTTACTTTATTTTCGATATTGATAGTATGTAAGAAAATTGTTTTATAGATCCTCCAACAACAGAGGAATTCAAAGCCAGTGGTAACAGGACTTATGATGAATCTTCGTCATTCAATATCACTTGTAAAGTTGACAGTTATCCTTTTTCGCAAATAAACATTCTGAACGAAGACACTGGAGAAGTAAAGGTATCAGGTGGACCAGTAGAATCCTTGACATACGGAGAGTCATCTGCCAAGTGTTATCACACTGCAAATTACACCTGCCGCAGTAAAAACTCATATGGATCAACGTCATCACCTGTACAACAAATATTCATCTACTGTAAGTCATGTTACCATTTAATTTTATTAACGTAAGTTTTTACTCTTTAATCTATGAATTGAATAAATCTGATTGGATTAGCGGGTTCAAAATTATATGATGTGAATACTTACCAGTTTGGTTTAGCATCCCCTGCCGACCGGTCACACCCGCCGTGTGTTCCTTGTCATGATCGGGAAATAACGGAAAAATCCGTCGACAATTCAGTGTGTTAATAATGATCTAACAATTAGTATGAAAAACTTTAGTCAGCATATTAGTGAAAAAGTCTCGAGAGGGACGTGAAACTATAAACAAACATAACAAAACAGAAATTTGAAGGCGAGACAGCTCCTTGACAACGGACTAAGACAGAGATATCTCAGCTCCGAGTTCCAAGTCGCTGTCTCTTCTAGTCCAAAACGCCTGCATCAGGGCTGATACACTACTATGTGTAGGTATATGATATAAGGAAGGACTTTCATATTTCAAATGTACATTACCCATGACAACTCATTTTTCAAATATGGTACAGTTTTTTACCCCTTGACATTAAACTTTAAGATTGACATACTTTTCAAACCTGTATCAGGGCTGATACTCCACTAGGTATTTGATATAAGGAAGGTCTTTCATATTTCAAATGTACATTACCCATGAGAATTCATTTTCAAATATGGTACAATTTTTTACCCCTTGACATTAAACTTTAAGATGGACATACTTTTCAAAAAGTTTGACGCTGGTGATAACTTTTGAATAAAAAAAATAAGGGTGTTCATATTTGACAAGGCATTACCTTTGTCAAGATGTTTACAATTATACTTTGATTTTTAATCTCATAACCTTGACCTTGAGTATGACCTACGTTTCTAATATTTTAACTTTGGTGATAACTTTTGAGTGAGAGTAGATAGGTAGATAGGTGTTATATTCCTTTATATTCCTGTTACAAGATAGACTTTACCATGTATACTATGATCTTTGACCCCATGATCTTGACGTTGAAGTTTTATATACTGGTACTTTTAAAGACTTTAGCTCACCTGAGTCGATGGCTCATATAAGCTTTTCTAATCAAATTTTTCTGTTGTCTGTCGTTGTTGTCGTCAGCGTTGCTGTCGTAAACTTTTCACATTTTCGCCTTCTTCTCCAGAGCTATTGGGTCAATTTCAACCAAACTTATCACAGAATATCCTTGGGTAAAGTGGACTTTAGTTTCTTTCAATGAGGGACCATACCTTCATCCAAGGGGAGATACATGTTATTGGAAAACAGAGAAAATTGGTGGGGTAGAGTGAAAAAATCTCAAGAACCACGAGGCCAGATAAAATGAAACGCATAAAAGTTTTCTGGGTTATCATAGATTGTAGTGTGTCCAAATCAACAAGGGGTATGGTGGGGTCACTATTGGCAATCAGTTTTACAGAATAGATACAATATAGAAAAAATCTTAAAAACACTTCTTCTCAAAACAGCAAAGTAGTATTTTTGTGGAAGCATCCTCAGGTAGTGTAGATTCAATTTTGTTCAAATCGTAACTCCCGGGGGTAAGATGGGGCCACTATGATCAAAGATTTAGATAGAAAATTATAGGGAAAAAAACCTTTAAACTTCTTTTTCTTTTCAAGAACAGAAAATTCATGACTAGTCATAATTATATCGAAACATCCTCAAGTAATGTAAATTCAAGTTTGTCCAAATCATGACTCCCGGGGCAGGGTGGGTTTACTTTGGACTATCAAAGTTTTACATAGGAATTCATAGGGAAAAAAATTTAAAATTCTTTTTCTTAAGAACAGCAAAGACATATTTAGTCATATTTATACTGAAGCATCCTCAGGAAATGTAGATTCAAATTTGTCCAAATCATGACCCACGGGGAAAATGTGAGGTCACTTTTGGCGATCAAAGTTTTATTTTGAAATGCATAGGGAAATCCTTCAAATTCTTTTCAAGAAGAGCAAAGGCATGCTCAATCGTATCAATTCTTTTCAAGAAGAGCAAAGGCGTGCTCAATCGTATCAATATCGTAGCATCTATAAGTAGCGTATAAAGACGTTTGTCGTGGATTATCTGCGCTCTTATATAAGGTTATCTTTATTGTGATATCATTATGCTTTACGTTACATTTCTATAGATAATAGCAAGTTTCTAAATAAATCACTTTAAGATCAAGAAGTGTTTCTATACCTCTGCTATACATTCCACAACAATTGGTGCCGTGACCGACGGAATTCTACATACAATGGAAGAAAGACTCAAAACTATACTTGCAGGCAACAGAGCAACAGTGACGAAATTATTCGGACCTAAAAGAAAATCCAGCTAGAGAGGAAATCGTTGAGGAAATCAGCATAATTAGAATTCTCTCTTGCTAAAATGGCAGACACTACAAGAATTGAACGACAGCATATTGAAGGTCCTATCTGAAGACGACATCGAAACAGAAATGCATAAACAGATGATTACATATATCAATTAGACTGTAAAGTATGGCACACTGAAAAATTTACAGAAAACATTTCGTAATGTAAAACGCCAATACTGAGTGTTTTAAACCCGCCACAGAAATTTTTGATAATAATGTTAACACGTCAGCTACAATTAACTCAAGTGACATAGCTAGTGAGAATATTTTGAATAATTTCCCTGTCTCTGATGTCAATGCACAAAGTAGCCAGGAAAATATTTTGTTATTACCCTCCCAATGCGCTACGAATAATTTCAAATTTACAAAGGTCTTTAGCATTTTTACGGAGAATACAGTTTAGGATTCTTACGAATCAACGATTCATTGCAACTATACTTTGACGCCATTTCAAAAGTTTAGTTATCTCAAAGCTCAAAAGGAACTCAAAATCCTGGAAATAGGACAGACTGAAAACACATGACATGTAACCGGTGCCTCAAAGAAACAACTAAACGTTCGTTATTCACATAATCAGAAAACAAGAGAGCCAACTCCTCATGTTGAAACAACAGAGATGAAGAGCATTTATTGTTGCACAGAGAATCATTTTCCAGAGGATTGGAAGAAAATAACTGACATTAGTACAAGATTTGACTAAGAAAGAAGAAATTGTGTTTCAACTGCTTGGGAAAACACCGCACCTCAGATTGTAAATTCTGCAACAGGTTAAAAAGTGTCAGAAGGAACACCACACAAGTGAAACTAACAAGCGACAGAGACGAGCCCATCAAGTTAACAAGTGTCAAAATCGTAGAAATGAGAAAGAAGCCAGGAACGTTTAACCACAGTACTAAATGTTGAATGTTGAACATCAAACTACAAGTGTTATACTGAAAACAGCTATCGCCCTGGTGAGTCATGAAAATCAGCGAACCGCCCTAATGTAGATTTTCCAAAGGGTTTGGAAAAGTTTTGGAATTCCATGGAATTCCAAACATTTCCATACAAGAGTCTAAAAGTGTTTTTGGAAGTTTTTGGAATCTTTTGGAATTTGAATAACAAATTTGGACTTAGACATTTTGAGGTGTGGAAAGTTGTGGAATTCTATGGAAAAGCTGATAAAATGAGAAACTTAGACATTTTCTGCTCTGGAAAGCTGTGGAAAATAACTTAGAATTTTTTCTTAAACTGTCGGCTCATAGTACAATTACGTCGGGATCGATGTCGGGCTCGATGAACAATTAATTTAAACTACAGCCCGCCAAAATTCAACAATTCGGCTGCCATGTTGTATTGTTGGACAGAAGGAAAGAGAGTGTCACGAAGAAGGGAACTGCTGTCATTATTAGCTTGGAATGGAATTTGTATTTTGACAAAAGATGCAGACATTTTAAGACCCGGTAGGTACAATGTACAGTAATCAGTATTTTATGTGTTCTTGAAGTTGAATGGATAATTGACTGTTCCTCAGTCTGGGCACCACACACATAGAATGCCCAACGATGAAACCATTAGGGCGAGTTTCATTTCTTTAATAATTATTGTACAACTCTAAACATCTCTTATCAAAATATGTTTGAACAATGTGTGGATTTCAACCCGAATTTCCTCCGTTCGTGCATGTCCTTAGACCTCGCTATGTATGCTAGTGGCACGTTGCCAATTGCACCACGACAGTCCATGTTACATCGTACACAGACATCATAACACTATTAGTGTCTCCAATATGTTGCAACATGCAACATCTAAATTTGCTATCTTAACCATGTTTACAACAAAGAAAAAACGTGTAGACGGTGGTAGACTAATAATGCTCTATAAGCTGTCTATGTGATATAAAGTTGTGCACAACTTAGTTGCGGTAGACCCAAGCCTCTATTTAGTTTCACAGACTACCACCAACAAAGGCATTTCAAGTCTTCCTTACTTTCAGACCTTTAGTACTTGCACAGATAATTTAAATATAGTTCCCCCCCCCCCCCCCATTATGGAAATTTATTTCTCTTCCATGCTCAGTGGTGTCGGCAGCCTCTTTGGGGCCAGTTCAGAACTCTGGTCCGAATTATTAGCTAATAACATTCCTTAGTACATGTACTACTTACATTTACAGAGTACATTGTAAATAATTGTATCTATTTTTTAATGCATGTTCATGATCATTCACAGCACTTACTTTTATTATTTTATAGCTGAAGTACTCGATTTGCACAGCGCCGGCATATAATCATCAAGTTTGATGAAATGTCCTAATATGTAGATGTAGATGCTAAGTCATTCAGTCACCTAGCTTGTGAGAATGGTGAGAGCCTGCTCAAATTATCATTCAGCACAAATAAACTAACATTGTTTTTATTAATTAATGTTTTATAGCGTAAGATTTTTTTATTGAGCAAGTAACAAGAGGTTTATATTCTTAATTCCTTAATAATGCATAACAATTATAACTTTTGACAGGTAATCTAAACATGCTAAATGCTACATGCATAATCATTTTACATTTTATTTAAGTATAAATATTAAAAATGACTATACTCTATGACATAAAATCATGCATGCATTATTTACAGGAATGCTCACAAAAAGGACAAGAGCGAGAGAGCTGTATGGAAATTTACACAAAGGTAAGATTTTTTAATCATTTTCCTAATCAATAAAATCAAAAGAATTGAAATTATGTGTTTATCAATGTTAGCCAGGCATTGAGAAAAGTTATTATGAACCTTAGACTCCACTCTTTCAAATATATTTTAGTTATTTTAAGAAGTTGTTGCTTTTAACTTGTTTCCTATGTCAGTTCTCTGTCCTGTTCACAAGTTTTTACCTACGCCTTGTCAATGTCATTCATCATATTCTTACACAAACCTATAACCTTAGTCGCAGATATAAATTTCCAGAAATAAAGAAGTACATGTATACATGTACTAATATATTATCTTACTCAATACTGAATTGTTGAGGCATGGAAGTTACATGTATTTATAACAGTTTATTTAATATTTTCTTAATTTTTCAAAAATAAAGTGTATGTACATGTACATGTATTTGCATGTTTGAAGCCTAGAACAAATGTATTCTATATATTCACTTTATGTTATTTGCTTTGTCTATATTTTTGTTACATTGTAAATTAACCAATGTGCATTTAAAGCAATTACATATGCCTATAAATTCGTCTTTTCCTCTTTTCAAGGGTCAGTTAACGGAGTAAGCTGATATGGAGGATAATATATCAAAGGCAGCATAGGCGTCCAAACTCCTGTTCAAGGTGCTTTTAATCAGAAGCTTAAGAGACAAAAGACGAGCCATTGACAAGGCAAAACTGAATGTTTTATATGGTATATAAATTATATTTACTAATGTACTTTTTTTCATACCTTAACTTTATTTGCTGAATGTTTTTAAGGGTACATAGTTTATGTAATTTACAATGTTCTCTCTCATATTCAAGGTTAATTAACTTAGACACAATCATGTCTCTTTATTTTTTTTTAATTTCACAACTTCCATTAGTTTAAAAAGAAATCAATCCTAATCTGAACGAAAAATTACAAGATAATAAATTCCTATTCTACAGTATTAAACTGATCTGCCAGGTTGAAAGAACCAATTGTCTTATATAGCTTTAGTTTATTATTTGTCATATATTTATACATGACATAGATATCATACATCTTTATGGTAATCTTTTCTTTCAGAAATTGAGCAAGAAAAGTTTGAAGTGTCTTTGGGAATGATCAACATCAAACTTGCTGAGCTTTTGAAGCCGTCGTACCAAAAGTGAATCCATTCGTGACACCAATTATCTGACCACCCTCTAACAGAACCAGTGAGGAAGTGATTCTAGCCAATACTTCAGAAGTTTAGGACCCTCAATAATTAGGATCTTGGGGCATGTTGGGGAAAAAAATAGCATGTGTTGATTTTATGGGATCTTTCAAATATAGTTGTGTAGTAGATATTTGTGTACTTAATACATATGTTTGTCATTCTAGTCATTAACTTTGTATGGTAAATGTATATGGACCACTGGAAGATCATTGTAACTGTATACAAATGTTGCAAATATACCCTGTTAAGGCTTTAGTGACCTTTCCCAAGGTCATTCAATGAAGCAAAAGGTCATAATTAATGTTTTTTTTTTAAATCTATTTTGTTTTATTATTAAAAAATGTCATATGTTTGAGATTACTCTAGGTACAAAGGATTTTCTTTAACCAAAGGTCATTTGTTTCTCATGCAGACCGTAATTTACTACATGTACATGCATGTATATTATAATAATTCTCATTAATTAAACCAAGGTGATCATCCAGTAATGATATTTTTCTGTGGATTTTTAACATTGTTTAAATAATCTTTGATGTAAAATACTTTCATTGATAATACTTTTTAAAATTTGTGCTTTCATTATACATAGAAGTGTGTATGCAATATTTGTCCCCAAACACATTGTAAAGCAAAAATGATTTTTTATTTTGAAAATATAGATTTGATTTATGAAAAATTGTGATGTAGTCATTTTTTTTTTGTAATTATTTGGCCCTTAAATTATTTTGATTATTCCAGTTTTTGTATTTTCCTGGAATTCCTTGGATTTCCGTGGAATTCCATAGATTTCCAAATATCCTGGAATTCCATGGATTTCCAGCTATTTCCGCAAATTTCTATTCTGGCATTGTTCCGCTCTTTTCCAGGCTAGATTTGAAATTCCATACCATTCCAAAAAAGTTCCGTCCCAATACTCTCGAGAATTCCTCGGAATTCCATGGAACACTTTTTCCATGGAATTCCACGGAATTTGTTATGGAATTCCACGGATCTTACGGAAAATCTACATTAGGGTGATTCTTATACCTTTCTTGATGAAGGATTGCAAAGATCGTTCATAACAGACAAAACTAGTTAGTGAGTTAGGAATCACACAAAGGACATCTGAAGCAATTAAACTATCTACTTTTGGAAAAACTGGAAGTGTTCAGTATCTTGGTGCAACCATCGATTTGATAACCAACTCTGAATTGATCGCTATTAATACTCTGATAGTACAGTCTATAGCAAGCCCTCTAATCAGCTACTACACTTCAGAAGTAAGAAGACTGTCATACCTTCAAGGACTCAAATTACAAATCAATTGACAGCGAATTTGTATTTTCGTTTTAATTGGAGCAGATCATTACTGGAGAATTTTAGAAAATTAAGTCACCCAGGAATGAGGAACAACTGCGGTGAAATCAAAGATTAGATTTCTGCTTTCAGGACCAGCTTCTCAATCATCTTGTACAGACAGTGTCAGTGATCAGATATACAAGGTAATGACTATGCACACATCAGTAGAACTAGCTCTGAAACGTAATTTGTCGAAATGCTCATCTGGTGCATCAAAATTGGTGCCGTATGAGATTAACAACATGTACTAAGATAAATGTATCGAGTTTCGGGACGGCAAATACTACGCGAAGTTGCCAAGTTGATAAACAAACCAAAGCACTAAAGCACTATCAACAGAAATACACAGAACAGAAGAAATACAGTGAGATATTCAAGGAACAGGAACAAAAAGGATTGATAGAAAATGTACCAGCGGATACAAAATCGTCTTCTGTAGTGCTTTATATTCGACACCACTATATAAAAAAAGGTTCCAGCACAAGTCTATGAATGTAGCTTCCGCAGATAACATGACAAGCCGAGACTTAATTACTGCCTTGAATCAACGCCAACCATCTAAAATAATTTCACATAATTCTAACAAAATTTCGATACTCGAATATTTTTAAATTCAGTGTAATTTTCTAAATGAAATCCATTGGAAATCAAAAAGTTTCAATAGCCTATAAAACACACAAAACCTTGTCACTGCACAGTAAAATACACAGTAGGAACTTTATGCATTGTAAATACTCTAGGAACACCAAAATGTATATTGTTTTGACTCAGATTAATTAAAAACAACTACCCTGTTAAATTTTCGTAAAAATACAACAACTGCGCGTTTATAATTAATTTCTCTTTTTTTCCTCCCAGTGTTCATTATTGTTATTTAACTTTCCATGTCACAGACGGATCTTACGTCTATTAAACAAACCAGTTCGGAAACGCGCTAAGTTCATAATAAAGATTAACGAAATTAACAATGATGAAGAGAGAAAATTGGAAAGTATAAATACAAGCTGAAGCTGACGCACGGTGTTCAATTTGTCGGCATGAACAGTTGTTGTTAAAGGACCGACGACATCAAAAATGAGAATTCAATGCTTAATTCCTGTAACCACAGACATTGAAAAAGCATTTCTGCACGTTGGCCGAGATACAACGATTCCTTTGGCTAAAGGACCCGAATGATCTCAACAGTTTATTAGTGCCTTACCGTTTCAAAGCAGTTCTTTTTGGAGCAACTTGCTCCCCATTTATTGTAAACGCATCAATTCCTTAGCATCTACTTAACAAGAACTCTGCAAGTGCAGATATCTGTATGTGGATAATGTGATATCAAGTTTTGCAAGTGAAACTGATGCTCTTGAGTACTTTCGGGAATCAAGGAAGATCATGATGGATGCAGAAACGAAACTTAGATCACGGACATCGAACAGTGAGCTACTTCACAGGAAGAAACAAGACCTTTCAGTTAAAACGGAAAGGCGACTTTCAGTGACTTTTCAGTGGCGGTTCGATCCCGACTTCCGGCATCAACTTTTTTTTTCTTATATTCACTTATTTTTCATTTTTTTTTTACTTGAAATAGATTAATATAATACAATTATAATAAGAAAAAGTGAAATAAAATTTCTAAGTTAAAAAATAAGCTGATTATTCAATAAAAAGATACAACTGAAAGATAACTGAAAGGCCACTGAAATACATCTGCCATTCAGTCGACTGAATGGTAACTGAAAGACCACTGAAAAGTCACGGGAAAGGAACTTTTCAGTGACCTTTCTGTGGCCATTCATACCATTCCGTCGTCTGAATGGTGTAATTATGTTCCCCAAACGAAGTTTGGGAACATATTGTTTTTACTGTGTTTCTTATTATTATTATTATTATTATTTTTCTTCCTGGGTACTTTTTTGTCCGTGAGTGATCTCCGAAACTACACATCCGATTGAGGTGAAACCTTTTTAGGGTTAATAGGAATGTTATGTAGATTTGCGGAACGAAGGTCATTTTGCGCGCACGTGCGTGCACGTGCAATGAGTAAAATGACCGATATACTTGATATAGCCATAACTTTCATATCTTTTGATGAAATACTTTGATACTCAGAATATAAGGATATATTAATAGTGTAGACAAGATGACATGGTCAAAATGCGCATGCATGCACGTGCGCGCATGCGCATTGATTGAAATAACCAATACAATTGATATAGACTTAACTTGTACATTTTTTGATGAATTGCTTTGAAACTCAGAATATTAATATATATTAGAAGTGTAGGCAAGAAGACTTGATCAGCGCACACATGCATGCACGTGCGCGCGCGTGCAATGAGTAAAATGACAGATATACTTGATATAGCCATAACTTTCATATTTTTTAATGAAATGCTTTGATACTCAGGATATCTGGATATATTAAAAGTGTAGACAAGATGACATGGTCAGAATGCACATGCATGCACGTGTGCGCATGCGCAAATGATTGAAATAACCAATAAAAATGATATAGACTTAACTTGTACATTTTTTGATGAATTGCTTTGATTCTCAGAATATAAATATATATTAGAAATGTAGACAAGATGACATGGTCAGCGCACACATGCATGCACGTGCGTACGCGTGCAATGAGTAAAATTACCAATATACTTGATATAACCATAACTTTTACATTTTTTGATGTAATGCTTTGATACTCAGAATAGATAGATATATTATTAATGTAGACAAGACGACATTGTCAACATGCACATGCATGCACGTGCGCATGCATGCAATGCTAAAATGACCAATATACTTGATATAGCTGTAACTTTTATACTTTTTGATGAAATGCTTTGAACTCAAAATATGTAGATATATACTAATAGTATAGATAAGATGACACGGTCATCATGGATATGCATGCACGTGCGCGCGCTTGCAAAGCGTTAAATGACAGATATACTTAATATAGCCAAATTTTTTTTTATCTTTTGATGAAATTTGAATATAAAGATGTATTAAAAGTGTAGACAAGTCGACATGGTCATTTTGTACATGCATGCCAGTGCGCGCGCGTGTAATGCGTAAAAAAAAATATACTTGATTGCCTTATTTAATGATGCTTACAGGGAATAAGACACCAAAAGGAAGTTGGGGAGCGTTTGGGGAACATCTGTAACGGTCCCCGTTACAATTAATACTAGTTTCATCTTGTGCTTCACACAGAAGCAATGTATCATAGATTACACGACTCGGACGAAGAAATAAAATTACTAGGATTACGCTGGGATCCAAGGAACGACAGACTATCATTTGCAAAACGAGAAATACCAAAACTTGAAACTGTTACAAAGAGATTGATACTACAATACTTTTTAAAATCACTTTTGAAGTCGCTGGAAGAGAGAATATTTGACTTCACTGAGAGAGTACTATACAGCATATGGAAGTGACACAGAATATGAAAGTTGAAGATATTGTCCAAATTCACTAGGATAGACCTCGGATCATGTTGGAAGTACATGTAGCTATCGTGGAGGAACTCTTACAGGGAAGAGACGGAATCGTCAGAGCTGTCACTTTACTGACTTTTTCAAATTTTCAAATTTTATTATTCATTTGAACATGCTTTAAGTTACTCCTAACAAAAAAAGAGTATATTTAACTATAGTTTACTATACATGTAGTTAACTTTAATTAACTATAGTATCAAAGTTTTTACTATGGTAAATCAAAGTATTTTTACTATGGATTTCAGATTGTTTTATTTTAAGTTCTCCAATTCATACATGCAAATTTTTTATATTAAATGGAAATATTATTTGTATATTCACATATAATCTCCATATTTAACATAATTTATATTGAATTTAAGATATGTTAAGTTTTGAAGTCATTAAAACTAAAGTAAATTTTCAAAGTAAATCAAAGTATCAAAGTATTAACTATACTTAACTATAGTAAACTATAGTTTACCATAGTAGTTTTTTTTGTTTGGGATGTTACACTAGATAGTAACACGTTTCTAAATAAACCACTTTACGATCAAGACATGTTTTTATACCTTTGCTATACATTTCACAACAATGTTTGTTCAAAATATGACCCAAGAGTGTAGGACGTCCTGTCAATATATTGGCGATCAAAGTTTTCATAGGAATAAATGGAGAAAATATTAAAAATTCTTTTTTTTTTCCAAGAGCAGCAAAGTCATGATGAAGGATTTTTATATAGAAGCATCTTCAGGTAGTGTAAATTCTTATTTGTTCAAATCTTGACCCCAGTGATAGTTTAGGGTCACAATGTTAAATCAAAATTTTACATAAGAATGTATTGTAAAAATATTTTAAAAGTATTCTTCTGCCGTGATTACTAATAGTCTTATGTATAAAGAAGCATACTGAGATTTCATTTTGTTTAAATCATTACAACTAGGGGGTAGGGTTGGGCCAGTATTTATAAACTTGATTTAACATAGGAATATATTTGGTAAAAATATGCTGATTAAGAACAGATTGACTAGAGTTAATCAGGTGAGCGTTGTGGCCTTTGGGCCTCTTGATACATTGTTGATAATTTTCGAATGAGAGAGGATATGGCATTCGTATTTGACAAGTCATGAACCCTTCATCTCACGAACAGGAAAGTCATGAATGGTCATAATAATATAAAACCATCCTCAAGTACTGTATATTCAAATTTGTTCAAATCATGACCCCCAGGAGCATAGAGGGGCGATAACAGGTGATCATAGTTATGCAAAGAAATATAAGGGATATATTGATAAAAAAATTCTTCAGCAAAGACATTGTGTGCCATATTAATTCAAAAGCATGCTTAAGTTGTATAGATTCAAGTTTGTTCAAATCGTTATCCTCCCGGGAATAATATGTTGAAATTTATTCTTTAATTTAGGTAGACCAAGACCATTTGATGGGAAATCAAAAATTGATACTGGGATAAAGACAAATGAAGGACTTAATATATCAGCCAAGTTTATTGGATACCCTCTACCAAAGTTATCATGGAGATTTAAAAGGAATTTAACTGATGACTATAGAAACCTGTCCAATGAATTCAAAGTTTCTTCCTTGTCATTGAATGCCTCAACCATCCAGACAACCTTAGCTAAAGACACGCTAAATGAAGTACACTTTGGATATTACTTAGTGTCAGCTATCAATCCAGGAAAACCTTCTCAAGTTTTCAATGTCACTTACCATGTCATTCCAGAGAGTAAGTTTATGTTTGAAATCAGTTGATTAATTGAAATACTGTAGACGAATAGAGATTTATCAGTAACATTGGAACAAGATGTAATATTAGTAAAGGCAATGAATTTATTTTTTTATGTTATAGTAAATTTTTGTTGATCATAAACTTAGAAAACTGTTTGAGTTTTTATACTCTCCGCTTAAAAGAGAAACACCGACATCTTAAGAACGAACTCTTCTTAACTTCCCGTATAACGGTAGTTTTCCTGTGACCAGTTATTAAGGTCTTCCGTTTCCAACGGAAGACCTTCTACTGATTCTGATGATTAAGATTATTCTTATTATTCTTTTTTTTTCCTAGACGCCAACTTTGAAGCTTCATATCTTCCTCATTTCTGAACGGATTTTGTTCAAATTTTCAGAGCTTTTAGACTTTACAAAAGGCTCTCAGAATACTGTAATACAATTCGGAAATTACCTTCTGTTCACGAGTTATTCCCCTTTGATTGAAATTTTGATGCCTCTGGTTTCCAGACAAAGGCTCTGCGACTGTAATAATTGGAGCACAAAACCCTTTGAAATTGAAAAGAAGCATTGAAGCTGTGCACATCGGTTTTTGTTTTTTGATTTTTGCATTAAAAATGGCGCTAGAGAGGGGTCAAAAGTTTGAACGCGGAAAAGAGCAAAAAATTTGACATATTTTCCTTTATATCTTTAAAACTAAAAATATTTTGTTAAAACATGTAGAATAAAAGTTGTGCATAATAGCAAGAGCTTTTATTTGATATCATTTAAAAGGGGCTGGTCCCTAAAATTAGGGATCTAGAGCCCTTGAAAGTTTTCACTTTATAACTCAAAAACGGTAAATATTTCGATATGGCTTTCGGAATTAAAGTTGTTCTTTAACACCTTATTGATCTCATACAAATGTTGTTTTGTTTGAGTATTGCGTAATATGTCGTAATATGTAGGTAAAAAGCAGGTCCCGTAAACAGGTGAGCGTTTTCATTCGGCAAGTAAATCAGAACTCTTCATGTGTATAACTTAAACAAACTTGCAATAAATTATATACCCTACTGTATTTAATGCTAATTTTCTTCTAAATAAGGTTTTAAACATGTTCTGTGGTTCACTCATAAATTATTTTTTACAACTTTCTTTTCTTTTTTAATTTAGATTTAAAGGGAACACGTCTTCAAATAAAGGAAGGAATTAAATGTATCTATATAACTATATAAGTAATATTAAACTTTAAGCATCGAATAATTATTGATCATTAACTGTACGCATTTTACCAGTTTACGTTCTCCATGTTCACCTCGATGTTTATAGTTATGTAACACAACCCGCGATCCCACGTTGCCGAGGTCACCAGTGTACCAGCCACCTGCGGTCAAAAGCCATGTAAACAAAACAAACGTCTGAGAAGACAAATCCATTGTGTAGAAACAACGATTAATGAAACATTATGTTTTTTTTTTATTTATATCGAATCTTTAAGATAACTTAATCTCATCTTTGTTTTAATCTTAATTCCAAACACTAGTGCATAAAATCATTACGAATTTTAATCGCTTTCACCGACCTGGTCACTGTCGACACAACAATACGATGAAAAAAAAAACAATTTATTTCTCTATCCCGTGTTATTGTATTCTATTTCAGTTGTAATTGTAAAGGTGCTACGGCAAATAATTGCAATTAGTGATGGAAATATTAAGTATTAATACTTGTGTAAAGTATAATTTGTACTATCAGTCTCTTGTTTCTTCATTTAGTTTTTCATTTAATATTAAATAAACTATATACATAAAATAATACTTTTAAACATACAATAGTTCACGCCTTCTTACAGCAGACAGTTTACATTCCGCTCTGTCTCTGTGTTTAACTTTAAAATTTGTAACCCACTCGTCGTTCACATGTGGCTGCAGAGATTAGCGAGCCGCGGTCATATCGGTGTTAAAATGCAATGTATACTCATAGCGTGATTAATGGAAAATTGTGTTTGAAATCATCTCGAATCTTAAATATTATTTTATTTCACTCTATCTCACGCTTATTTTTATCATTATCTTATCCGCCTGTGCATTTATTCATTTTAAGTTTTATGCATTTTAATTGCCAACTTAACCACTAGGTTTGCAACAATTTATTTTTCTGTCTCATGTTTTAAACTGCATGTACACATGCATAATAATTGTAAGTGGAGGTGACATTTTCAATTCTCGGGAAAATCGAAAATTAAATTAATCACTTCTGAGTTTGCATTATTTGCTACCAAACTTATAATTGTATTGTACAGAATGATATACTTATGCATTTCTTTTATTTCGTCGAATAAACAGAATATCCCAATACACAATTTTACGGATAAATGCTTGTAAGTACATGCAGTTTTACATGGAAGAGCGCCCAAACTAAATACATCCTGAGCTTTCAGAATACACATGCTTTGTACAATGCAAACGGGTAATTCACAGATAAGGAAAAACAGAAAAAAACATGTCTCTATAAATTAAATACACAATCGCAATGATGTGTTTTGATTTATCAGCATACGGTTTTTTATCCTTCGTCCATGCATTTCGACTATACGGAAAAAAGATCCTATTCAGTAAGATTATAGCAAACAAGGTTGAAAATTGTCGGACTTTTTATCCAAATTAAAAAAAAAAATGTGTTAGTCTTTTGAATGGCAATATATCCGAATAGTAATTAAACAGCCTATCAAAAATATCACGGTGCCCATATAAGGATGAAACTTTGTTTGGTAAATAAAGTGGTTCTTACAAATATGTAACAAATCTTAAACATCTAAATAATTATTTAATTTTTCTAACAAATACTAATTTGGTTCTAAGAAAGCCACGCAGTTGAATACAAATCTTCTGAAATTATCTTTCATGTTTAGTGGACTGACAGGTGATTAAATTTCCTCTCATCACGATACGTAGACCTCCGTCCCTCCTTTAAAGAATACAATGTTTTTCTTTAGAGCCGAAAATGTTAATCGGTTGGTTTGTTCAGGTACGTATACGTATAGGTGAGGGCTGGTGTTGAACTCCGAGAGAAATCAACAACCTATTTTAATGTAAACCAATAATCATACGCGACATTTGTTATTCGCGAATCGTCAAATGAATGAAAAACAAGGTCTGCAACGATTAATATCCGTGACTAAGCTTTCCTATTTTATAAACTTTTTAAGGTCTTTTATTTTATTTCCAAAACTAAAAAAATGTAACGATTTAATGTGTTCATTGGAGTGGTCAATTGAGCATCGAAGTGTGTACTAATAGTTTCTTTGGGTGGGGGGAGGTACCATTTTCGGTGCATTTGATTTTCGGAATTTTGCATTGCAATTCCGACAATTAATAGATTTCACTTCTAACATTTATTATTTTCATTCCCGATTTTTGACTATATTTCCAGCAATTTAATGTTAACAAAATAGATGGAATTAAAATTTTAATAGGATATATATGGTGAATGGCTGAAAATTTATACATTTTATAATGTACATGGTACTTACGGCCTTTGAGCAGTAAGGGATGGAGTACGGAGAAAATGATCAGCATTCCACAGGTGAAATGTTAAGGAAAAATGTACTTTTTCTTTGTGGAAAAGAGTGAAAGAGAATAATCTAAATGTGGAGACTACACTCTCTTTATTTGATACATATGTAGGTTCTGTTCTTCATTATGGATGTGAGACGTGGGAATTTCAGAAAGCCCCACATGTTGAGCAAGTACATATTAACTTTTTGAAGAAAATTACATGAATGTCGCTTTGAAAATCTACAAATAACTTAATGGTTTATTTCGAATTTGGTAGATGCCCAATATATGTTCAAAGAAAACTTCGAATTCTGAAATATTGGTGTAATTTGCTCAATACAAATAATTGCATTCTGCAGACACGTTATAAACAATTGTTATGTGAGTATGAAGAACAATAGAAAAATTGTACAAACTGGTTAAGTGCAGTTAGAAACCGTTTTTAAAACGCTATTTGGTTTGAGTGATAAAATCTTTTAAAAAGAATATTGATGACTACCTAACTCATCTGGAAAATCTGCAGCAAAATTTAAATTCTAATGAATCGATTTCGACTTCTTTATCAAAATTTTCCCGAACTTTTCCATAGACCTCTGGCTTTTCCCTTAATTCTGTAACACTCGGAACTTGAGAGTTACCCGCTAGGTGTCGTTTCTGCATCACTTCCGTATAATTTCTACTTTGACATTTCCAAATCTTACATTTTTTACGTTTGACGATGAATACTCGGATTATTGTGGAATGCGTAGGCAATTAAATAGCACGACTGAAGACAAAAAATATCTACCAAAACAAGATATAATAACATATTTTGGTGACATGTGGTAGGCATATGATATTTTAGGCCCGATATCCAAGAGGGGTCTAGTGTTAACAAATGGAAGTGACTTACCTTCTCTATTTCATAATACCGCGGGTATGATCTTTTAATAAAATGTTAATTCTACGTTATTTTTTTGGATTTTTCATATGGAATACATTGTAAATGTGTACTAGAAGATTAATTTATGGAAAAAGACGAATAAAAATATTCTTGGACCCAGGGTGTATATTGGGGGGGGGGGGTGTTCCTGTCCACAAGCACCTGTGCAGCATTCAAGCTTAAAAGATGATTCAAACAATACAAATCAGGAGCAGTGCAAACCTTTTGAAATCAGAGGTAGAATCAAGTGCCATGGATCTGTCACGTTGTAAATTTTGAACTTACCGGTTGTCAGTAAATACAAAATTTACATGTCATGTTGTAATTTTGTATTTACTGCCACCCGGTAAATTCAAAATTGATAGCATGAGAGATCCTTTTCATGCTAGCACTTACCCCGACACGAGACCTTATACGGTCTCATCCAAAGGACCGATCTCAACGTTTTACTACTTATCCAAACTGGACATAAAACATTCTCAATAAATTTTTAAATCATTGTGTTGAACCTAACAAATTATTCCGACTCGCTGTATGGTCTGAAAAAACATGGCTGAACTTATCCATTCAGAAACCCACAGATTGGGATTGCTCTTAACCAGTGTGTGTTACGGCCTTGATGGAAGGTCATTTGGTCGAGTCAAGGTCACTGACAGAGAAACTGTAATTTCGCTACCGTATTTGTGCTAGTGAAACATTGTTGGTATCATGCAGAGTGTGAAATGGCCTTGACTCAAGTTCAAGGTCTCTAAGGATAAGATGTTTTGACTGTATGTATGGACTAAAAGAACATGTGTCACTGTGAACTTTTCAAGTCGGTAACACACAGATTTGGTTTTATGACGAGAGTGTGTCATGGCTTGACTCAAGGTCATTTGGAATGTTCAAGGTCACGTACATTCCTTTACAGTTTTTCCTAGCGAAATATTGTAAGTTGCTTCCCTTACAAGATTGCTTACATGTATAACTTTAGAATGTGGCATGACATGGACTCAAGGTCACTTCTTCCTTCCGCAGCTCCAACGGAAGACCTATTCTTTGCTTTGCAACGAGCTCGCTCTAGTTCACTTACTAGTTTAAAATCGGAACACTATAGTTAATATTAATTATAGAACAGATAGTGTTTTTAATCACTTTTTATCTCACCTGAGCCGAAGGCTCAAGTGAGCTCTTCTGATCACTTTTTGTCCGGCGTCTCTCTATCCGTCTGTCTACTTTTCACATTTACGACTTCTTCTCAAGAACCATTGGGCAAATTTCAACCAAACCTCCCACAAAGCGTCCTTTGGTAAAGGGGATTTAAGTTTGTCCAAATGAAGGGCCACGCTTTCTTCAAAGAAGAGATTATTACAAATCAGTGAAAAATTATGGGCATCTTTAAAAAAATCTTCTTAAAAACCACTAGACCAAAAATTGTGAAGTTATGTGGAAGCATCCTAAGATAATGTAGATTCAAATCTGTTCAAAACATGACCCCCGGGACTAGGGTGGGGCCACAATGGGCGATCAAAGTTTTACATAGGAATACATAGGGGAAATTTTTAATAAATCTTCTCAAGGGCAGTAAAGTCTTGATTGATCATATTTATATGGAAGCATCCTCAGGTATAGTATATTCAAATTTATTCAAATCATGACCCCCGAGAAAGGTTTGGGCCACAATAAGCGATTAAATTTTTACAATTGAAAACATAAGAAAAATAATTAAAATTTTTCTGTTCAATAAGGGCAAAGCCATGATTGATCATATTTATATGGAAGCATCATTAGATAGAGTAAATTAAAGTTTCTTCAAATCATGACCTATGGGTGTAGTGAGGGGCCACAATGGGCAATTAAACTTTTGCAATGGAAAACTTAAGAAGAATGATTAAAAATCTTCTTTTCAAAAACAGGAGAGCCATGAATGGTAAGTAAATACAAATCACGTGCACGATTAGAAGGTAGCTTGATCATGTTGCCTCGGTATTATGGTCTGCAGGCATCTGCAGACACAACCTATCCCTAAACACTAATATCATACCTGACAATGTTTTGGACTGCCGAAATGAAACAGATATTAAAGACATAAAAAAGTGATTATCGACATGGTAACGTTGTAGAATTTTCATTGACCATGGTTATTGAATATCATACTTGTTCCGTCAATTAAATGTTTAACCTACAGATAGATTATATTTCCTTTGAATTATGTTAACCTAGCAACTTTTGAGACACATCTCATTTATTTAGTTAAGTTTAAGTTTTAATCTCATTTCCGAGTGTTAAATATCTATACACGCACATAATAATAAGTATCCCCTTGAGTACTACATGTATACTTTGTTTCACCTTATGTTTGTATTACTACTACATGTAATACGATTAAATGTAGTGGGACATCGGATTTCTCGAGAATGCCCCAATGGATTTCTATGAAACTTTCAGGAATGGTAGTAAATTAATTAAAATTGAATCCTTTTGTGTGAATTTGTCATTCTTACTTCCAGTCGCATGTGACGATCGATTTTCTGTTGTTTTTTTTTTAATTTACTTTTTTTGTCCACGCGTTTTCTAAAAAACGATTAAAGATTTGATCATGAAAGTTACTGGGATGATAGATCTTGACTTGTAGATGTGACACATAGGTTTCCTTTAAAGGAGGAATATCACACCAAAATTTTATTTAATAGATCTTTAAGAAATCCCTTTAAAACTATGATTTTAGCATTGAAAGACTGATATATTTAGCTGTTAATTGTTTTATGCGAATTTTTTGCATTTTTTCAGAGAAAATTAAAAAAAAAATGTTTTATTTGCAAATAAGATGCTTTATGTTTAAAATTTACTAAAAATAAATGCATAATATGTCTAATAAAATATGTTAATAAAGTCTGGAAAGACATTAAAATTTTTAAGATAAAAAATTATTTATGAAAATAAAACACATAATTTGTGAATATTTTGTAAACCTATGGTTAAAATATTTATAAAACTAGTAAAAACTAGGGAGAGTATGTTAAAGTCAGTCATATTTTAAAAAGAAATTGAAATAAAATTGAGAAATATTAGGGAAAAAATTTATTTTAATATTTGGACCAATCCCGATCAAATTAAACTGATCGCGATCAAAATTAACACAAAATAAATAATATAATAATTTACTGCCTTCTTTATGTATTACCACTAAGAAATTTATTTGATTATCATGCAAGTTCAATTACTTTTTAACCTGTATTACACCTAAACAAAGTAGTATTCTTGTGAAAATGTTATCTATTTCCACTTATTCCAAAACTCTTGTTGGAATCAGTTTAATTTCGATCGGGATTGGCCAAAATTTAAAAAAATAATTTCTCTAAAATTTGAAGGGTTGTCCCTAAGATTTGAAATAGCAGCGGACATTAAAAAAAGTAGAAGGGGGTCTGAGGTTCCTCTCATAAAAGGGAGTTGAGTGAGCATACAAGAATAACCAGGGGATTGTATCATAATAGGCGGGGAAATTCTCCGGCCTCCGGGTTTTAGGGACAACCCTGAAATTTATTTCGCAATTTCATTTCAATTTCTTTTTAAAATATTATTGCTAACATATTCTCCCTAGTTGTGACTATGGAGATTGTAACCATAGGTTTAAAAAATATTAACAAATTCTGTGTTTTATTTTCATAAAAAATTTTTATTAAAAAAATTAAAATGTCTATCCAGCCTTTATTAACATGTTTAATTAGACACTCTTTTTTTATTTATTAATAGCAAATTTTTAACCCTAAAGCATCTTAAAAATAAAAAAAAAATTTTTTTTCATTTTCTATGAAAAAAAAGGGGGGGGGGGATTATGAAATAATTAAGAGCTAATTTTGGCCTTTAGTGCTGAAACAACTACTTATCATGGATGTCTTAAAGGTCTATGAAATAAAATTTTGGTGTGGCATTCCCCCTTAATTAATCCGCCGCTACTTCCTGTGTCCAAAGGAAGTACTTTAAAAATATGCATTATATATATATATATATATATATATATATATATATATATATATATATATATATATATATATATATATATATATATATTTTTTTTTTTCATTTTCAAAAAAAATGTAAAAGCTGATGTCAACATCTAAAAGAGTGTTTCAAGTCGTACCATTTCCACCGGAAGTAGAAACTCTGAAACTTGCAGTTGTCAAAAAAATGAGTTTTTTTTTCATGAAATCTTTCAGGATTGATTCCTATACGCTCTATCTGATATTATCAGTTGTTTTGAGTACTTCCGGTCTTACCTGAAATTATTGAAATAGAACTAGAATTGATAAATTCAATCTCCTGTGTTTATAAATATATTTTAGAGATTTTGCGTCTCTTCTTTTCTACTTAATTCGTTCTTTATCAATCAAGCTATTACCGTAAAGATCTTATTTTATTTCATCAGAATTCAAACGGAAGACCTTCTCGTTTAGTCATTTGTTTTTTCTTAACGATTTTGTGCACGCGAGTTCGCGGAAACGTTTCGCTCGATTTTCATTAAACTTTCAGGTTAGAAAGGACATTGAATATATCTCGAGAGAGAGAGAGAGAGAGAGAGAGAGAGAGAGAGATAACGTGAAATTTTCGAAGATAGAGCAACATATATGTAGATGTGTAGTACTAGTTCACTTCAACCGGAACTGCCAAATGTTGACACTCGCTATGGCTCGAAAAAAGGCATGTTGAGAATTTAAAAATTTTTGAAACGTTTTCTTCATAACTGAATATTTCATTAAGGCACCATAAAATTTCAAATCGATAAAAATGGGTAGCAACTGTTCCTTTGCCATGCGCTCGGCACTTTAAAGTAAAAGTTGCGGGTACTTCGGATGAAACCTTAAAACACTGAGGCCCCGTGTCACGGCAGGCGTTGGCACGATAAAGATCCCTCACTGCTCAATGGTCCTGAGTGCCGAGTAAAGGTCAAAATTTGAAGCCCTTCACCGTTATATGGTGACGTCTCTATATGAGTGAAAAATTCTCGAATGGGACGTTAAACAACAATCAATCAATCATTAAACTTGGTGCATCTTGGGTCCTCAGAGAATGACAAGTGATAAGTAGGTCACCATGACCTACTCTCAGGTAATAATTAGCTTAGAATCATCTTTGGGTCTCAGAGTGTTGCATCTAAAATGTAGGTCATGATGACCTACCTTTGAAATTTCAAGGCTTTATTCAAATATACAGGATAATTAGAAGCTTCAAGTTAAAGTGATAGGTTGTACAGTTTATCAGAAGAGCGATTTAAGGCCCTTGGGCTTATTGTCATAATTAAAATTGGTTCAAGTCTTGTTTTCCAACGGTCCGATAGTCCGACGGTCCGATAGTAAGGCGTGCTTACCATCACCAAAAATTTTAACAGAGTTCAAATCTATGCTTGTCAGACATTATTTCAAAGAAATTTCCAGAAACCGCCAAAATTGGCACGGCCTGATTATAAATCAGACCATCAATTTTTGACAAAAAATCATTCAAGCGTGAACTGAAAATCAGAGAAACCCGGTATTTTTATGAAAATTAAAACTGCTTACTGATGAAGTACAGGCAAATTGTGTATTACATGACGTTGATATTAACCACTTCATAATCTTTAACTCGGTAATGGAGACAAGCGTTTTTGTGTAACAAAAACAATACCCACTAGTTACACTTACTGCCTAGATTACTTTAATTTGATAAACAAGAATATGACGTGTCTTTGTCCAGCTCTAACTTGAAAGGTTTTTGTATTTCAAAAGAATTGAAATCCAAAATTTTCACAATTGCAGGAAAACCAAACCCTCCGTACAACATATCTATCTATTGTAAGGTTTATAGTGGAACTGCAGTAGTAAACTGGTCACCAGGTTTTGATGGAGGAACAGAACAGACATTTATTGTGTCATACAGAACCAGTGATGACGATGAAAAATTAACTGAAAACTTCAGACAACCGAATGCTACAATTACTGGCTTGAAAGATGACACTCTTTACTACTTCAAAGTCATTGCAAACAACTCAAATGGTAAAACTCTTTCAGAAGAAGAGGAGTCTTGTAAAACACAAGGTACTTAATTGATTTCTCATCCATCATTCGTAATAGTGTACCTGAGGAATAAGCTTGATTGATTTATTGATAGATTATGTCTTTTACTTCTTTGCAAGAATTTTTCTCTCCCATTCAATAAATTTAGACCTATACTCGGCACTCAGGGCCATTGAGCATTGAGATTTCTGTAACATGCCAATGTCTATTGTGACCTACGATTTTTGAAATTATATCTGAAAGAACCTTACTTTCAATTCTAATGCCGGACACTTGCAAAGGAACAGATACTACTTACAAAATGAGATTTGACCCTGCACCGGGTACGAGAATCGAACCCGGTGTTGTATCTATTATAATTACAATGGAAGAGTAAGGATGTCTTGCTGATATAACTGATGACGCATATGGAGAAATGCTGTACACTTCATTCATGAGTTTATGATAACGTGACCGTTTCTAATTGATATTCATTATAATTATTTATTGATTAAAATCCCAATCAAGTGTAATATTTCCCCTAAAGATTTATTTTTTTGTATCTGAAAGTCAACTCACAATCTACAACTTACTTTTTGTTACATGTGAAAAAAAACTCTGTCCAAAAATTACAAATATTTTTAAATAGACTTGGTTAATGCAAATATTTCTATATCAATGTAATGAAGCTTCACTTAAGATTTTCAAACGCAGAAAGTGCATTTTTTAACTGTACCCTTTATGCTGTACTCAAAATCGAAAACTGTTCAAAAGTTCATTGAGAAATGGAAAAGTTACTTGAGAAAAACTGTTTTCAATATTAGCCCCTTGAAATCCCTTATTTTTCCGAATTTCATTTTCAGACCCTAATGGGGTTGAAACAATATCAACGTCATTATATCGCTCAATTTTCAGAAGAATATCTTATTTAGTTTAGGAGATATCGCGACATGTGCATTTTTCCATTCAACATGGGAACTCCCACAGACAAATACAGAGATTCATAAAACCGGAAATACTTGTCATATCCATACCAAACTTGAAACCTAAAGAGTATATAAGCTTTCCAACAGATGTGCAAAGGGAGATAACGCTTACTTAATCATTTTTGAAATTAATAAAAATTCCATTATTTCAGTCCTCCGTAACTCCTATAAGGGGTTAAAAAGTTACCCCACGGACCATAATTTTTAGATCATACTCTTTAAGCTTAACGAAGAATAGAAAACTGTTTAAAAATTCATAGAGAAATAAAAAAGTTATGGGCAAAGGTCAGTTTTCAACTTTGGCCCTTGGAAATCCCTTATTTTCCAAATTTTCATTTTTAAAGCCTAATGGGTTTGAAACAATATCACAGTCATTATATCACTCAATTTTCACAAGAATACCTTGTTTACTTTGAGAGATATCGTGACATATGCAATTTTCCATTTAACATGGGAACTCCCATAGACAAATTCAGAGATTCATAAAACCGGAAGTACTTGTCATATGCATACCAAACTTGAAACCTAAAGAGTATGAAAGCTTTTCAACAGATGTACAAAGGGTGATAGCTCTTCCTTCATTATTTTTGAAATAAATAAAAATTACGTTATTTCAGTCCTCTCTTACTCCTATAAGGGGTCAAAAAGTGACCCCACGGACCATAATTTTTAGATTGCGCTCTTTCATCTGAACCCAGAATAGAAAACGGTTTAAAAATTCATTGAGAAATGAAAACGTTACAGGAAAAAGTCTGTTTTCAATGTTGGCCCCTAGAAATCCCTTATTTTCCTGAATTTCTTTTTCATGGCCTAATGAGGTCGGAACCGTATCAAGATCATTCTACACTTAAAATCTCACAAGAATATCTTGATTTTTTTTAAGAGAAAACGTGCTACGACTGATTTCAATTTAACAAAGAAACTCCCATAGACAATTTTCAAAGACCCCTAAGACCGGAAGTTCCGCTTGGATCGATATGAAACTTGCAGTATATGTTCTACTTATTAGTCTCAACGTATTTCAATGATGAAAATAATTTTTGAACCTTAATTGTGACTTTTAAAAATTTTTATCCCCCCCCCCCCTTTTTCAATATTTGAAGTATTATATCTCAGAAAGTATCAGTGGTCCAAAATCACCCTCGCTAACTTTTTTGCAGGTATTGGTCTCTAGAATTTATATCTTGAATTTGATTGCTAGGCATTCAAAATGAGAAAGATTTTAGCTTCTTTAGGTATTTCAGTTTTTCTTTAGTAGAAACCGGAAGTGACTAAACCGGAAGTTCAGTACCTTACATACGCGAGATATTTACATTGCTATTTAGTGGTTATAAGAGAAAAAATCATATTTCTAAAGGTACTCCTTAAATGCTGAACGAAAAAAGTGTTCAGTATAATAATAATAACTAGACCTTTTTTGTCGTTCAACAAAAACGGAGGGCTTTTCGACGCAAGACGTAAAGGAAGTGATTGATAAAGTGCTTAAACTCATGAAACTGGGAAGACTTTTTAGATGATTACCAAAATAGAAACATAAAGAATCTGCATGTCTATCGTGAGCTGTGGGAAGGGATACAACAATAATTGATTTTTTTTCTTCAATAAATTAAATGTACATCATTTCAGTCTTTTAAAACTCTTGAATAGGACGGAAGTGGCCCCCTAGACTATAATTTTGAAATTATATATTATGCTTAACTCAAGACTAGAACAATTTAAAGATTACTTCCTAAATAATAATGAAAAAAAAAAACGTTACAAGGACAGGGGTGTGTGTGTTTTTTAGAAGCCCCGCAAATCCTTTATTTTCCTGAATTTTATTTAATAAACAAGTCGGCTCAATGGCATGATAATTCTTTGCCAATACTTTGTTTACATTTATTGAAATCGTGACACACTTAATCTCTCAAGGGGAAGTAAAAAAGCGACAGTAAGTATCCATTCTTTCATTTTCACATTTCCTTTGTATAAGATTTTTATTTTAACTAAGAAAACTCCCTTTTTTGTTTCTTTTTCTTATTTATGATTATTAAGATCTTTCAGATTTTAACACAACCAGGAGATTATATGTCTATAATTAACATTTTAATATAAGCTGAGAAAATATTAATTTCTATGTAAACCGAAAGAAATGCAAACTTTTTTTTTTTAATTCCACATGGAGTCTCATATATATATTATTTTGTTAAATACTTGATCATTTATTCACAAAAAAAATTACTGTGAAATGAACGTATATGACTTTTATTTTTTATTTGCTTCGTAATAGTCAGTGAATAGAGTTAAGGGGGAAGAAAATATAAACAATTCCTTTAAATTAAGTTTCCATGAAAAATAATTTCATTTCGTTAATTATAACTAAATGTAAAGAAAAATAAACACATTCAGATTTTTGGGGAGGATATTATGATTTTTTTTTTCCACAAACAACCATTTCGACCCCTCCAAGGGTCTCATCAGGCGGTGGTGATGGATTATTACTCTGTAATTTAAAGAGTAATAGTCGATCACAGGTTTCCCCGCAATAGTTATTTAAATTTATGAAACGTTGGTGTATTTTTAATATGGATATTTATTATAGCGGTTGAATACACAATTTTCAAAGTGACACACTATCTCTGACACATTCCCACGCAAAAACAATCGTTAATTAATTTTATTTATTTTTTATTCTGTAGCAGAAATTTATATTACTTCAACTTTGATCGCTTCATGGTAACTGTAATATGGGGAGGATATTATGATTTTTTTTCCCACAAACAACTATTTCGACCCCTCCACGGGTCTCATCAGGCGGTGGTGACGGAATATTACTCTGTAATTTACAGAGTAATAGTCGATCACAGATTTCCCCGTAACAGAAATTTATATTACTTCAACTTTGAGTGTTTCATGGTAACTGTAATATGTTGGAATCATGGTCACTCGCACAATCTACTTCTCTGCTATAAACATGATCTATCATGATCAATCAGACATTTCCAAATGGTGTAAAATCCCCAGTCTGTTTGATTTGCCTTAGGCGACCGTGAATATATGTCAACAATTTTTTAACAACCATGGAGATTTCGTCAATAATGAGCAATTTTAACTGTCCAAGTTTTGTTCTCAAGGAATTTAATTTATCATCACCAAGTGGTTGATATTCAAAGGGCAAAGCGCTATTTCCAGGGATAGCAAATGTTCTGTGAATAGTTGCTCCTCCTATATTGAATGCTGCCACACCTGTCGGTGCTGTTAATAATACTGAGACATCATCAGGGTTTGTCATAAGTGGAGCAAAAAGTCTAGACAATTCGTAGTAAATACTTTTAATAAGATTTCATGTAAATCCATCCAATGGTCTTTGAGAAATCGCGTGCACAAAATTAGAAAGTAAAAAAAAAAAATAATAATAATAATAATAATAAAAAACAGAAGAATCACTGTAAGGTCTTCCGTGAAAACGAAAGACCCTAATAAACTAGACCTTTTTTTGTCGTTCAACAAAAACGGAGGGCTTTTCAACCCCTTAAAAAGTTGGGAGCTTAAAGAGAACCCCTTAAAAAGTTGGGAGCTTAAAGAGAGATCAGTCTTACTTATGAAAAATTCATAGGGTTCATAAACCAAAAAGTCTTTGAGATCCCTACTGAACTGGAAACTTAACCAGTATAAATGTAATTCAAGGGCTATTCAAAGAAACATAACTCTGTCATGACTATTTACAAATTAACAGAAAATACTGTACTTCAATCTACTTAAACTCCTACAAGGGGTCAAAAAGAGACCCCACGGACCATAATTTTCAAGTTGTACTCTTAATGCTGAACCCAAAACCGAAAATGGTTTAAAAATTGGTTAAGAAATAAAAAAAGTTACAGGGAAAAGTCTGTTTTCAGGTTTGGTCCCTTAAAGCAATATAAGCTGTCAGCGGCGGCAATTTTTTAACCCAATTTTTTTAGGCTAATTAACAATAATGTGTTAGAAATAGATAATCTGCAAGTATCAGTAAACTACAGCTGTTGCGTATACACAAATATATTAATTAAATCGATCGTTTGTTTGAACTGACCATCTCTCCAGCCACCGGTAATTATTATTCGGGACGGGATACGGAGATAACCGAGTATTAAGCAGCTCGTGCAAGATGCTGAATCCATTATCAAATCGAAGATTGAAGAATCAGAGGTACATGATAAATTTACTCTTTAACATTTTTAAAGTGTTGTTTCTTTCACAGTATTGCCTAAAAACTTAAATAAGCCTCTCCGAAAGCATAACAGGCTAAACTGAAAATAGAGTGAAGTTTGCATAAATGAAGAGGCCCCCAACGGGATTTCTATCTCCAGGTATTACGCTCCTATTTGCCTAGTTATTGCACTCTCAAGTAATTTGAACTTATTCTATTGTGTCTGCATAGAAATAAAGTAATAAAGATTTTAACCATTAGGCCTATAAAAAATTGTGCATAGATCAAGTTTATATAAGTTTGCTGAAAGTATTATTTCTCTGTTAACACGTGTATGTAGTATAATCATGGCAACAGTGAGTCATAATTGCATTTTCAGCCTATATATTTCATGGAAAAACCTTTTTTTTTAATAAAAAAAAAATGTGTGAGGTCCAATTTCCAAAAAAATTTCCTGAATAATACAGAATAGTTCAAATTTTCTTGTCTCAAAATGCAAACAAAATGATACACTAATCACTGACAGTGAGAATAATTCATGAATTTTTCAAGACAAAACCTTCTTGCCTCAAATTATGATTTCTTGTTAAATTAGAGTCTTGGAATTTTACTTTCACATTTGACATGTTATATCAATGCAATATTTACACTACAGATAAAATTATTTTGAAATTATGTGAAGAATCTGCAAACAAATTCTACATTTTATGTGTTTTAGTAATAAAAATAAGCAACAAAAGACACTGCAATAATATTTTAGAAAAATGGATTTTCAGTGAAATATATAGTGGAAAAAAAATATGGCTCACATATTCATTCATCAATGTGAAAAAAAAGAACAAAGAAAGCAAAACATGCAATGTCATATTTAAATAACTGTATGAAACACCTATTGATGAGTTACTTGGGTGTCAAAGTTAAAGGTATTATTTACAAATTTCCAAAATTCTGCAATAACATAAATGTTCAAAGTATCCAAGCAAATCAGAAAATTGCATATCATAAAACTAAAAAAGTTTTTCAATTGCAATACCATCCTTGTTATAAGTAGCTTGCATAATTTAGAATTAAGTAGAAGAAGTAACAAGATTGCAATATCATAGTTATACCCCCGCTCCGAAGGAGTGGGGGTTATACTATTTTACCCTTGTGTGATGTCTCTTAGTCCGTGTCTGTCCATAACAAATTTTTGTTGCAGTTTTCTCAGCAACTACTCATCACAGATGCTTGAAATTTTAGCACAATCTTTGTTTAGACATGCCATATGGTGGGATTCATTTTTATTTGAATCCGACGTCAACTTCCTGTTTATCCGTGCGTCTGTCCGTAACAAATTTTTCGTTGCAGTTTTCTCAGCATCTACTCAGCACAGATGCTTGAAATTTTAGCACAATCTTTGTTTAGGCATGCCATATGGTGGGATTCATTTTTGTATGAATTCGATGTCAACATGAGAGTGTATATTCACATCACAGCGGGGGTATTACTAGTGAGGATTCCCGACTTCTTGTTGTTACAGGTAAAATGTTCAAAATTGCAATATTAAACAAGATAAGAGATATGTCCCTTTTCTTGATTCTGACTAATTAAATGCTCTCATGGAGAAATCGAGATTTCTTCTCTGCCACCAGAGATTCAGTTGTAAAAGTGTTAGGTATAATAATAATAATAAAACAAGACGAAAACAATAGGGCTTTTCACCTGAAAGCGAAAAGCCCTAACTAGACCTTTTAAATGTCGTTCAACAAAAATGGAGGGCTTTTCGACGCTTTAAATCTCAAGGACCTTAAAGAGCGATAACTGTAACAAAATGAAAAACATAAAAAAAATAATAAGACCGGATCAAGTTTTCGGAAACTTATAAAAATTGAAACCTAAAGAGTATGTTCTTCTCACTAAAGCTCTGCAAAGGGGGATAAAAATTGAATAAAAATTCAAAACCGAAATCAGTTTGAAGATTGGTTAACAAATGAAAAAGTTACAGGGAAAAAACTGATTTTTGTACTGGCCCCTAAAAACCCATAATTTTTTGAATTTTATTTTCAACACCTAATCACCTGAAGGCAATGTGAAAGTGAGTATTTCACTAAAATATTACAAGAATTGTTGCTTGCTTCCTTTCTGAGATAATGGAGCATGCGTGATTTCAATTTATCATAGAAAATTCCATAGACAATTTTAGGAGACTCTTAAGACCGGAAGTACCGCTTGGATTGACTTGAAACTAACAGTACATTTTCTTTTCATCATTTTTAACAATTTGTAGTCTTCAAAATATTTTTCCCACATAGTTTTTCGATTTTAAAATTTCCATCCCCCCTTTTTCTAACTTTGGAGTCTTATAGCACAAAAATGTATCATAGGTACAATAACGCTGTCGCTGACTTTTTTTTGTAGGATTAACTTTGAAGAATCTATTCCTAAAATTTGAATGGATTTCCATATAAAATAAGAATTTTTTAAGCTCCTAAATAAATCTATGTTTTCTACTTGTAAATACCGGAAGTGACGTTTCCGGAAGTACAAAACCTTACATTCGGGAGACATTTAGATATGCTGTCTAACGGTTTTATTATAAAATACATATAATCAAAGGTTTTCTTTAAATCCGAAACGTAAAAGTGTTAGGTATAATAATAATAATAACTAGACCTTTTCTTGTCGTTCAACAAAAATGGAGGGTTTTTCGACGCTTTAAATTTCAAGGACCCTAAAGAGCGATAACTCTAACAAACTGAAAAACATTTTAAAAAATCATCAGACCGGATCAAGTCTTCAGAAGCTTATAAAAATGGAAACCTAAACAGTATGTTATTCTCGCTAGAGCTCTGCAAAGGAGGATAAATCTTACATTGTTATATTTGAAATTACTAAAAGTAACTATATTTCAGGTCTCAAAAAAACCTTCAAGGGGTCGTTAAGTGACCCCACGGACCATAATTTTTAAATTGTACTCTTTAAGCTAAACCCAGAATAGGAAACTTTTTCAAAATTCATTGAGAAATAAAAATGTTACATGGGAAAATCAGTTTTCAATGTTAGCCCCTTGAAATCCCTTATTTTTCCGTAATTTCATTTTCAGACCCTAATGGGGTTGAAACAATATCAAAGCCCTTATATCACTTAATTTTCACAAGAATATCTTATTTAGTTTAGGAGAAATCGTGACATGTGCATTTTTTCATTAAACATGGGAACTCCCATAGACAAATACAGAGATTCATAAAACCTGAAGTTCTCGTCATATGCATACCAATCTTGAAATCTAAAGAGTATGTAAGCCAGCCAACAAATGTGCATAGGGAGATAACTCTTACTTCAACATTTTTAAAATAAATAAGAATTCCATTATTTCAGTCCTCTGTAACTCCTAGAAGGGGTTAAAAAGTTACCCAACGGACCATAATTTTTAGATTGTACTCATTAAGCTGAACCCAGAATAGAAAACCCCTAAAGGGTTTGAAACAATATCACAGTCATTATATCGCTCAATTTTCACAAGAATATTTTGTTTACCTGAAGAGATATCGTGACATGTGCAATTTTTCATTTAACATGGGAACTTCCATAGACAAATTCGAACATTCATAAAACCGGAAGTACTTGTCATATGCATACCAAACTTGAATCCTAAAGAGTATGTAAGTCTGTTAACAGATGTGCAAAGGGAGATAACTTTTACTCCATTATTTTTTAAATAAATGAAAAATAAGTTATTTCAGTCCTCTGTAACTCCTACAAGGGGTCAAAAAGTGACCCAACGGACCATAACTTTTAGATTGTTCTCTTTAATCTAAACCCAGAATAAAAAACGGTATAAAAATTCATTGAGAAATAAAAAAGTTACATGGAAAATTCTCTTTTTCAACATTGGCCCCTTGAAATCCCTTATTTTTCAGAATCTAATAAGGTCGGAACAGTGTCAGCGTCATTGTAAACTTTGAATTTCACAAGAATATATTGATTACTTTTAGATAAAACGTGCCACACGTGATTTCAATTTAACATAGAAACTCTCATAGATAATTTTCAAAGACCCGTAAAACCGGAAGTTCCGCTCTGATTGACATGAAACTTACAGTGTATGTTCTACTCATCAGTCACAACATATATCAATGGTCAGATTAATTTTGCGTTCGTTAATTATGAATTTTAAAAAATTCATCCCCCCTTTTTCAATGTTTGAAGTCATATATCTCAGAAAGTATCTGTGGTCAAAAATCACTGTCGCTAACTTTTTTGTAGGTATAGGTGTCAAGAATTTATTTCTTTAATTTGGGAGACTCAGAACTCAAAATGAGATAGATTTTAGCTTCTTTAGGTATTTTAGTTTTTCTCTGGTAGAAACCGGAAGTGTCGAATCCAAAAGTCCGAGACCTTACATACGCGAGACATTTATATTTGCTATTTTGTAGTTACAAAACAAAATTCCTGTTAATTGCGGTACTCCTTAAATGCTGAACAAAAAAAGTGTTAAGTATAATAATAATTAAAAAAAAAAGAAGACGAAAACAATAGAGCTTTTCGCCTGAAAGCGAAAAGCCCTAATAATAATAATAATAATAATAATAAAAATAAAACAAGACGAAAACAATAGATCTTTTCGCCTGAAAGCGAAAAGCCCTAATAAAACAAGACGAAAACAATAGGACTTTTCACCTAAAAGCAAAAAGCCCTAATAATAATAATAATAAAACAAGACGAAAACAATAGGGCTTTTCGCCAAAAGTCAAAAAGCCCTAATAAAACAAGACGGAAACAATAGGGATTTTCGCCTGAAAGTGAAAGCCCTAAATAGTGGAAAAGAAATAACAGAATCAGTAGAAGGTATTCCGTTGGAAAAGGAAGACCTTAATAATAATAAGAAACGGAGTTCCCTATTATTAACGACTTCATTTGGGGAACATAATAATAAACAGAGTAAAATAATATGTTCCCAAACTTTGTTTGGGGAACATAACTAGATGAGATCTCGTTGCGACCATCGAGTATGTCTTCCGTTAGATTTCTGATAAGATCTTGATTGGGAAAGTTTGATTGATAAAAAAGTAAAACAACTTTAATTGAAAAAAAATATTCATATCAATTCTTCAAAATATGTTTAGCAACACATAAAAGAGCGAAATCTATCAATTTCAACAACTTCTATTTTCATTCACTTCCGGTATGACCGGAAGTACTCAAAATGTCTTTTAACTTCTCACTGAGTGTGAAGGAATCATCCCTCAAAGTTTTGAGAAAAAATGATCATTTTTTCGACTACTTCCGGTTTGGAAGAAATAACTTCCGGTGGAAATAGTATGACTCGAAACAGTCTACTTGCCTCTATTATGAACATTTCAAAAAGAACAAATAAAGACTTGCATATTTTCAAACTACTTCCGGTGGACAACGGATGTCACGGCAACAAAAACTACAGTACCGACCAGACACAACCTAACACCAGAGCGAACCCAAAGCGCACCCCGGGTTCGCTTTCTGGGTTCGCTCGGGGTCCGCTACGGGTCCGCTTCCAGAAATTTTGGGTGCGCTCTGGGTTCGCTTCGGGTTCGCTCTGTGTTCGCTCGGGGTCAGCTCTGGGTCCGCTAGAGCGAACCCGTCGTTCGCTTTCTGGGTTCGCTTTACGCACTCATGCGCGAAGTGGACCCCGCATTAATCTTGCCGCCAGTAAGCTCCGCCCCTTGTTTATTCCAAATACAGCAGTGAAATCGATCATTGTTGTTTTTGTGGCGATCGATACATGTGCATGTGCAGTGGCTGCAGTGTTATTGTTGACAACATACACGAACGATCATGTTTTACACAAAATAGTTAAAAATATTTAGGAGTGGATATTTTAAAAAAAAACAAAAAACTTATTTATAGATATTTTAGATTAAAAATATTTACTGCTGCAATTAATCGACTTTGGAAAACTGAAAAAAAAAATTATAGAAAAAAATATTTTTGAAACTACATGTAAATAAGATTTAATAGGTATTTTAGATTACAAATAATTATTAATGTAATTCTCCGACTTAGAATTTTATTTTATCTTTTTGATACGTAAAAATGTAATTTATGATCGAATGCAGCATGTTCTGTCATATGATATAGATTGACTGTGAGCTTTGATTCTATTGGATTTTATAATATGCAGTATGGGGGTAAAAAAATTTTAAAAGTGGCCTAAATAATGAATGAATACTTATATTCATCTTTCCATTTGTGAATTCAAAAATCAGCATTTTTTTTTTAAATTCATTCATTTGCAGAAATTAAAATAATAATAAGTATCAGGGATAAAAAGTAACCCCGATAATCATGTCGTGTACATTTGTCGACTAATTATTTATGCAAGTATTGGAAATTAATAATTTTTTTGAAAAAATGTACATTTCTGATGTATTGATATAAAAATATCATGACCACAATAAGCAGTTAACGGGACCCATCAGCAGAAAAAAAAATCGTTAAACATCTTAAATACGCTTAATCATTTAAAGTTACGCTATTTAAAAGAATACAATACTGTACGACTTATTATATTGCTTATTTACTACCGATAATTAGTTCGTTCAATAATGTACATGTAAATCGCGCGTTTTTTTTTTTCTTTTTATTTCAGTTAATAATAATAATAATAAAAAAAACAAGGTAAATAAAGCTTTACATTATTTTTTTGTAAAAGATAAATCAAAATAATACCATAGTAGTTTACGATTGGACATACTGCACATGTACATTTATGCTGTTCTTTCTTTCTTTATTTTTTTATTTATTCATTTATTTATTTATTTATTTTTTTACTTTTTTTCAATTAAGAAGATTAATAATTTTGATGTTGATCTGGATTTAAACGAAAATGTAAATTAGAATTATAAAAATAAAATAATTGAATGAAAGCACGTACATATGCATAATCTTGTACAGTATCTTGAGATGATGAAATGTTATAATTTGTCAAAATACTTTTTTTTTCTTTTTTTTTTTAGTAACAATTGTGATAACCATTATTTTGTTTTATACATTAAAGAACTTTTTGTCTGATAGATTTACGCAATATAAATAAATGGATTTTTAAAAATAAAAAATAAAGAAAATAAATGTGTAAATATAATATGCTACCTAGATATTAATTTATAAATATAAATATTTTTTTTAATCGTGTTAATAATAACTTCACACTGTACATAAACACGCTTTGCTTGTAGAATGTTTTATTTACATCGAATGACAAACTGGCATGCTGATCGGTCGACGCGCTGATTGGTTAACACGTCTTATCGCTAATCCTGATTGACAGATCAGTTACGCAACACCGAACGCGCGTTCGCTTGCTGGGTTCGCTACTGAATTTGGGGTTCGCTTTCGGCGTTCGCTCTGGGTCCGCTGCGGGTTCGCTCGGGGTGCCCTCCGGGTTCGCTCGGGGTCCGCTATAGCGAACCCCAAGCGAACCCGAAGCGAACCCAGGCAGCGAACCCGGGGTGCGCTTTGGGTTCGCTTTCTGTTAGGTTGTGTCTGGTCGGTACTGTAAACAGGAAATTCAAATCTTTGTGTCACAATCTATCATCTCTGAACGTTTCAAGACTCAATCTCAAAGCGTTTCTGAGAACACTGGCGGAGAAAATGCAACTTTAAAAACAGAAAATTGGCTGTATCTCGCGACCGGAAGTGATGACGGCGAAATTAAAAAAACGCCCTGAGTTCAGATGCTTTGCCATCACTGCTGAAAGTTTCATGAAAATCTATTCAGGTGTTTTCGAGAAATCGCCTGCACAAAATCGGTAAGAAAAAATAATAATAGTGGAAAAGAAACAACAGAATCAGTGGAAGGTCTTCCGTTGGAAAGGGAAGACCTCAATAAGAAACAGTGTAAAAACAATATGTTCCCAAACTTCGTTTGGGAAACATAACAATGAGTAAGTGAATGAATGAACGAATGAAAGAAATTCATCAACATGCTACCGCTACCCTTTTTTCCCCCTTTAAAGCCCAAACACAGAAAACTGAAACTATGTTTTAAAGTCAATGTGCATGGTATTTTCATCAACGGATAGTTTAAAAATATATCTGTAGATTTTAAATTATGTAATTGGATTCATGTCATTAAAACGAAATATCCCTCTGCTCTAAATTTCACCATTTTTTTTTATTCCCAACATTGATTTTCATCAACAACAATAGCATTAGAATCAAATGGAAAATAGTTTGACGTATGAAGCGTTGCTTAATTTTACAGAAATTTAATAACGATATGAAGGAAATTTGATATGGTGCAAAGAAAGATCAATATTTTTTTTTTATCTCAGCATAAAATTAAAAATATAAGATATATATGAAAATGATACTTACTGTCATACCTATTTAATTCATATTAGAAAACATAATAAATTAAGCGTTGCTTTTTAAATCAGAATATCACGTTGTTTTCTGTGCTTGTTAAATAAAAATGCATCCATCCACAAGGGTTATCATTCCATCTACAGGGGTCATCTTTCTTCAAAATATTTTTAAGAGAAAAAAATATTAATTAATTGATTATAAAAATTCTGTATCTAAAATCCCTGTGACAATTAAGAGAATTATATGTTAAGAGATAAAGATATCTCAATATTTACAGTTTAAAGGAGCTAAATATAAAATAATGTTTTAGGTAAACTATTATAAGTAATCAATAAAAATATTGGCAATAGAAAAAAGAAATCAGTATCTTTAACTTCGGTCAGATTTGATTTAATTGACTTCATAATGGTTCCTATTAGTAAACTCTGATAAGACAATTCATTGGATTGCTTGGAATAATTTCCTTCGAAAGGTATCTCTCTTATTTATTTTGGATACTTTACTATTTCTTTTTTTTTTATAAATATTCATACTGTTATAGATTTATCATTACCTGATTACAAAACGATGTTGACAAATATTCATTGGTACTTGCCTAGTGATTTTGTTACTGACAGGTAACTTTCTACATCACAGCTTTATCATACCACTCGACTTGTATTTGATTTTCAAGTAACTGATGTTGATTTTTCTTAAAACACTTTTTTGCAATGATTCGGCATGCGTCACATAAAGGTTCAATCCATTTTCAAACTTTTCACCATCAAACACTGCCACATATATATTCCTCAGGCATAGCAAGGCCTGAACAAACATTTAACTATGGATCGTACAAAATGCTACTCAAAAGGGGGGGGGGGGGTTAAATAACTGAAAATATCCAATTCAGATAGAATATTGACTCCGTGAGTCATGTTCTGCTCTGTACTCTCACTTTCATTTTCTTGATTTTGACGAAAGATTTTCAAATGGGGAAATTACTCTTGACAAAAAAGTGATTAAATTTAAAAGATTTTTACAAACTTTACAATCATTTTTTTTTTAATTAAATAATACCCCTCCAATATCTTAATATGTTCTTAAAACTATTTAGTGAAAAAAATGAAACATCAAAATATTCCACCAGTGGCTGCGTTTATGTCCACACTGTTATGTTTCCACTGGCTTTTAAAACATTTTTTGATATTATTTGGCTTTTATTGGCAGGTCCTAAATTTTTTTCTCATTTTTCTTGTGAAGAAAAACAATTTACAAATTATTTTAAAGCAAAAAATTTATAATAGTCAGCTATATTTATTAAATATATATAAATGGGATGAAATGATATTTGTTTGTATGGAAACAAGATCAATTGATGGATTTTTGTAAAATAGGCTTATTGCGTAAATATTTCACCGCGTTTCAACAAAATCGGTGACAATCAATTTCCAGCCCAGTTTGATGCTTACAGAGAGAACGACTCTTAAAAATTAATTATACATGTATAACTCAGTTATCCTTTTTCCTTTAGACTCTAAATCGGGTCTATATAAACAAGAAAGATGCTTGGTCTGTTATTAGTCTGCGTGGCCTATTAGTTTACGCAGAACTGTTTTGTGTTTGAGGTATCCTGTTCAAGCCCCCCAAACTCCAGAATTTTTTTTTTTTTTTTTTTTTTTTTTTTTTTTTGCATTATTGTTAGTTATTAGTACACATCTAATTATCCAATTTTTACTCAATCTAGTTTATTTTTAATCAACATATTTTCCACATAATATACATTTCAGAAATAAATATTATACAATTATTGACTCTTTCAATGGTGAATTGTTAGTTATTCACCAGAAAAAAATCTCTATTGACATTCGCCTCGGCCAATAATGTTAATGATATTGTTCTGGTGAATAATAAACCATATTCACAACCGAAAGAGTCAATTATTGTTTTATTATATAGTCTGGATTTGAATGAATATGACATCTGCATGGCCATTCCATTTCTCATTAACAAACTTCTGTCGTAGCAAAATAAAAATTGTCCAGATTACAACATATAACTTCCGTGTTTCCCTTTTGCTGTGTGTAAGACATGAAATGTTTGAAAAATAACCCTGCAATAGACTTGCCTAATAATATTCCTGCTCAGAAATACAGCTGGCTCCGGCTGTTGCAACCATTGTTTTCAAGGTTGTTTGTGGCATTGATTGTGACATCATAATACCGCTGCACGCTCACTGACCCTCCGCTGAATACGGGTTTAAATCTAGTGAAAACTGTATATGAATTTACGACCCTGAACTTTCACCTTTTGACCTCAAAATCAATAGGGGTCTCCCTTAGGCCACAGGCAGTTGTTATGTAAAATTTCAGTGCAAAAGCTCAAAGGATTCTTGAGATATCGCGCGGAAACGAAAGTGTTAAAACAGCCAGAATTTATGAATTTATGACCTTGAATTTTGACCGTTTGACCTCAAAACCAAAAGGGTTCTTTTCTAGGCCATAGGGAGTTGCTATGTAAAATATCATTGCGATAGCTCAAAGGGTTCTCGAGATATCGCGCGGAAGCGGAAGTGTTACAGACAGACAGAAATACAGACGGACGGACGGACAGACAGACCCAAATTAATATCCCCCACTTTCAGTGAAAGCGGGGGACTAAAAATGGATACGTTGACGACGTACATAAGATGCACAAGTAGTTCCCGAAATGAATAGTGATGTAGAATTTTCATGATAACAAAAATCTTTTAAACAGTCAAGAAATTATCTTGATGCATTATTCTGTAAAATGTCAATCAAAGCAAAATATTAACATTTTGAAAAGTATTTTATTTGATTTTAGTGATACATGTATACTCGTATGTGCAGAGAGGCTGGTTGTGAAGTCATCAAAGAGAAATTTCTCGTACATGTATATAGTTTTGTTTCTCGTGAATTTATAGCCCGAATCTGAGCATAAGTTTAGGGGTAAATATTTTAAACGATATACATGTAGAAGTAGTTCTGAATATTTTTCACAAAGTTGGTTTTCTATATGCACCAACTAAATCAATTAATAATAACAGGTACGTTCCATTTAAACGTGGTAGGAAGGCGAAATACTGGGAAAGTGCGCTATACCTAATACATTTCTTGTTTATATTTAGGAATTCTCAGTACTGTAATGGACTTTTGCGAAAAGCGCTGACTTTTACAATCGACGGCTTAATTCTACACTAGGACAATATATGGAAGCTCTTTTGCGATATAAATATTAAGCTTAACAGTTAATTAAACGATAAATAATGGACCATTTCAAAGCACATATTACGTTGAATAGGTAGAGAACCGCAACCGCCCTACCCTCAATCCCTTCCCTTCCTTTCCCATATTGACCAAATACTGCTTAGTTTTCCGTCCGGAATGTTTTTTCTTTCTTTTTTGATTCTTTCCGCAAACAAGATTGAAAGGAGATACTACCCCTCACAAATAAGGTTAGTTAAGTTATGTGATTCTGCTTCCCATCATCTTTTGCGTTGATTTCATAGCAGTTAATTGTGTCAGTACCCCAAACACCATGTCTTTAACCACTTTTCAGGTTTTCTTATCTATTATAAATTCCGTACCTCCGTACATAGGACGGGTTTAAATGTCAAAGTAAGCCGTCGACTGTAAAATTCAGTGCTTCTAGCAAAAGTCCAATAAGAGGGATAAGTAGTCCATATCTCTATCTTGATAAGGATTATATCTTAATCTCAAGAAGAAAAACCATCGAATAGTAGATATATATAAGATAATAGCTAAAATGTATTTTCAGTGAAAATTATTTTGGAATCCAACAACAGTCTTCCTATAATTGCTGGGGGTGCTGCTGGAGGAGTGGTCTTTGCTGGGTTAGTTGTGATTGGGATACTATTTCTTCTTCGCAGAATTAATTCAATAGGTAATGTATTTTGTATGTATATATATATATATATATATATATATATATATATATATATATATATATATATATATATATGTATGTATGTATGTATGTATGTATATATATATATATATATATATATATATATATATATATATATATATATATATATATATATATATATATATATCTGCCGTCATGAGAAAAGGGTCCTTAAGGTCAAAATTTCACAAATTGAATTTTTGTTAAATTTTGATAGCCTGACTCTTTCTGAATGCAAATATATATATATATATATATATATATATATATATATATATATATATATATATATATATATATATATATATCAATTTTTAAAATATCTCACTTTATCAGTATTTTATGAGCATTTTAGTAAGGCCGCTTCAAAACAACGTCGACGTTACTTACTGAAAACGTAATGACGTCACATGCGTCAAATTCAGTTTCCAAACATTCTTTTAAAAACTACACTTTTTAAAAAAAAAACCTTAGTTGTTTTGACTCATATAAACTTGAGAATGTTTTTTCTTCCAAGCAACTAATATGTAATTATTCATGAGGGAAGTCGCATATTTTCATATTACATTAGAGCAAGTCTAGTAATTTCGTAAAGGGTGGGGTGGGGGTCCTGGGGGACAGGACATAGGAATGGTTTTTATTTAGTCGAAAAATTAATACTTGTTGAATTCCACATCAAAAGGTATTTTTTTTCATATTCGCACCAAACTTTACTCTGTTCCTTTGAAACTTTTAAATAGTCTTCTTGAAAAGGTCAAGGAAAGTCAATTTTTTGATTCCTCGACACCAGAATATAGGCTCGGATCTGTGATTATGGATATTGCAAATCATAGGCTTTTTAAACCCCACGTTTTACTGAGGAAAATGCAGCTAAACCAATCCGTTTTCTCCTTAAACTTCAATATGCCAACAAAGGAATTGACGCAGTTAATATAAGTAATATTCTTAATCACTAAAGGGTCCAGTCTTGTATTCCACCATATTTCAAGTTGTATTTCTTACAAATATACATCGACTATTGCTTCCAAACTTTTTAATTACAAGAAAACTTTACAGGGCCTGGATATCGAATATCTGAAACATAATCCTCCATAGTGTTTATGTTCTTCTTCACCCTATAACTATAGTCCTGCTGGACACGTTATTACTGGTGACGCAAATATAGTTAATAATGAGGACCTTAGATCACTAATTTTAAAAGGTCCTAAATATAGGGAACCCCGATCCTTCAACTGGCGTTGGAATTTCATAAATATTATGGATTCTGTAGAGGACTACGCCAGGCGATGGGCCAGACATGAAAAAGAAGACCTTGACACTTTGTCAGAATGGATTAAATGTATCAGATGTATGTTAAAATCGCGCATAAAAAGATTGAGGGGCAATATGAGAACCATCTATCCTTCTGTATTCAATAATCCAGAAGTGAAAAAAGAATTAGATAGATTACATGATCAGTACGTACTGGTCCCTGCTGACAAAGCAGGTAACAACATTATCTTTGTTTGTAAGGCTCATTGTATTAAATGTATTTTAGAGGAACTTGGATTTAATTATACAAGTGGTAATCTAACTTATGCTCAAAGTTCCCTTTCTAAGGAAGAAATTCCTCAAAATCATATGTCAGTTTTGAATATTTGTAATATTCCAAACAACCATAATGAATTTGAATTACCATATTTATATTGGATTCCGAAACTTCATAAAAATCCTTACAAACAAAAATACATAGCAGGTTCCAGTAAATGTTCAACCAAGCCTCTTTCTTTACTCCTCACTAAGATATTAACAATATTGAAGGAGAATCTTCAAGAGTACTGTGCAACAATATATTCGAGAAGTGGTGTAAATCAGATGTGGATACTTAAAAATTCCAAGGAACTTTTGGAAAATTTGAAATCACAAGATTTTACCAAAATCAACAGCTTAAAAACTTACGACTTTTCAGCTTTATACACAACCATTCCCCACGATAAATTAAAGTCCAGGCTTTTTGATATCATTGACAGCTGCTTTTTCAATAAAGATGGAACTCGTAAATTTACTTACCTTGTCATTGGTCATTTGCAAAATTATTTTGTTAAAAAGCATTCTGATTGTACACACAAGTACTCTGAAGTTGACATTAAAAAGATGCTTGAGTTTCTGATTGACAGTATCTATGTGGTTTTTGGAGACCAGGTCTTCCAACAATCTATTGGAATTCCCATGGATACCAATTGCGCCCCGTTATTAGCAGACCTTTTTCGTATTCATATGAAGCAGAATTTGTCCAAAATCTTGTACGTGAAAAGAAGAAGACACTTGCTGTGGCCTTCAACTCGACATTTAGATATATCAACGACGTATTGTCAATTAACAATGGCTATTTTCATTCTTATGTCGATACGACATATCCTTGTGAGCTTGAGATAAAAGACACCACAGAGTCTGACACATCTGTTTCCTATTTGGATATTTTATTTGAAAAAGACGTTAATGGTAATCTAACAACCAAGCTTTATGATAATCGTGATGACTTTAACTTTTCAATCGTCAACTTCCCTTACTTATGCAGCAATATACCTTCATCACCTGCATACGGGGTATAGTTCTCTCAGTTGATTCGATACGCAAGAGCATGCTCTACGTATGTACAATTTCTAAAACGAGGTAAATTATTGACAAACAAGTTGATGAAACAAGAATATCAGCTGTCTCGTTTAAAGTCATCATTTCGTAAGTTCTATGGTCGATACAATGACCTTGTCAGCAAATACAATATATCATTGAGTCAAATGCTGACTGACATTTTTCATACAAATTGTTAGGCCATTATTTACACACTGAATTGTCGACGGATTTTTCCGTTATTTCACGATCATGACAAGGAGCACGCGGCGGGTGTGACCGGTCGGCAGGGGATGCTTACTCCTCCATGGCACCTGATCCCACCTCTGATGTTTGGAGGTCCGTGTTTGCTCTGCTCCTATTTTGTGTTGTTTGATGGACTTTTGAGCATGAATACTGTTCGTTATCTATATATTTCATTTTAAAATTCCTACTCTAGCTCAGATATAAAAGCAAAAGATATAAAGCACTTGTAATATTAAAATATGAAAAAAATCTATATAGATGTCCCAGAAGGGTACCTCGTGCAATTAAAGTGGGGAATCCCCTCGCGAAAGAGCACATGGATCCCGAAATAAAAAAAAATATTTCGGATCTATAAGCACGCATTCATTCACCCACATACACGCACGTTACTTTATCCCCTATAACTTTGTTACGAAGGGATAATAACACCTCATGTCACTACTGGACGAAGAAAGTGCTGAGAATCCCAAATTTTACTGATAATGTTTGATAATTACTGATACGGTGCTGTTCTTGCTGATAAATAATGATATTACTGTTATTATTCCTGTCGTTGCTGATAATTTTAGTTGTTTCTGATAAATACTGATAATTACTGTCGTCTTTACTGTGGAGTCTGATAAATACTGATAAATACTCTTGATGTGCTGTCGATGCTGAGATTTACTGATAATTACTGTGGTCATTGTTTTTAATCTGGGAAGGGACTAAAATTGCCTAAGAAATGATTATTTGTTTTAAAGAAAGTATTTTATCAACAAATTCATTACAGTATTCTAACGAAAAAAAATTATTTTAGAAAAAAGTCACATTTTATTTGCTTTCATATTTCATGTATTGATTTTATTAAAATCATTTTTACATCAAAATGTTAAAATTAGATCATAAATGTTTGTGTTTTTCTTTACCTTTATATTTCTCCTTTCACAAAGTTTTCAATATCTGCGGAAAATAATAATTGTGTTGTTATTGCAGTGATTTTTCTCCCCCAAGTACTTTTTAAAACAAGTTTTTATTTTTAAAGGTTAAAAAAATCCCATCTCATATTTTTTCCACGTGTATTTGTATTGTCATCAAAAGCTTTTAGAGGGCATCTTTAATATAGTCAATGGTTGTTATTGTCAATTTATTTTTTCGTGTGGAGAACTGAACATGTATGAGCTCTATAAGTTGAGACCGCCCCCCTCCCCCTCTATTTACATACAACTCTCATTTTAAGAAGACACTTTAGCCAGTATTAAATATATCTCACAAAAAAATCTAATCTGATTTTATGTTGTATACACTATGTCCTTTTATTGAAGAATGTGACAGGTTTAAATAATGAAAATAAACCATCTTTAATTTGTAGAATAATCTCTTTTATATACATATAGCCAGTGCGCTCTAGTTTTCTGATTATGTCCTCGATGCAAATTTGATATCATTGTGTGGTATCGACGCTTTCTATCTTTCTTTTTATTATTATTATTATTATTTTAATTGTTAAGCCATCAGTACACTATAAATCTTATGCAGTGTGATTTTCAGTCAATGAAATACACGTCTTTCTTTAATTCTTTGTTAATAGTACATAAATCTGCGTTAGGTCTATGGACATACGCCAGTATGAGGGAGATCAATAAGTAACTGCTTATACATGTTATACGCGGTCAGTCAGTTAAAAAAAACAAAACAAAATAAAATAAAACAAAACTTGAAGTTACTTTCGTCCATTAATGCCGTCTAGCTAAATTGCTGTTCATGGCCGTAGGAACCGGGGGGGGGGGGGGGGGGGGGGTAGGCCCCCCCAATAATTTTGCTAATATATAGAATACTATAGAAAACTTAGCTACTATATGCTTGTGCCCCCTCAATAAAAACGGCTGATAAACTTATTTTTTTTTTGTTTCTTTTTTTTTGCTTGCTTTTCAAGGAATTTTGGTAGTTGATAGTGCCCCCTCAACTGAAAATGTTTGGCTATGCCACCCCCCCCCCCCAACTGAAATTGCTTCCTACGGGCCTACTGTTCTGGAACAGTTACACACATGTCAACCACGTGTAAAAGTTCTACTTTCGTTTTGAGAATCGGGTCAATTATTAGTACATTCTTCGTGCGACATGAATTTTGTAAAATTAGAAATAGTTTTGTACAGACATTATAATGTTTTTTATTCCATTTTCTCCTTGTCGGAGACTTTTGTATAAACGAACAGTACAGGCTGGGCGCTTACCGACTTGATTATGCTTTATTGTAGCACAAAAAGGAGGTGGGGTTGAAATACTGTTAACTTTAAACTGTTACGCGCAAGGTTGATTCTTTTGTTTTATGTTTAATAAGTCATACATGTTATAGTTACTTATTACATATTTTTTATATACATGAATAAAATTATTTTAGAGAATCAATGAACGATACCAAATTCAGAACTATAACATTTATTCTTGAGTGCGATAAACAACGTCATGTTACTGTCATTCAAAATTCATAAAAGATTTTTTTCACGGATTCTGAGCGATGTGGAGTTTAATTCCCTGTTTCTGAATTGTGAACAGTTAATGCTAATATGATTTCAATAATTGCTTTCACTAAACCATCTATTTTTTTTAAATTTATATGTACATTTTGCATAATGTTTTAATTTTAAGATGAAGTCAAATTTTCCGTATCAATTTCTCGTCTCCGTTTCACGGGCCCCAAACCATCGTTAACCGAGATTCAGAATTGAAAATACACGTAGCCCCCTCCCCGGGATTTTCTTTTAAATTTATCTCAAGCATGTCAAGAAATGTGCATAAAACTAACAAATAAAATTAAATACTGAGCAAAGATAGATTTATGTGAATTAAAATTATTATTGAATATTAAGTCTGTACAATATGTATATAACTTCATTTCTTTTTTTTTTTTTTTTTTTATTATTTTAAGTTATTACTGCAGTGTCCTATTTTGCTAAATAGTTTTTTTTTCAATTTTCAATTTTATTCGTCAACTAATTGAATATTACAGGATAATTTTTTTCCCGTGCGGCCGTAAAGATTTTCCTGCTCAAAGAAGAAAGTACATGACTGTACAGTGTAGGTAGTTTGTTTATTATGTACACCTGTGGCCGCAGACGAGGAACAATAGGTAATTAGTGCCCATTGTTACGCTGACCACTACAATTTACATCGAATATACAAGTTGTACCCCGTTCTACCGTGGGGCAGAAGACTTGTACACAATACAGCCAAATCAGAGATTGATCTTCGATTTTTGATCAATTTAATCCATGCAATTTTTGACCACACAAGATTAAAATCGATCAATTTGATCATATACAGTCATGTACTTTACTAAGTAAACATATTATATTAGGTCTCATTTCCTATTTCACATTCCATAAAATTAAATTAAGAGATTTTAAAACTTATTGTATAAAAATGTTTCTTGTCATGAAATTTTAAGAGACCAACATCAAAATAACATAAACACGTGTGTACCTTCGCTCTGACACTGGGGATTCTGACCATGCACTAATTTTTAATCAGCCCCCAATCTGCCGGTTGCACATGTATGTATTGTGTATACATGTAGATGTATAAGAGATATTCTCGAAGAATCTTAAATGCCTATATTACGTTCAAATAAATGAATGAATGAATAAATAAATAAATAAATAAATAAATAAATAAATAAATAAATAAATAATCTGTGTCTCCAGATTGAACATATTCACCTCTGTTTTCATCTCTTTATTAAATTTAAAAATGCTTAAAATTTCTCATTTTCGAGCAAATTTTCAAATATCTTGACAGAGACCAGAAAACCGAACATTTAAAAATGAAAAAAATAAATGTCTTTGAGAAAGAAAAAAACAAAAATAACTACAGACCCTGAAACGTGCTACTACCCCAAAAAAGCGTGTGACTTTCGTGCGCTTTTCGTTTCGTGCAAACCGTGTAGCGTTTCGTGTAAACCGTTCAGCGTTCCGTGCAAACCGTGTAGCGTTTCGTGTAAACCGTGCAGCGTTTCGTGTAAGCTCCAAAGCGTTTCGTGCAAACCGTGTACCGAGCGTGCGAGAAGCGTGTGAGAAACGTGCGACTTTCGTGTAAGAACCGTGTGAGAAACGTGCGACTTTCGTGCAAGAATCGTGTGAGAAACGTGTACGATTCATTCGGAAGTCATTTTATTTTAAATATGGCTATCGATGGATCAACATGTCATTCTGTGCTGTTTGTAATTAATATTATTCGGATATATCATACTGGTGGTATTTTAAGATAGAAAAAAAATTACGGAAACAACAAAATAAAATTAATCGATAATGTATTACATATTTGTTTGTTTTCTTTCTTTTTTATTTCAATAAAGATGGACAGAAAATGTGTTCAAAGTAATTAATTATATGCACGTCAATTTTAAGGTATTTGATTCAATACATTTTTATAAATTGAGCAATACTGAACATTTTGTTAAAAGAAAATTCATCAGGAATCCGGTTTTGTCCTTTTCATTCATTTATTTGAATCTCTTCACCATTTTACAATTATGGTATCTAGAGATTACAAGAACACATGAATGATTAATACAAAATAATAGATAGATAAGGCAGGCGTGAAAAATAAAATACAAAAATTAGTACGTTGATATAAATGTGAAGTATGGGAATTCTAGACCGGGAATCAAAACTATTTTTTTTCTTTATAAACGAACATAAGAACGAAAGATTGTGACATAAATAATTTTGAAACAATGAGCCATTCATAGTCTTCTTATGCATAAATTAATTATAATTCACATGCAACGGCGAATAGAGGGTTAAATATTTCCGGGGGGGGGGGGTGTTCAAACGAAAACACAAACTGAGAGTTTTTGTTGTTAACAAGTTTTTAAAGATAATTTTCTTTTAAAGAATATTATTGCTTTATTCCGGGGTGCGCCCGATGCACCCCTAAAAAATACATTGGAATCTTCTTTACACTTCCAACACTCTTCTTACTACTGTGATCAAGGTCATTTATAACAACGATCACGAGCTTTGCGTGCCGGGAACTGAAAATTTGTTCTGCTGCATGTATTATCTCTTGTCAATCAATATTGTAAAAAAGTTTTCACTAGATCTTTTTATATCAAATGCAAGTTGTATGGTTTATGCTTCTGTGGTAAAAATTGTAGTTTCATTTGAAAGCCGTGTAGAGAAAATACTATTTTGAGCAACGGCAGCTGATGCTACTTTATTTTTATCTTTTGAACCATGTGTATAAACATCGATTTTAGAAGGTTAAGATTGTTTTATTCCAGCTATTCTTTGTTTGAAAACAAGGAAATTAGTTTTTATGCCCAGCCATGAATATGACCGGGGCATATAGAGTTTGTCATGTCCGTCTTCTGTCCTTCCGTCCTTCTGTCCTTCCCTCGCGCTTTGCGTTTAGCTCAGTTCAAAGTTCAGTTTCATAGAAACTATTCAAGATATTTTTATCAAACTTCATATGCTGATAGATATTGAAGAGGGCCATTCAACTACATCAACATTTTTGACATTGACCTTACTTTTGATCTTGACCTCACTTTTCCTTAATTAGTGTTTAGTTCAATTTTAAACACACTATTCAAGATAGTGTAATCAAACTGATGCTGATGCATAAAATATAATCTTATGAATATTTTTTTTCGCCTTCAAAGTACAATTAAGTGTAATTTTTAACTTTTTAATTTTTTTTAAAATTCTTACTGATTCAACAAAAGCTACCATGTTTATTGTGGTTAATGATAGACCTGATGTTTTTTTTATGAATTAAAAATTCAATTCAAATGCAAATTAAATTTTTTTTAATAAGCACATAAATAACTCAACTTGTTTTGAAAAAATCATCTCGTGCGTATAAACATGTAAAATTAAATATTTATGTATAAAGTTTGGATAAGATTTACATCAGGAGATTTGCTAAATATTTTCATCTATCAATAGCAAAAGAGTTACGAATATTCATATTTTAAAAAAAGTTATTAGATCTACGGAGTTCCTTTGTAGTAAAGTTGTAAATTTTACCGCGCTGATTTAACTGTGACGTCACGCAGTCAACACGGTTCAACGGGGTCATATCAAAAAGCCTATGGCAGCGATGATATGGAGTTGTAGCGTAACGTAATACTGAGCTGTCTGGAGCTTGGCAAAGGACAATATTGTGTAAATGAGGATTATGAATATTTTTTGAGGAATCCGGAAAAACAGCGCGTGCTAATATGCAAATTCTATCTATCACGTGATTGCTATCCGTCTTTACCTTAAATACAACACTTGCATCTGGGTAATGGTCCATATTACTCCATATATATCAGTTTAGTGGATCTTTTTACTCTTTATTAGAATTTGATTGGTCCGTTCATGATGATCTGTGCGGAAAGGTTATTTTGCCGATCATTATAAAACTAAATAAACCTTCAAACAGATTTTGTCACCAAATTGCACCAGTGCAGAGAGTTAATAAACAAAATACGTTATTTTGATTGAATATGAAATACTAAATCAATATGATCACATATATGCAAGCCAATCCATTTACATTTACATATGAAAGAACAAGATACGCGCTTCTTTATAAAGAGTATTCCACAGCATGGTCAACATGCTGTAGAATTCTTCAAATACCCCTAATGTATGTACTTTCGATATTGTAAGTGAAATATATCATGTTTAGATAATTTTACTTGTACAATTTTTTTAATTGCAGAAGGAAGGAAGGATTTGCATCAAAGGTAGGAACAATCAATCATAAAATCATTATTTGTTGATAGATATAAAAAAATGAAAAGTTTGTCTCTGTAGAGCTCGATCATCTGAATCCAAGATGCTAAAGCCAGCTATTCTGAAGAAAGACTTTTACTTAACTACCTCTTTGTTTAAATAGGTCACCCGAGTCACTTTTGAAAGAAGGCTCATTACTTTACATTTTTGTCTGTTTAATATGAATCATTAATTGTCTGCTGAGTTGATTTTCAACGTTTCAGTTTCTTCTGATGAAACTGCTGAACAATTTTCAATCAAATTTCGTATAGAAAATTTATGGGCATTTTTTTCTCCATACCGCCTGAGGGGTTAAACCAAAACCATCAAGTTAGATGTCTTCATATAGAAAATTTTTTAAAAGGCGTTATACACTTAAAGTATATCACCTATTTGACTCCAGCGCGAACTTTTGAAGCCATGAATAATGCGATTTTATTAGAGGGAAATAATGCACACAGTTCAACCTTTTGCCAGAATTTGAAACCCTAGGGTCAATGGTTTAGGCTCTAGGGTAGGGATTAATTGGTTATAATAGATTAAAAATGCATTACAACAGACTTCAACAGTCTTTGAAAATCTTTACATGGGCATTTAGTAGGAAATACTAAACTGGATACTGAGTAAACCGTCTGAGTGCCTTTTTCTGAAATTGTGAAATTCATAGCCCCTGGGTCAGATTTTTTGTTGTGAAATTGGGGTTCTATCAATAATATAGTAAAACAGCATTTATATATACATATATATATATATATATATATATATATATATATATATATATATATATATATATATATATATATATATATATATATATTATCGGTCCGCTGAGTTGATGAGTTGTTTTTATGACGTATACATTTAGGGTATTCCGAATCACTTTTTATTGATTTTATTGATTTTATTAACAAGTTTATAAATGGTTGGTATTAAAGGAAAGCCAATTCTATAAAAAAAAAATCAGATCTACATTTCACGGCGAGTCTATCTACGATACAGCGGCCTTGACAGGGGTTAAATTTGCATCACCTTTTGAGTGTATTGCAGGTCACTTCCGGGTATTTCGTATCACCAGGTAAATGGCTAAAACAGTCAGATAACAACGAATTAGTTGGTATTGTTTACCAAAAGTATTAAAAAATAAAAAGAATTATTTTCTTGTTGATTGTTCTTGTTAAGGTCTTCCGTTTCCAACGGAAGACCTTCTACTGATTCTGATGGTTAAGATTATTCTTATTATTCTTTTTTTTTTCCTAGACACCAACTTTGAAGCTTCATATCTTCCTCATTTCTGAACGGATTTTGTTCAAATTTTCAGAGCTTTTAGACTTTGCAAAACACTTTCAGAATACTGTAATACAATTCGGAAATTACCTTCTGTTCACGAGTTATTCCCCTTTGATTGAAATTTTTATGCCTCTGGTTTCCAGACAAAGGCTCTGAGACTGTAATAATTGGAGCACAAAACCCTTTGAAATTGAAAAGAAGAAGCATTGAAGTTGTGCACATCGGTTTTTGTTTTTTGATTTTTGCATTAAAAATGGCGCTAGAGAGGGGTCAAAAGTTAGAACGCGGAAAAGAGCAAAAATTTTGACATATTTTCCTTTATATCTTTAAAACTAAAAATATTTTGTTAAAACATGTAGAATAAAAGTTGTGCATAATAGCAAGAGCTTTCATTTGATATCATTTAAAAGGGGCTGGCCCCTAAAATTAGGGATCTAGAGCCCTTGAAAGTTTTCGCTTTATAACTCAAAAACGGTAAATATTTCGATATGGCTTTTGGAATTAAAGTTGTTCTTTAACATCTTATTGATCTCATACAAATGTTGTTTTGTTCGAGTATTGCGTAATATGTCGTAATATGTAGGTAAAAAGCAGGTCCCGTAAACAGGTAAGCGTTTTCATTCGGCAAGTAAATCGGAACTCTTCATGTGTATAACTTCAACAAACTTGCAATAAATTATATACCCTACTGTATTTAATGCTAATTTTCTTCTAAATAAGGTTTTAAACGTGTTCTGTGGTTCACTCATAAATTATTCTTTACAACTTTCTTTTCTTTTTTAATTTAGATTTAAAGGGAACACATCTTCAAATAAAGGAAGGAATTAAATGTATCTATATAACTATATAAGTAATATTAAACTTTAAGCATCGAATAATTAATGATCATTAACAGTACGCATTTTTCCATGTTCACCTAAATGTTTTTAGTTATGTAACACAACCCGCGATCCCACGTTGCCGAGGTCATCATCGACCAGCCACCTGCGGTCATAAACCATGTAAACAAAACAAATATCTGTGAAGACTGTGATCACGTTTTAAATCCATCGTGTAGAAACAACAACTAATGAAACATTGTGTTTTTAGCTCACCTGAGCTGAAGGCTCAAGTGAGCTTTTCTGATCAAAATTTGTCCGTTGTCTGTCGTCGGCGTTGGCGTCGTCGGCGTCGTTGTTGTCGTAAACTTTTCACATTTTCATCTTCTTCTCCAGAACTACTGGGCCAATTTCAATCAAACTTGGCACAAAGTATCCTTGGGTGAAGGGGTTTCAAGTTTGTTCAAATGAAGGGCCACGCCCTCCTCCAAGGGGAGATAATTACGAAATAGCAAAAAATTAATGGCATTATTGAAAAATCTTCTTCTCAAGAACCAGTGGGCCAGGAAAGATGAAACTCATGTGGAATTATTGTCAGGTAGTGTAGATTCAAGTTTGTTCAAATCATGACCCCCGGGGATAGGGTGGGGCCACAATGGACGATCAAAGTTTTACATAGGAATATATAGGAAAAATCTTTAAAAATCTTCTTCTCAAGAACAGCAAAGCTATGATTGGTCATATTTATTTGAAAGCATCCTCAGGTGGTGTAGATTCAAGTTTGTACAAATCATGACCCCCGGGGGTAGGGTGGGGCCACATTGGACGATCAAAGTTTTACATAGGAATATATAGGAAAAATCTTCAAAAATCTTCTTCTCAAGAATAGCAAAGCTATGATTGGTCATATTTATTTGGAAGCATCCTCAGGTGGTGTAGATTCAAGTTTGTACAAATCATGACCCCCGGGGGTAGGGTGGGGCCACATTGGACGATCAATGTTTAACATAGGTGTACATAGGAAAAATCTTCAAAAATCTTCTTCTCAAGAACAGCAAAGCTATGATTGGTCATATTTATGTGGAAGCATCCTCAGGTGGTGTAGATTCAAGTTTGTTCAAATTATGACCCCAGGGGGTAGGATGGGGCCACAATGGACGATCAAAGTTTTACATAGGAATATATAGGAAAAATCTTTAAAAATCTCAAGAACAGCAAAGCCACGGTTTGTCATATTTATACGGAAGCATCCTCAGATAGTGTAGATTCAAGTTTGTTCAAATCATGACGACCACCCCCCCCCCCCCCCCACTCCATTTTTAGGGTAGGTTGGGACCACTTATGCATTTAAGCTTTTCAATACTAAACTGATTTTTCCTTTTTTCCTAGCCACAGTGCTCAGGTGAGCGATGTGGCCCTTGGGCCTCTTGTTTAAATTTATATTGAATCTTTAAGATAACTTAATCTCATCTTTGATTTAATCTTAATTTCAAACACTAGTGCATAAAATCATTTCGAATTTTAATCGCTTTTACCGGCCTGTTCACTGTCGACACAGAAATACGATTTAAAAAAACAAACAATTTATTTCTCTGTCCCGTGTAATTGTATTCTATTTCAATTGTAATTGAAAAGGTGCTAAGGCAAATAATTGCAATTAGTGATGGAAGTATTAAGTATTAATACTTGTGTAAAGTATAATTTTTACTATCAGTCTCTTAATTGTTTCTTCATTTAATTTTTCATTAAATATTAAACTACATGTATATACATCAAATAATACTTTTAAACATACAATAATTCACACCTTCTTACAGCACAGTTTACATTCTGCTCTGTCGCTTTGTAACCCAGTCTTCGTGCACACGTGGCCGCAGAGAGCCGGGGTCATATCGGTATTAAAATACATTGTGTACTCATAGCGATTAATGGAAAATTGGGTTTGAAATCATTTCGAATCTTACATATTATTTTATTTTACTCTATCTCACGCTTATTTTTATCAATCCTTACCGCCCGTGCATTTATTCATTTCAAGTTTTACGCATTTTAATTGCCGACTTAACCATTAAGTTTGCAACAATTTATTTTTCTGTCTCGTGTTTTAAACTGCATGTACACATGCATGATAATTGTAAGTGGAGGTGACTTTTTCAATTCTCGGCATCCTCACATGTGATTTCGGAACCTTAATTGACATTGTGAGGATGAATTCTCGGGAAAATCGAAAAGTTTTACGGATACATACATACATACATACATACATGCATGCAAGTACAGAACATGCTCTTTTTATAAGCACGATCATGAATTCGAATGTACAAGTGTACATGTATATGCAAGAGCGCCCCAAATGTACGCATATCGAGTGTTTAAAATACAGAGAAATACAAAATCCCCGGTCTCTGTTTTACATTATCTTTGCAACAAAATATTGGTTAATCTGAAATCAATTTTATTGATCTATAGCTTATTTTGAAGTAAATTATCGGTCCACTGAGTTGATAATGAGTTGTTTTTATAACGAGTACATTTAGAGTATTCCGAATCACTTTTTACATTTTGACGGTAAACGATTTTATTAACAAGTTTATAAATGGTTGGTTGGTATTAAAGGAAAGCCAATTCAATGAAAAATCAAATCTACATTACACGGCGAGTCTATCTACGATACAGCGGCCTTGACAGGGGTTATATTTACATCACCTTTTTAGTGTATTGCAGGTCACTTCCGGGTATTTCGAATCACCTGGTAAATGGCTAAAAACAGTCAGATAACAACATTATAATTAATGAATTAGTTGGTATTGTTTACCAAAAGTATCAAAAAATAAAAAGAATTATTTTCTTGTTGAATGTTGTTGGTTTTTTTATTAAGTTATTAAAGCCCCCCCCCCCCCTTCTGTAGACAACACTATAAAACAGCGTTCTCAGAGGCGGATCATGCAGAAAAGCAAATACCAACAGAATATTTACTTTCTGAAATTACCTGATTGTAAATTGTTGTCCTGTAAATATAATCATGATAATTATGTAATTTTTTTTTTTACCTATGTGATTTTTTTAATGCAAATAATTAACATTGAACTGTCATAATTCTACGAGTAGGCTACCAAATAATGATATAATGATGATAAAAAAAATTGTGAAAAGGAATTAAACCAACTCATGTTTAGATTTCATGATTATCAAGAATGACGTATATCACTGCATACGTGTACTCGTACATATCAACATTGATCAACACTGATCAAGTGTATACCGGGACCCGGGATAGTCTTATTATAGCTCTTGCTTTGTCAAATCATTACTTTCATACCCCTTGCATTTAAGAAAAACAATGTTATAAAAAAAATAATAATCTGACATATAACAAGTATACATGTAGCGTGTGCAATTTATTTGGCTAGGGGCATGTACACACGTGGTTCGAAACTATAGGGGGCTACAAATGCGGCCATAACTAGTATATTTTTGAGGTGTTATAAAAAAACAAATAATACTCACAAAAGCTTATAAAATTGCCGTTCTATCGATACCTTATATGCCATGTTTCATCCACCAACAACGCCACGACATCGATGAGAAATACCATGCAACGTTTCTACACGGGCATTTTCTTCGAAAAGGGTAGGAAGTTAATGAATTAAAATAATTAATTCTTTTAGTTAACGCATTATGTTTATCTCTTTATTTGTTGTATGCAATAAGTATAGACCTTACTAATAATGACTGTTTGGTTGTCACACCTGTGCATGTGTCGTGCGAGGTACAGCGGTAAGGTAAATTACCGAGAGTCGCGATATGCGGGGTGATTCGGAATACCCTAAATGATCTAACATGGGCCCACATAATACGACTAAATTCGTTTCATGAATGAACTGGTTCTTAACAAATATATGTACAGTATACAATATCTTTTCTTTAGATCTGTTTGTTTATTATTTTCAACCACAATCTGCAGTTACACGAAATCCATGCACAACGGCGCTACACCTGTCAATCAAAATCACTCGATATTGTGAACTCAGTCTGGTGTTACGGCAGCATTTCCGAAGTGATTCAAAATATTCTATCGGCTAATTCTTATTTTTCGCGTTGAATAATAATATTTTGGAACAAAGTTGGAATTAAGGCTGGAGCTGCATGCTGTGAATTTATCACACCTGCAGTCTGCAGTCTATGTATATGAAGCATCTGTTGAGTAATGAATCAGAGAGCATAATATGCGGAACAAGTTTGATTGAGATTTTTACTTTTCCTTTAAGATAAAATGATTAATAACATAATTTATGCATCTAATAGATACATATCAATGTACATGTGTAGCTTTTTAAAAACAAGAATCTGTAGTTGAAAATGTGAAAGTGAAGAGTTTAGGTAATAGTTCTTAACCAAAATTTAATGACAGTTCATTCCTTCCTAGTCTCTATATAACTTTTAATTACGGCCGTGCCCTCTCCCCTTCAATTGATGTCTTAAACATGCTTTTAAATTCTGTTTATGTATCAAGAAATTTCCACAGGTACTTGTGGACAGGATCCCCCCCCCCCCCCAAATTCAACCCCGATGTTTGTTGGACATTTTTTTCCACAAATTATATTTATTTCACTTATTCATCATGTGTACCATAGGAAAAAATCGAGTACAAGTACCTGTGGAAATTTCTATTTGCCCCCCTCCCTCCAAAAAAACTGAAATTGCTTTCTACGGGCTTGACAAAAGGTACTTGTGGACAGACCCCCCCCCCCCCCGATATTCAACCCCGGGGCTTGTTGGACATTTTTTCCACAAATTATATTTATTGCACTTACTCATCATGTGTACCATGTGAAAAAATCGTGAAAACCCCAAAATAATCGTTCCACACAAAAAATGCCTCACTATGTATAGTTCAAAAAATGATTTTTCATGTTTCTTGATGATATCAACATAAAAAGAATCAACACAAAAGTAATACCGAATTACATATAACTTGAATTTATCATTTGAATTTATCGTAAAGCATAAAATCTGTTCTGCGGGCTTCAAGGCCAGCTCAGGAACCTAAAGATGTCCTCATTTTCCAAGTCCAGTACAGAACCTAAAATAAATGAAATGAATCACACGATCACTGGGATGAACTAAAAAAAAAAGACTCTTGAGGAAAAGATATTTTGATTAGACTTATAGACTGAAATAAACTGATATTCTCTTTTTGTCACTCTTTCCTGGTGCCCTGGGACTGAATGTAGGATCGGCTTTTTTTTTTCACAGGTCCGTTGTACGGATTATACCGGGGGGGTGGGGGGGAGCAGACTTTTCTGAAAATAGTGTTTTGCTGTAGTTTTAATATGTAAATTTTGATTTAGTTGCTGCTTGTCCCCTCCCCACTCTTTGTTCCTCTACGGTCATACATAGGCAAATCCCAGCAAAAATGTAATGACCCCCCCCCCCCCTCCAACACACACATTTTTTTTATTTTTTGAAAATGTGTATTGAGATAGGACTTAAGATTGGAGAACATTTTCTGTATATCTCTACATCGAAAAATATAAAACAAATATTTTTTTTTTATTTCCTTATGAACACAACATTCTAGTAGACAATTATGCATAGCTAATTAAATACTGAATTAAATATTTCTCTTTACAGACAATATGTTCTGCGTTATAGATCATGATGTGAAAGCGTATCGTAATTCACCTTGTAAACCTTTGGATTTTCAGATTTAAGGCCAGTGCGAAAACCCAAAGACGCCGACATTTTTTTTATGCTGCTGTAAACGAAGATCCGGGGGCATACACAGTTTTTGTCCTGTCCGATGGTCTACTTGTCTGTTAGCCTGTGTTAGCCTCTTTGTCCGCAAAAACTTTAACTTTGCCCATAAAATTTGATTGGTTGGAACTATTGCTTTCATATTTCTAATGTGTATTCCTTGTAACAATGACGTTCTTCAGGTACCAACATATTTGACCTCTTGACCTTTAACTTGGAGTTTGATCCTCTTTTGCAAAATTATACCAAACTACAGTACCGACCGGACACAACCTAACACCAGAGCGAACCCAAAGCGCACCCCGGGTTCGCTTCCTGGGTTCGCTCGGGGTCCGCTGCGGGTCCGCTTTCAGGAAATTTGGGACCGCTCTGGGTGCGCTTCGGGTTTGCTCTGCGTTCGCTCGGGGTCAGTTCTGGGTCCGCTAGAGCGAACCCGGCGTTCGCTTTCCGGGTTCGCTTTACGCACTCATGCTTTAATCTTGCCGCCAGTAAGCCCCGCCCCTTGTATATTCCAAATACAGTAGTGAAATCGATCATTACTGTTCTTATGGCGATGGAAACATGTACATGTAAGTGACAATATGGAGAACCTTAATAAATTTTCAAGAGTTTCTCCGTACATTCGACGTAGAATTATCACTTTTATTTTTCTTAACTTTCAAGCTAAGTATATCTCGAAAGAAAAAGAAGAAAAGGTGTTAAATCTATTTTCGATATATCGGATGGAGTGAAATTGATAAGAGTATCTTAATTAAAAAAAAGCTTTCAAATTCATTTGTTTACATTATTCATGCGTTTTAAAATAAGTTGTAACTTCCAATTGTAATTGCAATTGCTAAATCGTAATTTAAATGTTTGAAAGACAAACAACTGAATTATGATCTTATCTATGAAATAGCTGAGACATACTGTACACGTAAAATGCTAAGTTTTCATGTTTAGCAGTTTACATTTAAGCTAGGTTGGCGTAAATTACATGTATATGTAGGTCGTGATAATCACTAAAAATTCTGATACAGTGTAACTTGAGTTTCGTTTTACAGATCATTTATAATTTACTTCCATGCTATAAATCATTGTTTTATAAGGCGAGTTTAACGGAAGACTTATATAAAAAAAACAAAAAACAAAAAAAAAACAACAACAACAGTCAAAAAACCAAAACAAACAAACAAACAAAAACTAATAAATGGTCCACTAGTGGACTTTTGCGAGAAGCGCTGACTTTTACAGTCGACGGCTTACTTTTACGCTAGGGCAATCTACGGGAGCTCTTTTGCGATATAAATATTTAGCTGAACAATAAATTAAAAGGTAATAATGGGCAGTTTCGAAGCACACATTACGTTGTCTAGGAAGGGAACTGCAACCGCCCTATCCTCAACCACCTCCCTTTCCACCTTGATCAACTCCTGTCAAGTTTTCCTTTCGAAATGTTTTCTTTTCTTCCTTATTTAATTTCTTTAGCAAATGAGATTGAAAGAAGATACCACCCCTCACGTATAACATATTTTAAGTAATGTTATTCTGCCTCCCATCATCTCTTGTGTTGATTGTATACAGGTAGATCGTGCAAGCACGCCTAACGCCTTACCTATAACCACTAATAATGCTTTCTTATCTATTATCAATTCTGTAGCTCTGTACATAACACAGGTTTAAATGTCAAAGTAAGCCGTCGATTGCAAAAGTCAGCGCTTCTCGCAAAAGTCCGATAAGAATATATTATTTTTTAAAAGTTGTTTTCAAATACATGTAAATGATCATTTGAATAGTTTGTGTTCCTTACTGGTTCATAACCCCCCCCCCTCCCCCCGCCCCACTACATACATGTACATACTGGAGCGGCATGTTAACAAACGAAATTCTAAATGTTTAAAAATAAATAAAAACAAGAAAGAAAACAAACAAAACAAGAATTCAATAACTGTAAACTCGCATGATTAAGTAGATGAAATTAAGATAATAACGCCCTATGTTTATTTGTTTGTTTCTTTGTTTTTTTGTTTTTGTTAGCTCTTCTGAGCCAAAGGCTCAAAGAGCTAATGCTATGGCCATTTGTGTGGTGTGCGTAAACTTTTTAGAATATGGGCCATAACTCAAGAACCCCTTGGCCAATTATTGTCAAATTTGTCACAGGGTATCCTTGGCCCAAGGGCTCCCTTTTATACTAAAACTGGGGTTGTGACCCTTTAACAAGGGGAGATAATTAGGAAAATAGAAACAAAAGTACTGGTTGCTAAAAAATCTTCTTCTCAAGAACCACTGGGCAGATTATCACCAAACTTACACAAAAGGATGAGGATATGTTGTAGATTAAAATTTGCACGGGGATTTACCCTGGGGCAAAGGGCGTGGTCTCAAGGTCACTTCAAAGTTGACCAAAAATTACATTTTATTAAAATGTTGATATTTTGCTTACTATAAGGACTAGGATCATCAAATCTTGTCAGTTGGTGCATCTAAGGACCTCATATCATGTTGACTCAAAAGTAGGTCACGTGACCTACTTTTTAAATTTTGCGGCCATTCTTTTTCAAAATGATTTAGAGGCATATTTTGAACAATTTAAGGCCTATGATCATCAAACTTTGTCAGTTGATGCATCTTGGGTCCTCAAAGTACGTCAACTAAAAAGTAGGTCACCTTGACCTACTTTTTGAATTTTATGGCTAATCTTTTTTAAAACAATTAAGGTCAATAATTCGAATACGGGGAGGCTTAGAATCATTAAATCTTGTAAGATGATGCATCTTGGGGCCATAAAACATAGTTATTAAAAAGTAGGTCACAGTGACCTACTTTTTGAACTTTGCAGGCATTCGATTTCAAAGCGTTTTAGAGGCATAATTTGGACATTTTAAGTCCTATGATCATAAAACTTTGTAAGTTGATGCAACTTGGGACCTCAAAAAAGGTCAACTGAAAAGTAGGTCACCGTGACCTACTTTTCAATTTATATGACTATAATTAAATATTTCAGGTACTAATTGGCTTAGAATCATCAAACTTTGTCAGTTGATGCATCTTGGGTCTTCGGAGTAGGTCGACTAAAAAGTAGGTCACAGTGACCTACTTTTGAAAATTTATGGCGTTAATTAAATATTTCGGGTACTAATTGGCTTAGAATCATCAAACTTTGTCAGTTGATGCATCTTGGGTCTTCGGAGTAGGTCGACTAAAAAGTAGGTCACAGTGACCTACTTTTGAAAATTTATGGCGATAATTGAATATTTCGGGTACTAATTGGCTTAGAATCATCAAACTTTGTCAGTTGATGCATCTTGGGTCTTCAGAGTAGATCGACTAAAAAGTAGGTCACTGTGACCTACTTTTGAAAATTTATGGCTTTAATTAAATATTTCAGGTACTAATTGGCTTAGAATCATCAAACTTTGTCAGTTGATGCGTCATGAGTCTTCGGAGTAGGTCGACTAAAAAGTAGGTCACCGTGACCTACTTTCGGAAAATTTATGGCTTTAATAAAATATTTCGGGTACTAATTGGCTTAGAATCATAAAACTTTGTCAGTTTAGGCGTCATGGGTCCTCGGAGTACAACAACTGAAAAGTAGGTCACGGTGACCTACTTTTGAAAATTTATGGCTTTAATCAAATATTTCGGGTACTAATTGGCTAAGAATCATTAAACTTTGTCAGTTGATGCGTCTTGGGTCCTCAGAGTACAACAACTGAAAAGTAGGTCACGGTGACCTACTTTTGAAATTTTATGGCTGTATTTAATATTTTCAGGAATTATTTGGCTTAGAATCGTCAAAATTTGTCAGTTGATGCATCTTTGGTCCTCGGAGTAGGTTGACTGAAAAGTAGGTCACTGTGACCTACTTTTGAAAATTTATGGCTGTAATTAAATATTTTGGGTACTTATTGGCTAGAATCATCAAACTTTGTCAGTCGATGTATCTTTGGTCCTCGGAGTACAGCAACTGAAAAGTAGGTCACGGCGACCTACTTTTGAAAATTTATGGCTTTAATTAAATATTACAGGTACTAATTGGCTTAGAATCATCAAACTTTGTCAGTTGATGCATCTTGGGTCCTTGGAGTAAAACAATTGAAAAGTAGGTCACTTTGACCTACTTATAAAATTTTATGATTATAATTTTAAAAAATATTTTAGGTATTAATTGGCTTAGAATCATCAAACTTAGTTGATTGGTCCTTAGAGAATGACAAGTGATAAGTAGGTCACCATGACCAACACTCAGGTACTAATTGGCTTAGAATCATCTTGGGTTCTCAGAGTGTGAATTGGAATTTCAAGGGTTTATGTAAATATACAGGATACTTCGAGGCTTCAAATAGAAGTGATAGGTTGTACAGTTTATCAGAAGAGCGATTCAAGGCCCATGGGCCTCTTGTTTTTTGTTTTATTTCGATGAGCCCCCCGCCCCTCTCCGTACTCGAATTGTTTTCTATGGGCCGGTTGTAGCGATTTTAATTTGAAATAATATACAGTGTTCTCTCTCTCTCTGTCTCTCTCTCTCTCTCTGTCTCTCTGTCTCTCTCTCTCTCTCTCTCTCTCTCTCTCTCGTAAAGCTATTTTACTGATTTTCAGCATTCAGGTGGCAGCAAATTACATGAACATGTACTCTTCATGCAACATATCAAAGAACTATGACGTTTCCAAATTCAAAAATCAAAAAAAAAAAAAAAAAAAAAAAAAACGAATAATAATTGAATTTCTTATTGATAACGTGCCCAGACGAGGTACATGTAACTTAAGGGGCATCAAATGTAGGGGGAGTATAAACTCAGGTGTACCGTGACCATGGAGACAGTATACATCCAGCTAGCAAGTGTCAATTAAAAAAACCCACCGCGATTGTTCTTATCACCCGCAATATCTTCGAAACAGGTGGATGATTACCGACACGTGATGACCTTGGCTTCACTTTGAAACTATAATTATTAAAGTGTTAAAATTAAATAATTATGACAATTACAAAGTTCAAATACAGGTACCTATGTAATGAAAAAAAAATATGTACGTTTTCGTATAAAGGTATCTTTGCAAAGTTCAATTTACTAATGTTGGAATTACGTGTACTTTTCATGCACAAGTACAAAACGTACCCGTCTAGTATTTTTTTTTATATCCATACAAAGTATTTCGAAAATTACATGCAGTACAAGTAAGAAGTTCGTGAACATGTAAACCTATATAATTATATATATATCGACGCGAAGGAAAGTGATAAGCAATTTTGCGGGGTTTTTTTGACTGACTTGCAAGTAGTTACAAAAATTCAAAAACATACATGTACAATGTAAGGCCTACATGTAGGATAATTAGAATTGACAAAATAATCTTTCCCTATATACATGTATTTAAATCAAATTATTTATTAAATTTTGGTAAAAGATAAATTTAAAAAAAATATATCATAGTAGTTAAAAAAAATGATATGTTTTTTCTCCAATTTACGTATTGACATAATGCACATTTATACTGTACAATATACATTCAATTTTTTTCATGATCACTTATTTAGATTGATAATTTCGATGTTGATATGGATAAATCAAGACGTGCATGTAAATTGAAATAATAAATAAAAAATAATTAAAGCACGTACATGTTCTTATACTGTATCTTGAGATAATAAAATTCTATAATTTATCGAAGACCAGTTTTTTTAAAATTCTTTTTTCTTTAGTAACAATTGTTATAACCATTATTATCTTCTTTTTTTCTATTATGAATTAAAGTACTTATTGTCTGATAAGTTTACGCAATGTATATTTATATAATAATAGATTTTAAAAATATAAAGAAAATAAATATGTAACTATACATGTAACATGCTACCTGAATAATAAAAATATATAATGTATTAATAGATTTTAAAAATAAAAAATGATGAAAATAGATGTGTAAATATTGCATGTTGTCTGGAGAATTAAAATATATAAATGCAAAATCATATTTAAAAATCATATTAATAATATTTTTACGTTGTACATTCACACGCTTTGCTTGTACAATGTTTAGATTACAAACTGGCATGTGGACTGGTCGATGCGCTGATGGTCAACGCATTTTATCACTTATCCTGATTGACAGACCTGTTCGGCATAGTGATTGGTGGACGCGCTGATGAGTTAATCGCTAATCCTGATTGACAGCTCTGTTACGCAACACCGAACGCGCGTTCGCTTTCTGGGACCGCTACTGAATTTGGGGTTCGCTTTCTGCGTTCGCTCTGGGTCCGCTCTGGGTTCGCTACGGGTGCGCTCCGGGTTCGCCCGGGGTGCGCTCTGGGCTCGCTTTCTGATAGGTTGTGTCTGGTCGGTACTGTATAACCTTGGCCAAAACTTTTGAACAGTTGGTGCTAGGGCTTTTATTCTTCACTTCTGTATCCTTTGTGATAAGTCTCCTCCTTGGGTATAAATATGTTTGACCATTTGACCTTGACCTTGGAGTTTGACCGACTTTTAAACAACTTTAGCCTTGACAATAACTTTTGAATGTCTAGAACTAGGGCTTTCATATTTCATAGGTGTATTTCTTGTGACAAGTCCTGTCATTGTATACCAACAATTTTGACTATTTTACCTTGACCTTTGAGTATGTCCTACTTTTGAAAAACTTTAACTTTGGTTTTAACTTTTGAACAGTTGGTGCTAAGGCTTTTTTATACCACATGTGTATTCCTTGTAACAATTAAGACCTTCCCTCGTGTACAAACAATTATGACCCCTTGACCTTGGGGTTTGACCTTTTAAAGAAATTAACCTTGGTCATAACTTTTAAACTGTTGCTACTTTGGCTTTCATATATATTTCACAGTATATTCTCTGTTCAAGACCTTTCTTCGGGTAAAAACATTTCTTTTATCTTTTGACCTTGACCATGGAGTTTGACGTACATTTGAGAAGCTTTAACTTTCGCAATTAGATGCCATATGGGGGCATCAGTGTTTCAAAAACACACCTTGTTCAGTATCCAAATCGGGCATAAAACATTTACAATGAACCTTTAAAGCAGTGAGTTGAACCTAATAAATTACGACTATAGAAATTATGATCATTTATTTCGATGTATGGTCTAAAAAAAAAAAACGTTTATTATACCTCTGTGAAACTAGCTTACAAGTGAAAAATCACTAGTAAAATAGAATTGGATTGGCTGAGAAGGTCACGTGTCCATCATGTTTGCCCTGCAACAAAACGTCGTGTTTCACGACTGTGACGTCACAATTAAACCACTGAGGAGTTAGAATGTTTATAGCAATGCTGCTAACTTCGTTCGCGCGGTAACAACAACTAAAAATTCACCAAAAATCACCTTAATCGATGGAATTGCATACAGATAGTAGATTAAACGTTCTTTGTTAAAATTTTTGCACTTTTCAAAATTCGTTTATGGAAATACAGCTAACATACGACGTCATGTGACGTCACATTCTAGACGTCCCAAATGTCTCGTGCGGTTTGAAGAGGCGAATCTTAAAATTAAATTAACAATGCACTCGCCACAACGGTCACACCGTGAACATATTATCGTTGATTGATTGTGTCGATTTAAATGTGTAAAAATGCAATGGGTGGTGTTTGAATGTTACTGGTGTGAAAATCATGCTTAATTCGTTATTATAAACAATTTATTGCATAATAGTGAGGGAGACATGGAGATTTCTTCGCCCATGAAAAAATCATATTTTCCTCGGGCGTTGCCCTCGGGGAGTATGATTTTTCATGGGCGAAGAAATCTTCATGTTGCCCTCGGAGAATTTGAGTTTTTATGGGCGAAGAAATCTTCATGTCTCCCTCACTATCATGCAATAAATTTAAAGTGTAAACTTGTCCGAAACATACAAAAGGGTATCGCTGATATCATGCAGAGTGTATCATTGCCTTGATCAGGCCCATAGGAAGCAAATTCAGTTGGGAGGGGGGGGGGGACAGCCATACATTTTCTGTTGACAGTTGAGGGGGCACTACCATATATTTCCTGACAAACAAAAGAAAAGGTCATCAACTACCAAAAGATCCTTGACAAAAAAAGAAAAAAAAAAAAAAAAAAAAAGGTCATCAGACATTTTTTTGAGGGGACACAAGTTATAGTATCTATGTTTACTATAGTAATCTATATATCGGCAAAATTATTGGGGCACGACCCCCCCCCCCTTGCCCCGGTTCCTACGGCCATGTTGATTAAATTCAGGGTCACTAAGGAAAGAATGTTTTGACTAGATGAATGGTCTGAAAGAACATGTGTTACATGTAACTTGTCAAGTCGGTAACACAGAGATGGGGTTTGCTTATAACCAGAATGTGTCATGGCTTGATGCAAGGTCATTTGAAAGAGTTCAAGGTCATCAACAGAGAAACAACATTCCTTTACTGTCTTTCTACTGGTGAGACATTGCAAGTTGATACCCTTTACAAGATTGCTTATATCCTTAGAATGTGGCATGACCTTGACTCAAGGTCACTTCTTCCTGTTTGCAGCTCCAACGGAAGACCTACTCGTTGCTTTGCAACGAGCTCTGCTCTAGTTCTTATTATTCTTTTTTTTTTCTAGACGCCAACTTTGAGACCTCATATCTCGCTCATTTCTCAACGGATTTTGCTCAAATTTGCAGGGTTTATAGACGTTACAAAACTCTATCAGAATGCTGTCAAACATTTCAAGATCAATTTAGGGGTTTGGGTTATCTCCCTTTAAATGAAAATTTATGAGGCTTCATTTCCAGACAAAGGCTCCGAGACTGCAAAAGCAGGAGTAGAAATTCTACCGAATTTAAATAATAGGAGTACTGAAGTTGTGCACATCGGTTTTTGTTTTCAATTTCTATATTCAAAATGGCGCTAGAGAGGGGTCAAAAATTAGAACGCCTAAAAGAGCGGAAATTTACACATATTTTCCTTTTTATCTTCTAAACTAAAAATATTGATAAGACATGTAGAATAAAAGTTGTGCACAATTTTAAGGCCTTTCATTTGACATCACTAAAAAGGGTCTGGCCCCTAAAATTAGGGATCTGGGGCCTTTTAAAGTTTTTGCTTTATAACTCTAAAGCGGTAAATATTTCGAAATAGCTGCCGTAATTAAAGTTGTTCTTTAACATCTTATTGATCTCATGAAAACGTTATTTTGTTTGAGTTTTGTGTTCTAAATGAGCTAGAAGCATAACACATATACAGGTTACTGTTTTCATTCAGCAAGTAAACAAGAGCTCTTCATGCGTGTAATTAAAAACTTACTATAAATAATAAACCTGACTACATTAGATGCTAATATTCTTTAGAATCAGGTTCTTGAAGTATTCTGTGCTTTATTTCCAAATTATTTACTGACAACCTTCCCTTTTATTTCGTTTGTTTTCAAATCTGGATAAACTAGTCTACTAAACACGGGGAAAAAGATAACCTTTCCTTCTTATCATATAAAAACAAACAATAAAGTTAGAAAATAAAACAAAACTTTAAACATAGACTATTCACAGCTATTAAGTACACGCCTTTTACATTCACCTTGTGTGTTTACAATTATGTAAACCCTCCCTCGATAGCGCGTGGCAAAGGAGGTCACCGGGAATCAATCGGCGTGTGAACCAGTGACCTAAGGTCATACCAAAACAAACCATAGAATGGCCATTCCAAATACATTTTGTAAACTAAGTGATGAGTGGATAAATATGTTGAATCTTTCAGATTATTTCATACTGTCATTGTTTAAGTCGCTAGTACATTTCAATTTATATTTTATTCCCTGAATTACAAGAAAGTTGCATATTTACTCTTGTAAACATTGTATTACTCTATATCGAGATAATTGCGCTGTGTGGAAAATTACTTTAAAATCATTTCGAATCGTCTTACTGTTTATCACTCGCTTGTTTTAATCAGCTAGTCTTAACTGCCTTTCACTTATTCACTTCAAATTCAATGCATTTTGAATGCCGAAAAGACCACTTTGTTTTCGTATTAAAGAAACAATTTATTTATCTATCTAATGTTATTATTTAACGAGTTGCTATTTCTTTCTTGAACATTAAACAGCATGTATAATTATAATTATGACGATAATTGTACGCGGGGGTCATATTTTTAATTGTCAGGAAAATCGAAAATAAAATTAAGTACTTTTGAGTTTGTATTTTACAATATTATTGCATACAAAATACTAGGTCGGACGCAAGTAACCTACCGGTAAATATTTCACTTGTATTGAAAATTCTATCGAGCGTCGAATGAATTTTACCCGTTAAAAAGTGTACAAAAAAAACTTTCTAATAGTATGCAGTTTCTTTGGGAATCAATTGGCTTAGATAGTCTACTCCAACATGTTTTGACAAAACTCGCGCAATGAGAAGCCATACATTTCAAACTTGTGACCTCTTAGTCAGTGCATGTGAAGATTACGCATGCCAATTAGTGTTTGGTAAACGAAGTATGTTTTATAAAAGATTTGTTCTCATTCCATATTAAATGCAAACACAAACCCGTTATTTTCTTTGTTATTTTATACTGTCATTATATTAGATAGATTGTTTTAAAAACGTGTTGTTTAGGAAGATTAATCTTATGCATTTGTTTTACATGTATTTCACCTAATAAACTGAATATACCCATAATACGGATTACTGGTACGCGTAAATGCAGTTTTATTTGTTTATGTGGACAGTGGAAGCCCAAAATAAAAACTCTTCGAACTCTGGAATTTCCCTATTTTACTGTTTAAATCATAGGTCCACTCAGCTGACGAGTTGTGTTAATAACGGTAGCCTAATAAATTATATTCAAGTCCTGGCCAGCGATCGTTACGGTTGGTGACAGTGCAATTAAACAGTAGATACTAATGTACTTAGAAACTAACGGGTATAAATATTTTCACTTAATATGTTTTCATTGAGTGTTTTCATAAGAAGTAAATTGCTGGAGGATATGTTCTCCCTGATCTTATCGATAGCGCGTAGAAACAGCGGTACATGAACACACGCTTTTGTGTATGAAGCAAACGTGTAAATCGAAAGGATGAAAAAAAAACCGATGAAATAAAAACATTTCTCTATTAACTGAAATTATTTTTTTTAGACAGCTAAAAATAAATGAATATCCGCCTGAGTATATGTGAAAATTATACACAAATACAATGTAACGAAGGATTTTGGGTTTAATCCGAGTACACAATAGCAATGATGTGTACACGTACATGCAGAATACCGCTTTTTTTATCCTTCGTCCATGTTTTCCTCCTATACGAAAAAAATTATTAGTAAATTATATAATACCGAACGAGGTTGAAAAATACCGAACTTTATTTCTTAAAATTAACAGCAATTATCAGACTAATCTCATATTACTGTTAAAAATGCCCTAAAAAATAAAACCGTCTGGTTTGACTTCGTCAACGCGTTTTAGATAGGGTTCGAGATTTTTATTAAAAGTCTGGAGTATTTAGCTTATTCTGCAAGTCTTTATAATGAAAAAAAAAAAAAAAAAAAAAAAAAAAACACTGGCAGATTTAGAGGAGGCCCAGGGGGCCTGCCCCCTTTTTGTATCCAAACTATACACAAGATTTAAAAAATCAATTTTTTTGGCTGTGGGCCCTTACCCCGAGCTAAAACTGGTCGGGCCCCCTTTTCAAGATTCCTGTATCCGCCACTGTAAAAGAATGTGTTGTTCTCTTGGATCTCGATATCTGAATTATATTTTAATTAAACAGCCCGTCTAATATATCATGGGCGCCCATAATAGGACGATTATTTGTTTTTTTAAAATAAAGTGCTTCTTACAGATGTTAAAAAAACCCTTTATAAACGGCTAAATAATTGTTTCATTCATCTAACAAATGTTAATTTAGTTATTTGCTTACATAGTCTAACATTAACTTTTATAAATTAAAACGAAAGTCGTGCGATCGTATACAAATACTCAGAAGCAGTTTTTCATATTTAATGAACGTATAGGTGAAAAAAATTCTTCTCATCACTATACTTATACCCCCATCCCCGAAAGAAATAGGCCTAGAATGTTTTCCTTCGCAGTCGGTTGGTTTTACCAGGTACATATATAAGTACAAGTGAGGATGGAGCTTTACAGAAGCAGGTGATGAATTCTGAGAGAAAGGCACTGCTTATTTTATATACATGTACATACCTAGGGACCTGGTTTTCTGAACCGATGTCACTGTTATTCAAAGACCTAGCTAGAAAGTCTCTCTCTCTCTCTTTGAAATGCAGGCCCGTCGATCGTAAAAAAGAGACAAAATAATTTCATTTTTTAATTAGTATCTCATCTCCCAAGCCAAAGGCCCAAGTAAGCTTTTCTGTTCATAATTCTTCATCTTTGTTTGCTTTCTTGGTGTATATAAACGTTATTGACGTTGTCGTTCTTAAGCTACATGTACTTGTAAGTATTTCTCATTTTTATCTTATCAAGAACCACTGGGCCATAGCAAATTATTATAGAAAATTAGCACAGAATATTTTTGGTAAAGTTTTGTTCAAATGAAGGGTCACATCCTCTTTTAACAGATACATGTAGTAAAACAAAGATAGGGTCCAGGCGCGGATCAAGGAATTTTTTCCACGGGAAGGGGGGGGGATCCCAATAAGAAAAATATGTCAACCCAATGACAAGCCAAAAAAAAAACAACTCTTTTCCCAAACGTGAAAAACCTGTTTCGTGTGTGTGTGTATGTGTAGGGGGGGGGGGGGTCGTTGACTTTTAAAGCTTCATACCTAAGACTTTTCATACCATTTTAACACAGATTCACGCTTTCGAGGAACTTAGGTTCGCGTTTTCTAGAGGCGGAGGGGGGGGGGGGGGTCCATGGTCACTTTTACTTGGTTAATTATATACATTTAACTTCCCCCCAACCCCCTCTAGATCCGCGCATGGGGTCATTTGAAAATAGTATTCTCAACAACCCCTGGGCTAGAATGAGAAAATCTCCAACATATAGTATACATTCAATTTTTTTTTCAAATCTTGATTCCAGGGAGAAGGTTTGGGCCGGAAAGAGTGTTCATAATTTAACATAGAAATTAATATATCCCCTAAACGAAGTGTGTGGGTTTGGGGTCGGGGTGTTTTGAGTCTTTTGGAATCACACTGTCCGCCTGCCTAGCTGTCCGTCTGTACGTGATAGTTTGCCCAGGATATAAGTTTGTTATGAAGAAACTGAAAGGTCATACTTGGTACAAAGATTACTAATGATCCGAGGGTGTGTCATGGTTTTGATCCAACATCATTCCGGCAAGTTCAAGGTCACTGGAAAAAAATAGCAAAGTTTTGTCCGACTCATTTTTTTGTAATAGAGAGTCGCTGGAAGCTCATACTTGATACAGGAATTGCTTATGACAAAAAGGTTTGCCACGACCTTCATTCACTACTGGCCTAATTAATTACTGATAGTGTCACTTTTTACTGATAATTTCTGATATTTACTGATATTATACTGTTGGTACTGAGAATTTCTGATATTTGCTGATATTTTTACTGTTGTTACTGATAATTGTTGTTGGTTCTGATAATTACTGATATTTACTGTCGTTTTTACTGTGGGTTCTGATAATTATTGATATTTGCTGAGAGTTACTGTTGATACTGAAAATTGCTGATAATTACTGAGATTATTTCTCTGAACCCAGAAGATGTAAAACAACTCTAACACTGACTGGAAAGGGAGGGAAATTGGTTGAAAGGAAGACTGAGGAAAGGAAATCTGTTTAGAATAGTTAAGAATCGTTCTTATTTAAAAAAAAATGTTTTCAGAAAAAAGAAAAATAACTGGTAGATAAAACTTTTCAAAGACTTTTTAAACTGTAACTGTTTCAATGATAGTTATAATTTAAAAATAATCCTTTAAAGCTTGTCCTCATTTTTCAATACAGTAGTTGTTACACTTAAAAAAAGTTCTGTTGAAAGCAGTTTGAGAATTTCTTGATAAGCCAAAAAAAGTTTAAATAAATAAATGCATTACTTAGTACTAAAAAATAAAACCATTAAATACAAAGAGAAAAAAGAAAGAGAAAACACCAAAAAAGAACAGGACGTTTGTAGAAGACACGCGCATTACTGTAAATGATCGTTGATGAAGTATTGCAGTAAAATCATTTGGACGTCACTCCCTCTTTCTCGCTTCCACGGACGTGTTAAACATTTTTTTTAATTCAAATTCAAACAAGGAACAGAGGATGTTAATGCTTACAATTGAAAGAAATATGCTTACAGAAGTAAATTTAGAGAAAAAGACAATATCCCGATCTATTTTTTTTTTTCAGTTTGAAGATATTCAAGACTACTTACAAGTCTTAGAAAAGTAATAAATACAAATGTTAAGTATTTATTTTCACTAACCACAACGATGCCTGATGTGAATTGTTTTTTTTTTAAATACACTGTGGAATTCTAAATTTCCTTTCAATTAGTCCATTATAATTACATGCAACAGATATGTGCTGGTCCAGGCATTATTCTTAAGCTACATGTACATGTACGTCTATATTGAGTCTATACCTTGATATTAAGTAAATATATTAATGAGTATTTTAAAACAAAAGCAAAAAAAATATATTCCCGTCACCCTGTGATAATAAATATTCATTTTAAGAATCTGCTTATTATATCCCCCCTTTTCTGCCTTAAAATGTAGAATGCACAATAACATGTACCCAACCTTGAGGAAAATAAAAAAAACACAGAAATATGAAGCTTGAGACTGCGTTTTTTTTAGGTCACCTGAGTCACTCAGGTGACCTATTGCTATCTGTTTTCGTCCGTCGTCGTGCGTCGTGTGTTAACATTTGAACATTTTCAGCTTCTTCTCTGAAACCGCAAAACCAATTTCAGCCAATTTTAGCATATAGCATCTATGGGTGAAGGGGAACAAAGTTTGTGAATTTCATGGTCCCTGCCCCTCTGGGGCCTGAGGGGTGGGGCTAAAACAATCTAAATTAGTGCTATCTTTAAAAATCTTCTTCTTTACTCCTGGACATCAAGCAGTCAAACTGTTGGCATGATTGTAATAAGCATTGAGCCCTCTACCAAAATTGTGAAATTCATGGCCCCAGGGTCAGGGGTTCTGGAGTTAGGGTGGGGCTCTGTTGATCATATAGTGAAAATGCATGAATTCTTTAAAAATATTCTTCTTTCCCCCTGTATATAAAGCAGAAGGGTTCTGTTGGAGGGGGGGGGGGGGCTCTATTGATTTATAGTAAAAGTGCATCATTTCTTTGAAAATCTTCTTCTCTGCTCCTTAATATTAGGCAGATAAACCAAGTACATAGTTCTGATGAGGAAGGGCAAGTCTTCCAAAATTGTGAATTTCATGGCCCCAGGGTCAGGGGTTCTATTGTTAGGGTGGTGCTATATTGATCATATAGTGAAAATGCATAAATTCTTTGAAAATCTTCTTCTCTTCCCCTGTATATAAAGAAGATAAACTAGGTTCATGATTATGATGATCAAGGGTGCTTCTTCCAAAATTGTGAAATTTGTGGCCCCGGGGTGAAGGGTTCTGTGGGGTTGGGGGTTGGGGGTATATTGATTATATAGTGAAAGTACGTTATTAGGTCACCTGAGTCAATCTTTACTCCTGAACATCAGACAGTCAAACTATTTGCATGAGTATAATAAGCAATAAGCCCTAAACACTTTGGAATGCATGACCCCTGGGTTTTGGGGGTAGAGGCCCCAGGATGGGGCTTAGTTGCATGATTGTATATAATTAATAAAGCATATTACATTGAAAATCTTCATAGTACAGGCTGTTTCATAATATATGTTACATTTTAAAATCTAATTATATTTCTTACCTATCATATATCTATTACAAACTATATATCATTTTTAACATCAAATCCTGCATTTTTGTTCCATGTGAAAAAGTCAAGGAATTCATGGTATTACAATGATACATTGTGACATAAACGCCGATGTCATAGTTTGAGTATTTTTCGAAATGGACTTAACCTGTCAACATATTGCTGTATTGTAAAGCTGTTTTTTCAATACATGTCGCCAATATTCAGAAGTTGATGAAGGAAATATTCCAAAAGAATGAAAACTTTTTAGGATGCTTATTAAAAGGCTAGTTACAAAATTAAAGGACAGGGACGAGCAATATGCGAAAAATGACACGGTACTCCAGAGAGCCTAAGGACTTCATGAACCGAAGATTTAATTGGTGAACTGGAGACTCTTAAATAGATTAGTAAACTCCTGAGTAAAGTATCAGATGGATGTTTTCAAAAATTGATGCTGGTAATATCAGCATTGCCAGCATATATTGAACTTTGAAATATGATATACATGTATATAGTTTTCAGAGTACAAATTTTCAATAATGCAATACCCCAAGAAAAGAGTTTGATCTCTGCATTCGCATTCGCCAATCTCAATCTCTGAGCCTTTTTGTAGGGGTTCTTTAGGAACAGGGTCTACAATCTTAAATTACAGATACTGAATGAGCTGCAAACCCCCTATAAACCTTTAAATGAGGAATGCCTAACAAATATGTCTGACAAGGTTATACAAATTTCGAGAAGAAATTTTCATTTAATTGTAATTGAAATAGTGGAAATCATTAAGAACAAGTAATTTGGGCTTTTGACGTTGTGAAATTCAACGTAACATAAATGGCGTAATTTAGAAATTTCGCTAATTTTCATTAATGTTTGAGATTTCGTCCAGTGTTTAATATTTTGCTTGGTAATTATACAAAATGAATCTTATGGATACATGCATCAAATTGATAAAAACACTTGTCTGTATCTTTTTCTTGTGTTACTATTTTCATAAACATGCATCCCATCCCTTGAAATCTAAACATGAAGAATGATCATTCAATTTTATTTTAAGTACTTTTATTTATTACAATGTAAATAATTTACATATCTTTTTATTATTCATAGGAAGTTCAAACTTTTCAATTGACAATAAGATAAAACATTTACAATATGCACTTTTTGTGTAACTATTGATGTCATAAAGCAATTAACTTCTGGGACAATTTTCTCCCTCCCAAAAATTAAAACTAATATAAACTTCATAAGACATTTAAAGATTATGTGGATCTAGTACCTTAAATTCTGACAGCAATTTAATGCATTGACAAACTTGTAAAAAAGGTTGGACAATATGTACATTTTGCTCTGTTAAAAATAGAATGCCTGTCTTCTACTGCCATTCCTTTTGGTGCAATGGATTTGTTATGGTCAGCTCAAGTTAAGCCAGCTCAATTAATGTTTCAAAAACACAGAAGAAAGAGAGTACTTCTCAAAACAATACATTGTTTTAATAATTACATAACCTGAGAGGCATTGTGTGTTTTCATGACACTCTATTCAAAAGGTGGGAATTATCAGTTTAGTGTACATTAATTAGTGTGCCTCATACCGGAAATAATTTTTAAAGGATATTTGGGGAAAAAAATCTTTAAAATATTCTTTGAAATGAAATTTAATCTGAAATAAGTATGAAAATTTAAATGTGTTGTATATTGTACTTTCAACAGAATAAAAAGTGTATTTAAATAGATACAGAGAGTTTATTTAAATATTCAAATTTCTATAATTTTTTTTCATTCAATTCTATTATTTAAAACAAAATATTTAAACAATATTTCCATGTCAATTTTTAATTTAAAAAAAGTTATATACCAAATTATGCTTTGTAATGCTATGTAATGCCAGTATTACTCTGGATTTGAGAAAGTAATGCATTACATTGCCATTACATGTAATGCAAATTTTTTGGCATTACACATTACTAGCATTACTTCGAATTCAAGTAAAGCATTGCAATGCATTACCATTACATTTAGCATTACCCCAAGCCTGGTTCCAAGCAATCAAATTTTATAGGGAAAGTTAAAGTTTTTGCGGACAAACAGGCTAACACAGGCTAACAGACAAATAGACAGGCGGACAGGACAACAAGAGGTCCATGGGCAACAACGCTCACCTGAGTAACTTTGGCCCTGTGTTCTTCACCAGACTATACCCATGTTATACCTATTGTGGCCCCATCCTATCCCCAGGGTGTCATGACTTTAGCAATTTGTAATCTACACTACTCCAGAATGCTTCCACATTTTTTCAGTATTTCTGGCCCAGTGGTTTTTGGAAAGGAGATCTTTAAAGATTTTTCATATAAATTTCAATAAAAAACTTGGATTCCCTATTGTGGCCCCACCCTACCCCCGGGAATCATGATTTGAACAATTTAGAATCTACACTACCCAAGGATGCTAACACATAAGTTTCAACTTTTCTGGCCCAGTGGTTCTTGAGATGAAGATTTTTAAAGATTTTTCTTATATATTTAATTGTAAAACTTGGATTCTCTATTGTGGCCCCGCCCTACCCCTGGGGGTCATGATTTGAACAATTTAGAATCTACACTACTTGTGGATGCTTCCACATAAGTTTTAGCTTTTCTGGCCCAGTGGTTCTTGAGAAGAAGATCTTTAAAGATTTTTCCTGTATATTACAATGTTAAACTTTGATTACCTATTGTGGCTCGGCCCTACCATCGGGGGTCCTGAATTTAGAATCTACACTACTTGAGGATGCTTCCACATAAGGCTCAGCTTTTAGAATCTACACTACTTGAGGATGCTTCCACATAAGTTTCAGCTTATCTGGCCCAGGTGTTCTTGAGACGAAGATTTTTAAAGATTTTTCTTACATATTTCAAAGTAAAACTTGGATTCCCTATTGTGGCCCCGCCCTACCCCTGGGGGTCATGATTTTAATAATTTAGATTCTACACTACCCCAGGATGCTTCCACATACGTTTCAGTTTTTCTGGCCCAGTGGTTCTTGAGAAGAAGATTTTTAAAGATTTTTTCCTATATATTTCAATGTAAAACTTGGATTCCCTATAGTGGCCCTGCCCTACCCCCGGGGGTAATGATTTTATCAATTTAGAATCTACACTTTTCCAGGATGCTTCCACATAAGTTTCAGCTTTTTTTTGCCCAGTGGTTCTTGAGAAGAAGATTTTTTAAAGACCCCACCCTATTTTTGTTTTTTCTCCAATATCTCCCCTTGTTAGAGGACTTAGCCCTTTATTTTTTCAATTTAAACTCCCCTTCACCCAAGGATACTTTGTACCAAGTTTGGTTACAATTGGCCCAGTGGTTCTTGAGAAGAAGTTGAAAATGTTAAACGTTTACAGATTGACGGACGGACGACGGACAACGGGTGATCAGAAAAGCTCACTTGAGCTTTCAGCTCAGGTGAGCTAAAAACTGTATGCCCCCGAATCTTCGATTACAGTAGCATAAAAAAAAATGTCGGCGTCTTTGGGTTTTCGCACTGGCCTTAAATCTGAAAATTTAAAGGCTTACGAGGTGCATTACGATACGCTTTCACATCATGTTCTATAATGCAGAGCATATTGTCTGCAAAGATAAATATTTAATTCAGTATTTCATTAGCTATGCATTATTATCTATGTTGTTTTCATAAGGAAATATAAAAAAAAAATATTTGTTTTATATTTTTCGATGTAGAGATATACAGAAAATGTTTTCCAATTTTAAGTCCTATCTCAATATACATTTTCAAAAAAAAAAAAAAAAATGTGTATGTTGGGGGGGGGGGGGGGGTCATTACATTTTTGTTGGGATTTGCCTATGTATTACCATATAGAAACAAAGAGTGGGGAGAGGGCAAGCAGCAACTAAATCAAAATTTACATATTAAAACTACAGCAAAAGACTATTTTCAGAAAGTCTGCTCCCCCCTCCCCCGGTACAATCCGTACAACGGACCTGTGGAAAAAAATGCTAATCCTACATTCAGAGTCACAGGGCAGCAGGAAATAGTGGCAAAAAGAGAATATTGGTCTTCTTCCTTAGCGTTCAACCCAGTGATCGTGTGATTTATTTCATTTATTTTACGTTCTCTACTGGACTTGGAAAATGAGGATATCTTTAGGTTCCTGGGCTGGCCTTGAAGTCCGCAGAACAGATTTTCTGCTGTACGATAAATTTAAATGATAAATTCAAGTTAGATGTAATGCGGTATTGATTTTGTGTTGATTTTTTTTATTATTATTATTTTAACTATATTATTATTTTTTTAACTATACATAGTGAGGCATTTTTTGTGTGGAACGATTATTTTGGGGTTTTCACTATTTTTTCATATGGTACACATGATGAATAAGTGTAATAAATATAATTTATGAAAAAAAATGTCCAACAAGCCCCAGGGTTGAATATCGGGGGGGGGGGGGGTCCTGTCCACAAGTACCTGTGGTCAATCCCGTAGAAAGCAATTTCAGTCTTTTTTAGGGGGTGACCAAACAGAAATTTCCACAGGTACTTGTACTCGATTTTTTCCTATGGTACACGTGATGAATAAGTGTAATAAATATAATTTGTGGAAAAAAATGTCCAGCAAACATTGGGGTTGAACTGGGGGGGGGGGGGGGGGGGTCCTGTCCACAAGTACCTGTGGAAATTTCTTGATACCTAACAAAATTTAAAAGCATGTATAAGACATCAATTGAAGGGGAGAGGGCACGGACGTAATTAAAAGCTATATAGAGATTAGGAAGGAATAAACCTTCATTTGTTAAGAACTATCACCTAAACTCTTCACTTTCACATTTTCAATTACAGATTCTTGTTTAAAAACAGCTATACATGTACATTTTTATGTATCTATTAGATGCAAAAACTATGTTATTAATCATTTTATCTTAAAGGAAAAGTAAAAATCTCAATCAATCTTGTTCAGCATATTATGTTCTCTGATTCATTACTTAATATACATGTAAGAAGGGAAGACTACGGGTGTGATAAATTCACAGCATGCAGCTCCAGCCTGAATTCCAACTTTGTTCCACAATATTATTATTCAACGCAAAAAATTAGAATTAGCCGAAAGAATATATTGAATCACTCCGGAAATGCTGCCGTAGCACCAGACTGAGTTCACAATATCGAGTAATTTTGATTGACAGGTGTAGCGCCGTTGTGCATGGATTTCGTGTAACTATACATGTACAGATTGTGATTGAAAATAATAAACAAACAGATCTTAAGGAAAGATACTGTATAATGTACATATATTTGTTAAGAACCAGTTAATTCATGAAACAAATTTAGTCGTATTATGTGGGCCCATGTTAGATTTGATTTACTAGTAGAAATTCAATGGACCACAGTCATTTACGGTATTCCGAATCACCCAGCATATCGCGACTCTTGGTAATTTACCTTACCGCTGTACCTCGCACGACACATGCACACGTGTGACAACCAAACAGTCATTATTAGTAAGGTCTATACTTATTGCATACAAAAAAAATAAAGAGGTAAATATAATGCATTAAGTAAAAGAATTAATATTTAAATTCATTATCTTGCTATCCTTTTCGAAGAAAATGCCCGTGTAGAAACGTTGCATGATATTTCTCATCGATGTTTTGGCGTTGTTGGTGGATGAAACATGGCATGTTAGGTATCGATAGAATCGATAGAACGGCAATTTTATAAGCTTTTGTGAGTATTATTTGTTTTTGATAAAAAAAATATACTAGTTATGGCCGCATTTGTAGCTCCCTACAGTTTGGGGTATTTCGAACCACGTGTGTAAATGCCCGCAGCCAAATACATGCTTGTTATATGTCAGATATTTTTTTATAACGTTTTTCTTAAATGCAAGGAGTATGAAAGTAATGATCTGACAAAGCAAGAGCTAATAAGACTATCCCGGGTCCCGGTATACACTTGATCAGTGTTGATCACTGTCGATATGTACGAGTACGTATGCAGTGATATATGTCATTCTTGATAATCGTGATATCTAAACATAATTTGGTTTAATTCCTTTTCACAAATTTTTTATCATTGTTATATCATTTTTTGGTAGTCTACTCGTAGAAATATGACAGTTCAATTTTAATGGTTTGCATTTGCATGGGTAAAATAAAATTATATAATTATCATGATTATATTTACAGGACAACAATTTACAATCTACGGAAGCCGGTAGGTGCCAGGTAGAAAAATATTTTATCTGGTGGCCGCCAGAAACTTATCTGGCGGCCGCCTGATAAAAAGATCTGGCGGCCGCCAGAAAATTATTTGGCGGCTGCCAGTTATTTATGTGGCAGCCGCCAGATAATTATTTGGCGGCCGCCAGAAAGTTATCAGACGGCCGCCAGATAAAATATTTTTTTCTACATGGCACCCAACCGGCTTCCGTAAACAATCAGGTTATTTCTGAAAGTATTATTTTGTTGGTATTTGCTTTTCTGCACGATCCACCTCTGAGAACGCTGTTTTATAGTGTGTCTACAGAGGGGGGTAGTGGGGGGGGGGGCTTTGATAACTTAATTGATAAACAAGAACAATCAACAAGAAAATAATTCTTTTTATTTATTTATTTATTTATTTTTTTTTTTTTTTTGATATTTTTGGTAAACAATACCAATTAATTCATTAATTATAATGTTGTTATCTGACTGTTTTTTAGCCATTTACCTGGTGGTTCGAAATACCCGGAAGTGACCTGCAACACACTATAAAGGTGATGTAAATATAACCCCTGACATGGCCGCTGTATCGTAGATAGACACGCCGTTTAATGTAGATCTGATTTTTCATAGAATTGGCTTTCCTTTACATGTGTAATACCAACCAACCATTTATAAACTTGTAAATAAAATCGTTTACAGTCAAAATATAAAAAGTTATTCGGAATACCCTAAATGTACTCGATAAAAAAATCATTATCAACTCAATGGACCGATAATTTACTTCAAAATAAGCTATAAATCAATAAAATCGATTTCAGGTTAACCGATATTTTTTATTTTGTATTTCCCTGTATTTTAAACACTCGATATGCGTATATTTGGGGCGCACATGCAAATACATGTACACTTGTACATTCGAATTCATGATCGTGCTTATAAAAAGAGCATATTCTGTACTTGCATGCATGTATGTATGTATCCGTAAAACTTTTCAATTTTCCCGAGAATTCATCCTCACAATGTCAATTAAGGTTCCGAAATCACAATACTAGTACCTTGACGTTGTGAGGATGCCGAGAATGTGAACGAGGAGTGGGTTACAAAGCGACAGAGCGGGATGTAGACCGTGTGCTGTAAGAAGGCGTGAATTATTGTATGTTTAATAGTATTATTTGATGTATATAGTTTATTTAATATTAGATGAAAACTTAAATGAAGAAACAAGAGACTGATAGTAAAAATTATACTTTACACGACTATTAATACTTAATACTTCCATCACTAATTGCAATTATTTTCCATAGCACCTTTTCAAATAAAATTGAAATAGAATAGTATTACAATAAGACGGGATAGAGAAATAAATTGTTTGTTTTTTTTTTTAAATCGTATTGTTGTGTCGAAAGTGAAAAGGCCGGTGAACGCGATTAACATTCGAAATGATTTTATGTACCAGTGTTTGGAATTAATATTAAATCAAAGATGAGATTAAGTTATCTTAAAGATTCGATATAAATAAAATAAAATAAAAAAACATAATGTTTCATTAATCGTTGTTTCTACACAATGGGTTGAAAACGTGATCACAGTCTTCACACATATTTGTTTTGTTAACATGGTTTATGACCGCAAGTGGCTGGTACGCTGGTGACCTCGGCAACGTGGAATCGCAGGTTGTGTTACATAACTATAAACATCGAGGTGAACATGGAGAACGTAAAATGCGTACAGTTAATGATCATTAATTATTCTATTCTTAAAGTTTAATATTACTTATATAGTTATACAGATACATTTAATGCCTTCCTTTATTTGAAGACGTTGTTCCCTTTAAAACTAAATTAAAAAGAAAGGAAAGTTGTAAAAAATAATTTATTAGTGAACCACAGAACACGTTTAAAACCTTCTTTAAAAGAAAATAAGCGATATAAACAGTAGGGTATATTATTTTTAGCAAGTTTGTTCAAGTTATATACATGAAGAGTTGTGATTTACTTGCCGAATGAAAACGCTTACCTGTTTACGGGACTTGCTTTTTACCTACATATTACGACATATTACACAATACTCGAACAAAACAACATTTTTATGAGATCAATAAGATGTTAAAGAACAACTTTAATTCTGAAAGCCATATCGAAATATTTACCGTTTTTGAGTTATAAAGCGAACACTTTCAAGGGCTCTAGATCCCTAATTTTAGGGGCCAGCCCCTTTTAGATGATATCAAATGAAAGCTCTTGCAATAATGCACAACTTTTATTCTACATGTTTTAACAAAATATTTTTAGTTTTAAAGATATAAAGGAAAATATGTCAAAATTTTTGCTCTTTTCCGCGTTCTAAATTTTGACCCCTCTCTAGCGCCATTTTTAATGTAAAAATCAAGGAACAAAAACCGATGTGCACAACTTCAATGCTTCTCCTTTTCAAATTCAAAGGGTTTTGTGCTCCAATTATTACAGTCTCAGAGCCTTTGTCTGGAAATCAAAGGCCTTAAAATTTCAATCAAAGAGGAATAACTCATGAACAGAAGGTAATTTTCAAATTGTATTACATTGTTCTGAGAGTGTTTTGTAAAGTCTAAAAGCTCTGAAAATTTGATCAAAATCCGTTTAGGAATGAGGAAGATATGAAGCTTCAAAGTTGGCGTCTAGGAAAAAAAAAGAATTTATAAAAACTAGAGCAAAGCTCGTTGCAAAGCAACGAGTGGGTCTTCCTTCTTAGCGATTAGCTTGTAAATTGATGAAATAAATGATTTAATCTTAGTTTAATTTCCCTCTAAAGGTCAAATGATTCTGTTTACATTAGCAACTTTTCTAACATTCTTTTCTCCTTTGACCCAAATATCGACCTCCTTTCTGGAACTCTGAATCTGAAGCGAACTTGAGCCTACATAGTCCAACAGTAGTCTCTCGCGGGTGAGTTAAGGCTAGGTATAGGCATTTCTATGCAAATAATCTGATTAATATGCTTAAGGACTATATCTATAATATAGAGAAAGTTAAAACTTATTGTCTAATACATACCTGGTATCAACGACATGAGAAAGCCAGTACACTTTATGACGTCATATTATGACGTCATTGTACTTTACTATACAAGATTATAATGGAGATCAACAAAAATGCTTCGGCACAAGGGCATGCTCTCCTTGATTTACCTTAAACAAGGTATATAAAGAAGCAAAATATTCCAAAGTTTCCTGGTATTGCTGCACAAATACCAACAGCTCATTTGTATAATTTCTATTTGTAAAGTTTTAAGTTGAATAAGTGTAGAAATGTACAGTACGGTATAAGTTTTCTCAAATTCCGATCAAATGAAAAAATACCTAGGATTTGTGCAGCAGTTTTATTAATCTATAGAATATTCTTCTTAGCATTATACAATTTTTATGCAAAAAAAATAGGATAATCCCTTGCACCAAAGCTGTTTTGTTGATGTGTTTTATTACTTCCAGAAGGTAAGATCAGTGACGTCATATGACGTCATAATGTGTACTGGCTATAACATATCGTGGGTACTAAGTATGCGTAAGAAAATAAATCAACACTTTCTCTGAATAATAAATATACCTTAAAATTATGCTTTTTCATTAGCTCATTTGCATAGAAATGCCTATACCTAGCCTTTACTCACATGCGTCTGCGACAGTACTCTGTAAATTGTATACACAACACTAATAATCCCTCATGTCTCAACCTTTACGACTTATAATTTTTTATTCCTAGACTTCTCTCTAAATTAATCTAGCATCTTTGAAGCAATTATGTTAGTATAATGATGAATGACATACTACCGTATAACTGGTTTTTAATGCGGGTGCAAATTTTTGTGATTTGATCCTGAAATAGGTATATTTATTTTTTGCGATTTCACTTTGACAATAAAGTCTATTTTTTATTGAATTTTATTACTAGACATTTAAACAATAAAGTCTATTTTTATTTTTTATTGAACAAACCAAAGCAATTTAAAATATTACATGTCATAAAAATATTCACATTAAAATACATAAAACACATTACAGTTTTTTAAAAATGGTTAAAAATATTAAAATACATTTCAGAAAAATTTCATTAAAATATTTCCATTAAAATACATTAAACACATTAAAACTATAACACAATCACAGTGTTAAATCACATTCACAATCTTTTAGATAGTAGCTTTTGAATTAAGATTTTCTGCATACTTCAGCAATGCCTGCTTTTTCGAACCCCTTAATCACCATCTCTGGTTGGCTTCTTATGTCTTTGTAAGTTTCTACCAGCCATTTAGCACCAAGCGGTTTTAGAATAGATAGACGGAGGTCAACAGGTTTCAGTGTTTCTATGTCAACACCTTTGTCAAGTTGCTTTGAAATACAGGATGCATACCATCGCTGAAAGCGCTGTTTCATTTTGTCTTTCACGACTTTTTGAATGGAAAGATCCATGGGCTGTAATTTGTCCGTCGTGCTTGGTGGTATATACACAATTTCAATATTCTTTGTTTTAAAATCATCCACGAACTCTCTCGACATCTGCGCTCGGAAAACATCGAAAATACACAGTGACTTTTGAGTTAGGTAGCCCAAGCTTTTTCTTGGTTTTATCCATGTGAGATACTAGAACTCGCGATGTGTATTCCATCTGTGTGTCTGTATTGGCCCAATGATTAGGACTGTGAGTTATGTTCCAAGCCAGTGGAAAATCATACTCAGGATGACAAGCAGAAGTTTTCCCCTGGTATATGACTTGTGGAGCTAGAAAATCCCCACTCAATGTGCCTAAATGATTAAAAAATTAATTAGAAGATATCAGTACAGTTAATTTTGTTCTTTTTTTTCCCCTTAATTGATACTACAAGCAAAATAATAAGATTGATAATTATCTACATTACCTGCGAAAACAACGGTGACTTGTCTTTTGTCATCAAGACCAATTATGGGGACTCGCTGGGTGCCCTCCACCTCCATTGTCCATGAGCTGACAGTTACATAATTGATACCGGTATGGTCCCAGTTGTATATTAACTGCAGAGGAATGTCATGTTTTTTCACCATGCTGTTTATTCTTTGTAAAACTCGTCTTTAATTTCAGAAAATTTGTCATCTGTGAACTGAATTTTTGCCGTGCAACTGCCCCTTCGCTAAACCATATTCATCCTAAACAACACTGACTGGGCCCAGCTTTTTTTCAACGTAATCGGTCCGCCATTACAAGATAGTAGCTGCTCGTCATGGGCACGGACAATGCCCTCCGCAACGGCAATGCAGATTGCTGTGTTAATAACAGCCCCCGATTTCCTTAATGAACGAATGTAAGTTTGCACGTCGGAATCCAGTTCGTTACCGAGTAAAACTTTTTTACCCCGCTTGCACAGATTCAATTCAGAAATTTCACAGTTCTCGCCGTCTGAAAAATCAAGTTTACGTTTTCGAGATTTGAGCTCCGTGTTGTATTTATTACGTAAATTTCTTACAGTACTTTCACGAAGTCCTGGAAACTTTGTCTGAAAACATTTAATGGTCGACGAAGGTCCATGTACACTGGCGTAGTGTCCTATCTCAGCTCTCTCGCTCGGTGAAAAAGTCATGTACTTTCCTATCGGAGTTTTTGGTGTATCAAGAATATCGGCCACTTTCTCATTACACTCAGTAATTTTTCTAGGCGACATTAATTCACCTAAAGGTCCGGTAGGGTCAGGAAACTTACTTATTGGCTTAAAATATTTCAACAGCGCCATTTTGCTGGCAAAGCGTGAAGTGACTGCTAACTACGGGGTATTCACTGACCAATTATCGATACCTGTATACGCAACGAAGCGTGAATTCGGATTCTATGAAGAGGCCTCACAAGGGGTATTTTTATGGGGACATTTTATGACGTATTTTTTGCGATTGAATTTTTTGCGATTAAGACTTGATCGCAGAATTTCGCAAAAAATAGCACCCCTTTGCTACATCAGTGTCAAAAAAAATTGTTTTAAAAATATTGACTAGATAGTAAGTAATCCAAATATGTAACTAATTGATGATTTCCGATGTTTGACAATCAGCAAGTGGAGAATATTCTTATAAGGAATCCACTTGGATGATTTCTAGTTTTACCAGAGGGGGGAAATCAATATCAGTAAAGATTAAAAAGGCGAAGTCGCAAAATCAAAGTATAAGTAAGACAGTGTTACTTGTGGATATTTTAACATAACCTCTTTCTTAACCTTTTAAATACAGTTGAACTTCATTATCTTGAATACCGATATCTCAATTCTAGGATATGTCATAATGAGTTGGTTGTCCAAATCACTTATCATGTTTTTTACCCTTCCTGTTTATCTTGAATCAACAGATATCTTGAAATTTAATTTTGGTTCCATTGAGGTTGAGATAACGAGGTTTGAGTGTACATCTTGGGTTCGTTTATTGAAATGTTTTACAAGGAAAGAAAAACACACACATATTTAAATTTTGCAACATGTTTAAATAATTTTTACATGCATATTTCAAATATATTCAAGTAAATTTGCTATCAAAATTCACTTAAAATATCTGAATCCATTGAAGTTTATTGTAGTAGATACAGTACAGTATAACATGAAGGAACAGGTGAACCTAAGACACAGCAAGAAAATTCAAAGAATTCTTGTCTCATTCTTTCGGAGATTTAGTGGTTGACACACAATTATCTATGGCATATTTTACCTGTCTTGTCCATGTGTCCTGTCTTGTCTGTCTATTGTACAAAAAATATAGATTTTAATAAAAGTTCTGACCAAGACTGAAGTTTCTGAAAACAGCATCAAATTTCAAGATCAAGGTCATGAAGTCAATTTAATAATAGAATCCAAAAGGTAACAAATAATGCACATGTGAAAAAACTTTTTGGTAACAAATAATGCACATGTGAAAAAACTATCTTCTGTAGCAAAAATTATAGCCAAAATTAAAATGTTTCATGAGTAGGTAAAAACTCTTGTTCAAGATCATGAAGTCAAAAAATGATAGTTCCTTGTGAAAGGAGTTTTCACGTGTAGTTTATGAGAACACCCTAGCTTCTCCCATTCCATATCACCAATATCAAAATATATTTGAAAAGTAGGTCAAGCTTCAAGTCATTAGGTTACAAAAGCATAGTCATATCTTGATATCAATATCATTAACAAAGCCCTGCTGTTCCTAAGAAGAAGATTTTTAAACATCTTTCTAATACATTCCCCTGAAACTTTGATCCCCTTTTGGGGCCCCACACTATCCCTAGAGGCTATGATTTTTACAATCATTGATTTTAAAGTTTGTCAGGAAACTTTCACACAAGTTTCATTTTTTTTTCTGATCCAGTAGTTTTTAAGAAGATAATAAAATGACCACATTAATTTTACATTATTTCTTAATTATCTCCTCTTGAAAAAATGGCTTGGTCCTTAAATTGAATACACTTAAAACCCTTTTACCTATGGATGCTTTGTGGCATGTTTGATTGAATTTGGCACAGTGGTTCCTGGGAAGAAGTTCAACTAGATGCCTATCAGCAATGTCATCTGGGTTCCTTTTGCCCTTGCTATTCTTCATCAGCTTTTTTTAAAACCCTCTTTAATTTCATCAAAAAAATGACACCACATTGTGGACCAATATATATCACCCTAAAAGAGCTATGATGCACACAACATTGAGATGCTCCAATACATGTATCAATATGATCAACATGGCTCTATTGTTCTGGAGAATTTTTTTTTCCTTTCTGCATCATGTAAAATTTGGATCTCTGATTTTGGCCCAACCTACACCCCAGGACTCATATAATAAACAAGATGCCCATGGACCAGATCATTCATCTGAGCACTGTGGCTAGGAAAAAAGCAGAAATCAGTTCAGTATTGAAAAGTTTAAATACAAAAGTGGTACCATCCTACACCTTAGTAGGGGTTTGGCATGATTGAAACAAACTCGAATCTACACTGAGGATGCTTCTATATTTCTGTGACTAATCGTGGCTTTCGAAATTTTTTAAGATTATTTTCCTGTAAGTTTGAAACAGATTAATTAAGATTTTTCATATGTATTCCTATGTAAAACTTTGATTGTCAATTGTGGCCCCACCCTACCCCCATTGGTCCTGATTTAAACAAATTTGAATCTACACTATCTGAAGATGCTTTCCTATAGATGTGACCAATCATTGCCTTTCTGTTCTTAAGAATTTTTAATGATTTTTCCTATGGATTCCTATAGTCCTGATAGTCCATTGTGGCCCCACCCTAGCCCCAACCCCAGGGTCACGGTTTGAACCAAATTGAATCTACACTATCCGAGAATGCTTTAATATAGAAATGACCAATTAAGGCTTTGTTGTTCTTGAGAAGCAGATTTTTAAAGATTTTTAATATGTACTAGATGAAATCCCGCGCAAGCGCAGGGAATTGAAATTATACCACTACTGACAGAAAATATATTGCAATTTCTACTGACAGCCTACAGGGTTATAGTAGGAAGAAATACTTTGTTCAAAATCTCGCATGTGCATCTCCACCCCCCCCCCTTTTTGTAAAAACTTGAAAAAATAACAATTTCAAAAATTGATGTTTATTGTGAAACCTGTTATGGATATATATTGTATGCTCTTATTTCATTTCCGTCAAGGATAAATTAAAAGCAGCGAATATGCACATTTTACTGATAAATTGATTTTTTGGAAGGGGGGAGGGGGTAAAAATTCACAGGTACTTGTGTCTTGGTTTATAAATATGAATGGACCTTACTGATATTTAAAAAAAATGTCTTTACATATCAATAAGGTTCATACATATATATAAACCCAGACGCAAGTATCTGTGTAAAAATTAGCTTTTAACGCCCTATGATTAGGCCGAGTATTTGATACAAAAGACTGTATTCAAAAAAAGGGAAAAAAAACTGAAATGTATTGATTAAAGCACAAAATTTTACAGCTTTAATTGTACTTAAACAATATCTTATTCATTAATTTTGAATTCTCTTTTCATGTAAGCAGTGAGGAATATAATATATACACATTTTACCGATAAATTTATTAGGAAAACCTACTACATATATGTAATAGTCTTTCGATATATATAGTGTTATCAATGATTTACCATTATTTTGATGACCATTCACACATAAGCTTTTTTTATGTTCTTACAGCTAGAATTGTCTCGTTTTTCTTTTTAACATCGGGCTCGATGCTATATGATGTTCTAGAAGCTTCCGTCAATATTAAGATCGGTGAATGACAAAAATAATTTGCACATTTCCCTTTTTAATCGGTTATCACAACTTATTTCTTTTATGTCATTTAAATCAAGTTTTGATTGAATAATTCAGTGATGACGTTTTATGAAATAAATAAACGATTGATTGTTGTCAGTTTTATTGAAAATTGCCAGAAACATAGATCAGCCAACCGGAAACGCCACCGTACTCACGTTTTTGCTATCTCATGGTTGTTTATAGAAAATAAAAGTAGACTCTTAATTTAATGTACGATACTTACAATGCGAGCGAAATCTAAATATAGTTTACGGACATCATATTGTATCTAGTGTATTCTTAGAGGAGTAAGTAAAAACTCTGGTGCATCCGTTTCGGAGTTTATTGCAAAATTCATTAATTTATAAGTATAGATTCCTATGTAAAACTTTTATAGTTTATATACCCCATTGGTTCTGATTTAAAGAAATTTGAATCTACACTATCTGGGTATGTTTTCACAAAAGTTTCATCTTTCCTGGCCCAGAGGTTTTTGATGAAAAGAGTTTTAAAAGATGCTATTAATTATTTACTAATTTGTATATATTTCCCCTTGAAAGAAGGCGTGACCCTTCATTTGTAGAAACTTGAATCCCCTTTACCAAAGATACTTTGTGGAAGGTTTGGTTGAAATTGGTCGAGTGGTTCTTGAGAAGTAGATGAAAATGTGAAAAGTTTACAGACAGACCGATGCCGGACAAAATGTGATCAAAAAAGGTCACTTGAGCCTTCGGCTCAGATGAGCTAAAAAATTTAAAAGATTTCTTCTTCTATAATCTCATAAAACTTTAATCCCCTATTGTAGCCTCAAGCTATTCCCAAAGACTATGATCTGAGCAAACTTGAATCTAAACTTCCTGTGGATGCTTTCATATCAAAATAACTATAATAATGACTCATTTATTTCTTAGACGAAGAATTCTTAAGATAATTCCTACATATTGAATGGACTTTTGAGCTTGAATACTGTTTGTTACATCCATATACCAGGTACAGTAAAACATGACATTGCTTATAACGAGGTGTCAGGGATTGACGATTTAGCTTCGATATAAGCATAATTGATTATATCTGTTAGGTTTACAATATATTTCAAAGTCACAGGGAATGAAAATCACTTCACTGTAGGCATCAATTCATTGTAAACATGTTCGCTACAACCCTTTCTTACAGTAAAACTTTTATGTTCTGTTGTGACCCTGTTCTACCCCATGAGGTCATGAATCTACACACTACGCGAGTATGCTTTTATTCATGGATTTGCTATATGTGAGAAAAAGATATTTAAATTTTTTTCCTATATATTGCCATGAAAAACTTGATCCGCTGCTGTGGCCCAACCCTAACGCTGGGGGTAATTATTTAAACAAACTTGAATCTACACTATGTAATAAAGGTTTCACATGTGTAAGTTTTATCTTTTCTGGCCAGTGGTTCTTAAGAACATGTTTAAATGATGCCTTTAGGTTTTCAATAATTCTTAATTATCTCACCTTGAAAGAGTTCCCCTCCATTAGAACAAATTTGAATCCCCTTCACTCAACAATGTATTGTGCCAAGTTTCATTTAAATTGGCCCAGTGGTTCTGAGAAAATGAAATTGTGAAATTGAGACTTTTAAAGTTTAAGACGATGATTTTGTTCAGTTGTTGGCTGAGGTTAGCTAAAAATTGAAAAGTTTACAAAGGACATAAGGCAGACGAACACTGGGCACCCTTCGATCAGAAAAGTTCAAGTGAGCATTTAGCTCAGGTGAGCTAAACAGTATACAACAGCTCTAATAGTTTTTTTTTTAGAATTTAGTGCTTTGTTGTTTTTGAAATGTGAATGAACATCTCTTCAATCTTATACTTGAAAGCTGCACATTATGCATGTACATATCCTGTCGTCTGGCCCTGTGTCCTGGAATATTTGAAACATGCAAGCAGGTTTCCACTTGTAGTACAGCAGTTGAACTTCAGTATCTTGGACATCGATATCTGGAATACCATAGATATGTCGAAGTGATTTTGAGGGCCCAACCCCTTATTCTTTAAGAATTTTACCCTGGATATCTCGAATCCTCGGATATCTCAAAGTTTATTCTCGTTCTGATTTAATTCAAGATAATGAGGTTTAACTGTAGTTGTATATGCCAAAATAGCTCTTCCTAAATTAAACTGTAAAATTTCACATATTACAAGTTCTTAATGAATTAATTTTAGGCCTAATGTGTCCATAATCCTAGATGAACTTTTATCCTTGTGTGACTTTAAATTTTACTATGCTGCTTATTCTGCATGTTCTGTTTCATCTCCCAACATTTTCTTCTGGCAGATCATGGGCATGCTTGGTATCAAATTTCACATTCAGTTTTCAGATGACAGTCATACCTATCTAAAAGGAATTTGAAATTTCTCATTAAAGTTAAAATAAAAGAAATATATATTGTGCAACATATAAATAATAAACCATCATTTTGAGTACAAAGATACTGTCACATTTTTCTGTGCATTATTCGGTAAAGTACCCTTTTTTACATGCAGTCATTTGAGGATGTAATAAAAATAAAAAGATGAATGTAAAATATTTTTTCATGATTTAATTCACATAAAGAAATGCACATATAATATAACTTGCAGTACATGTATAAAATTTATAAATGATGGCAATGGTTAATAGACTAATTGGTTAGAAAGATGCTAACCTGTTATAATTTTCATATATATTTTTCAAATATGACTGTCAAAACAAGTCCCATTTATTTAGTCATTATAGTCCAATTATTAATTAAAAGTTAACAAATTAACCCCCGTCATAAAAAAAAATTGACCTATATTTTCTTTTTCAATTGGAGAGTTTAAAACAACAACTAATTTTCTACTAACCAATGGTTTACATGGTATTTAATCTAATTCGTTGCCTGTCATGGTAGCTTAATTAGTGGTAGGGTGTTTAATTTGTGATGTGGAAGTACCGGATTTGATTCTCGTTCACTGCATCAAACCTAAGACATAAACATAGATAGTGACTGTTCCTTCACCAAACATCCAGTATTACAAGTCAAAGTTACAGGTTTTTCAGATGAGAAGAACTGAGGCCCCATATCACAGTAGATGTTGGCACAATAAAGAACCCTCACTGTTCAATGGCCTGAGTGCCAAGTTAGGTCTAAATTTGAAGCCCTTCATGGTATGTGGTGATGTCTCTACATCAGTGAAATATTCTTGATTGGATGTAAAACAGCAAACAATCAATTTTTTAGCTCACCTCGACGAAGTCGAGATGAGCTTATGCTATACCCCCGGCGTCGGCGTTAGCGTCGGCGTCCCGGGTAAAGTTTTAGGAGCAAGTCCATTCCCAAGTAACTATAAGCCCTACCTGGACCAAACTTGCATGGATGATGGATCTAGTGATGGACACTACCACACTTGCTTCGGATGCTGGATCTGACCAAGATTTTTTCAGTTGAGTGACCAGGTCAAAGTTTTTGGAGCAGGTCCATTCCCAAGTAACTATAAGTCCTACCTGGACCAAACTTGCATGGATGATAGATCTAGGAATGGGCACTACCACACTTGCTTCGGATGCTGGATCTGACCTAGATTTTCCAGATGAGTGACAAGGTTAAAGTTTTTGGAGCAGGTCCATTCCCATGTAATTATAAGCCCTACCTGGACCAAACTTGCATGGATGATGCATCTAGGGATAGACACTACCACACTTGCTTCGGATGCTGGATTTGACCTAGATTTTCCAGATGAGTGACCAGTTAAAGTTTTTGGAGCAGGTCCATTCCCAAGTAACTCTAAGCCCTACCTGGACCACAGTTGCATGGATGATGCATCTAGGGATGGGTACTACCATACTTGCTTCGGATGCTGGATCTGACCTAGATTTTCCAGATGAGTGACCAGGTTAAAAATTTTGGAGCAGGTCCATTCCCAAGTAACTATAAGCTCTACCTTGAACAAACTTGCATGGATGATGCATCTAGGGATGGACACTACCACACTTGCTTCGGATGCTGGATCTGACCTAGATTATCCACATGAGTGAATTTTAGCCATATTTTAACCAAATTAGCATGGATGATGTAGCTAGGGATGGTCACTTCCAGACTTGCTTTGGATTCTGAATCTGACCTACATTTTCCAGATGAGTGACCAGGATAATTTTTTTGGAGTAGCTATATAACATTATGGCCTGTTATGATTAAACTTGCATAGATGGTGCATCTAAGGATGAAAACTTCCAGACTTACTCTGAATGTTGGAACTGACCAAAATTTTCTTGATTAGTAAACAGGATAAACGTTTTTTGAACAGGTTTATTTCCAAGTAACTATAAATCGTACTTAAACCAAACTTGCATGGACATTGATCTTGGTGATGTACACTAAATAAAAAAAAAGATATGTGAAATTTGCTTTACTTCGTCGAGATGAGCTTCGTAATTTTGATTACCTATGTTTTTCATTATTTCTATCTAGATTGTAACGCATGTTCTGATTGGTTAGCTGGCCAGGTGTAAATTTCTCTACACCTGGCTCCAGCTTGTGTAAATAATGTGACGTCATAATGTATTGTTTCTCTAGCACAAAAGGCAAATAACATGACGTCACAATCATGACGATGCAGTGTAGCCCAAAGTAAATTTCATCGATAATTTGAAACACTATTGATAAGACTTGGATTTACAAAGAATTTATTCGTTACATAGGAAATAATTTGTTATTCAGGCCCAATCAAGGTCGTATGGGGTGCACGGCCTTCGGGTGTATGGTATAAAACCCGGGGTGAAATCCACGTAAACCCTTGATTGAACCTAGATAATATCAGTTATCCAGTTCAATCAAGGGTGTATGGGGATTTACCCCGGGTTTTTTTCCAGACATGTATGGAATACAACCTGGGGTAAATCCCCGTACACCTCTGATTGGACCTGGATACTTCGGCCTCAGTGTGTCTAGAATAAAATCCAGGGTAAATCCCCATACACCATGATACACCCTTGATTGGACCTGGATAACAAATTTATTTCCTATGTACCCAAATAATTTCTTTGTAAACAAGTCCAATCAACTGTGTTTCATGCTATCGATAAGATTTACTACGTCCTACAATGCATCATGACGTCATGTTTGCTTTTTATCATAGAGAAACTATGCATTGTGACATTAAGTTTTTTACCCCTGGCTCAAGTTGGGTGTACAGAAATTTACACCCGACTTTGTAACCAATCAAAGCTCGTGATACAAGCTACATAGGAAATAACTAATATTACAGCTTTTAGTTTATTAGCGAAAGTAAAGAATTCTGACTATTTTCATTGTTTACAAATTGTTTTATACATGTAAGAAAAAGAACTGAAAAAAAATAATAACAAAATTTCTAACAAGTTCTGTCACCTGTTACTTGGTGAGAAAAATTTCGGACTAACCCGAGTTTCAAAAATTTATCCAACTCCCATCCCTAAAATTTATTTCAAACTTTCATATAAAACATTTCCAATTTTTTGCTGTTTATATACATTGTACACTGATCATGAAATATACCTGAGAAATTTAATTAAGCTGTATGACTTTTTACATGTGTTACAGAATATCAAATTCAAAGTATTTTGGATAGTGTATTGTTGAACCTATGCCTTTTTGTTTTCAAGAATAAAGTGGCATAGTTGCTAAGAGTATTTTCTCATTTTGTTCTAGAGTTGTGAAATAAGGAGCTGATCCTTACTGCGCAAGGTTCGACACTTACATTAGTCCGTTAGTTTCTGGCCAATACATTTTCATTCTGACTAATACAACCTGTGGCTATAATTAGTCCAAATGGACATAACCCTTTATACTTCCAGTTCGTGGGTTCGAATCCACTGAGTGACAAAGATACATATCCTATGGATAAAACCATATAAAAACAGGTCTCGTGTTTCAGCAGGTGCTGGCATAGGTGCTGGGAAGAGTGAAACCGCGAGTGAAGATTTAAAGAAAACAAACAACTAAAAATAAATTTGGATACCTAATTAGTTAACTTTATTCAATGTAGGTCCCCTGCTTGGCGCAGGGGTAAGAGCGTCTGCTCTAGAGTCACCGAGTAAGGACTTGATCCTTATGTCGCAGGTTCGAATGCCACTGTGGGACGTGGAGACAGGTTCTTTGGATGAGACCGTATAAACCAAGGTCCTGTGTCGCAGTAGGTGCTGGCACGAAAAAGATCCCTCACTGCTCAATGGCCCTGAGTGCCGAGCATAGGTCAAAACCTGCAGCTCTCCACCGGCAAGCTGTGGTGTCTCCATATGAGTGAAAAATTCTTGAGAGGGACATTAAACAACTAAGAAACAAATAATTTTTTGGAAACGGAAGGCCTTAAAATAAGAATAATAATCTTAAGCATCAGACTCAGTAGAAGGTGTTCCGTTGGAACGAAAGACCTTAAAAATCTTTCCTATACTGTATCTTTATGTTTGCTGTTCCATCAAATTAAGAGCACTCCTCTCCCCCCTCCCTTCTGAATTTGAAGATGATTCAGCCACTATCTCAATATTTGCATTATAATTATATTAACATTAAAGAAGACAACAGGTCAATGAGTTTTATGAAATAAAATTGTCATATTTTTACACTCTTTATACACACATGCATCTAAGAAAGAGTTTTGCAATCACAATTCAAAATACACTTGTGGTGATAAACATTGAAATGAATTTAAATTCGTACTTATTTTCACACCATTCAAATTATGCATCTTTATCCTACTTTAAAATCAAAAGACCCACCATTAACCATATCTGTATGTTGTGTTTTTAGCTATTATTTGAATTTTTTAGGTGTTGACTCAAGTAACACAGACAATAGTTTATCCAACATTTTAATTTTGAAGTACTAATAAACGAAGGTTCAAAATTTGAAAAGTAATTAGCAACTACAGATAAACCTATTTATGTGAAATTCTTTATTTTACAGTAAAAGGGTTCTAAATGAGGATGCTGAGGAAGGTAAGTTTTGTTAATCAACTTTCAATATCAATAATTGTTAAACAGAAAATGAACAGCATTGTGATATTAGGTTTCTTAACTCATGATAAACAGCAGTAATAAATCTTTAACTTTACTCTTATAATTTACCTCCTGCTTGCAGGTTACCATAGTAAGTCCCATGTTCCAACATCATCGATACTGTTTGCATGTTATCATAAGTACAAGTACCTAAAAATTTTCCGACTACAGATTCTATCAACATATCATTTCCCCCAAGAGTGTCTGTTTTATTTGGAACTCTTAGTACATGTATGTTGAGATGGCAGGAATTCAAAGTCCATACTTACTGCTAACCTCCCATTAAAAAATGTTTGACCAGAATTCAATTGTCAATTGTTAGGTCATAATGAATGAGGTAATTTTTTCAACTTCTTTTTCATATATAAATACACATTAATATTTACATTTGCTGTGTTTTTCTACTTAGCCAACTGTGAAATTGAATTGAAAGCCATTTTTTTGCATACTCAAGCGTAGAAATATACATGGAGAAACTCGCGCTAAAGTGACGTCACAATGAGGATACAGAGACGTTAATAAAAATATGACGATATAGGGCAGTGAGAAATTCAAGCATTGAGTATATTTTTGGTGCATTTGAACATGTAAAATGTAAATATAAGGAATGTTTTTAAGTTTAGTGTGAATTATTGGTGTGTAAATCACACAGACTTGCACGTAGGCATATTTTTCTGGAAGCGCTATCGCGCTTCATGAAATGTGCCTACGTGACAAGTCTGTGTGATTTACACACCAAATAAACTCGCACAAAACTTAAAGACATTCCTTAAATAATAAGGGGTGTCAAAATATTTATTTTCCTTATTCGACTATTTGATAGCATAATTCGAACGATAGTCGAAAATTCGGAACATTTTCTGAAAATAAAATTTTATAGCAAAAATCACTAGTACATGAGGTATCTATAATAAAAACTTACCTGCATTCATACAAAAAAATAAATTAAAATCGCAAATTTCTTCACAATGTTTGATTTCCCCGCAAATCGCATTCATAAATCAGTTTTTATTTTAGCAAGTATTTAAAAATTACCAGAACGATATTTTTTTTAAAGCTTACAAAAATAAATAGGGGAGGAGGCAGGGGAGTTAACACACACTATCCACACGTCAGGTGCCTGTGACACTGTTAAACAGTTAAGTACTGTTTATTCAATTGTTGATTGCCCCGGCTGTCATACTGTCTTACAATGTAAGCGAGATGTTTTAGTAATTATCGAATTGTCAAAACATGTCATGGCTACGGCGTGGTCCCTGCATTTGAACATTCTTAAAACATAATTGGTACATGGTATGAGATCAATTAAATCCAATTAATAAATTTACAAACAGAAAAGTCCAGAAAAGTGCTGCATAATTTATTATAAAAAGAATACAGATTAGTAATTCACAAATAATTCTCGCGGTAGTGAAGCATTTGTATTATTACTGTACTTTCTACATATACATGGAAAGTCAACAGTTTCGTTAGGGAAAAATTATTATTTTATCGACTGTGTCTGAGGAAAGACGGTTTTTTAATTTTGAGATGAGAATTCCATCTCTTTTTCTCTTCTTTTGGATTGATTTATTCGAATGTCGTTTCATTATTCGATCATCGGTCCATTCTATTCGACTATCAGTCGAATGGACCGACAATCGAATAATGAAACGACTATTCGTTGACATCCCTATTAATAATATTATTTATTTTTTTACTGGAAAAGTTAAACAGTTTGCATGAGGTTTTGGACTTTGCTTTAAGAAATTATGATAGCTACTAATTTCCGAACTTTGTTACATGTACAACCGCTAAGTCAAATTTTACACACTCTCCTAGCCTATATAGTGCTACTTACTTCGGTGCATCTTGGAGTCTTTAAGAAACGTTGCTATAGATTTCGAAAAGTATATTTTCTTTCGCGCAGTGTTCCTTTTACGTTTTTACATCATGGTTTAAGATAAAGGTAAAGAAAAACATGTCAACGAGTTCTAAATAGTCGGGAAGAGGAAAGAGGCGAATGACACCAAAGTTCCTGGTAAGGAACAAATTACCTCGTGGTTCTTGTAAGAGCCAGACTACGAAGAATCCTGGTAAGGATTTAAGAAATCAACAGACCTCATCGGCTAACAGAACGTTCATTCCTCTTGTACCAGCTGCATATTTTTCTGGTAAATTATTCAGCGAATTTGTCTCGATGCGAACTTAATTCGATGATTGAAACGAGATTTTTAGCTTTTGAAAATAAAGTTAATAATAATCTTTTTTTTTCTCACCCCCTACTAATGTTATCGTGATTTAAATTTAAGACACGTGGTGTAAGTTGACCTATTCAAAGGTTATGAGCTGGAACCAGTTTTACAGATAGATGTATTTGGCAATAAAAAGGAAATTGCTATAATCTTGGGGATTTTTATTTTAGTTGCACCATGACCAATGTGTTTCTAGTCTTTTCTGAAATATTTTCATGATTTTAAACAGTAGAGAGGGTTGGGCGTTAAATCAAAATCTACTTAATATTTGCTTTTGTGATAATTTACGGCGAATGTTGAAGCTCAGTAGCGACTATTTTTCCAAAATCGCCCAATAGGTGGTAGAACAAAATGTGTAATAGCCGCTACCATGACAAACCTTTGTTTACCTTATATGGCTATTGTTTTTGTTGCGCTCAGTGGATTATACCACAGAAAATTGTCCAATAGTTGAATGAAAAACAAAGTTTACTTACCAACTACATGTTTACATTTAACTTTGAACACATGGTCTAGGTCAATCTTCGATGCGACATAATTTGACTGCAAAAAATGAACAATTGAAAAATTTATTTTTTATAAAAATATACAAAGAATAGTAACTGAGAAAGACCTCACGAGCGTTTGTAATTTGCTGTTATGTTGTTTACAAGAAAATGTACATACATGTTTTAAAAGGTAGTCTGTGCCACGTTCAAAATGTTTTGCTAAGTTAAGAACACCAGCGCTTCAAGTATAATTAACGTAAACATTGGTGACTTGCAATTATCAGTTAGAGTTTCAGCACGGTGTGTTCTTGGCAGGTGCAATATTCATATCGATGCTATGAATGTTCCAAATTCTTTGGCCAAAATGAATTATTAAAAGTGATTTTGGAAGGGGACAAGTTGTTTGCTGTCAAAATACAGGAAATAACTCACAAATCACCAGAGGTGTTATGTGCGAGAAATGTCAAAGGCTAATGGCATGAAACACAGTTAAAAATGGCAGGAATGTGTTTTCTTTTAAACAATATTTGATGCTGGAAAGACATAGCTTATATATAGTTTAATTGGCAGAACTAGTTATTGTTTTAAGCTACTCATATACAGACGTTCAGATACAAAGAAATCTGATGCTGGCTCTTTGGTTCGAGTGTCCAATCAAATTCAAGTTTCAAAGAAGGAAACATATCAGATGCCCTCAGCTGGTCATGGAAGCTTCCAAAACCCAGTATCAAAGTTGAAGGAAGACTCCGGTATTTTGTTCAAAATTGGAAACGAATAATAAACGACAAATTTATTCTAAGACTCGTATCAGAATCTTACAAAATAGAATTTTTAGAGAAGTGTTTCACAAGCATATTTTCAAAAGATCCAAAAAAAAAACGAGAAGTAATTTTAGAGGGAATAAAATTCCCCCTAAACAAAATGCAATAGAAATTGTAGGTCATCTAGGTAATGAAAATATTTGGTATTTAGTCATCAACACACTAATTACTTAGAGATGCCAACAGATTTTTTTTCCCAGAAAATGCTCATTAAGGACTGAAAAGTGTTAGTCAAGACTTATGACTTATGTCATTCGGCATGGGGGGGGGGGGGCACTCTCCATCCATATGATGCTTATTAAGGACTGAAAAGTGTTAGTCAAGACATGTTATGACTTATGTTATTCAGCACGGGGGGTAGGGCACTCTCCATCCATATGATTCTGATCTAGAAAACGTATCATTAGTAGGGATGTCAACGAATAGTCGACTATTCGACTATTAGTCGAATGGACCGACGATCGAATAATGAGATGACATTTGAATAGAAGAGTGAAAACGAAATGGTATTCTCATCTCAAAATTTAGAAACCGTTTTTCCTCAGACACAGTCGATAAAATAATTTTCCTCAACAAAAACTGTTGACTTTTCATAGTACATGTACAAAGTAATCATAAATGCTTCACTACCGCGAGAACGACATATCAATTACGGTCCGTGATGTTTTTGTGATAAAACTTGGCTTTGTTTGTAAAATTATAATGAAAGAACAGTTCATTGGACATGATCTCATATCTTGTGTTCATTATATTTTGTCGTTTTAAGAATGTTCAAATGCAGAGAACACACCTTAACCATGACATGTTTGGCACTCTGAAAATTATTAAAACAACTCGCTTACATTGTAAGGACATTTTGCGATAGCAGGATCAATGAATAATTGAACAAGCAGTATGTAATAATATCAAAGGCACCCGAGGTGTGGAAAGTGCGTGTTTACACCCATCTTCGCTAGCCAAAGGTTTTTGATCCGCTTCTCTCCTCACAAACCTCTGGGATACGGTGCAGCCATAAGTTGGGATTGTTTACGACACGTGATCTCCAATCTTCCAACATACGCACACATTGCGTCATCGACAAAAATAAAAAGCGTATTTGAAAATTTAAGTTTTTAATGAATAATTAACAAGAAGATATCGAGCAATGTTTATTTGTTATTTATCGTGCAAATCTATATCTACAATAAGATTCCTGATCACAATATTTTTACATCAGCTTAAGATTGGATGACATCATATCTATTTATAGAGTGGCATGTTATCTTACGAATCGTTGTTTACTTTTGTTTTTCATTCCCGAGACAAAAGAATCAAGATATATCCCAAGGCAAATATCATCATTTACAAAAGCAATTGCCGATTGGACGAACGATGTCGATCAACTCCAATCACAACTCGAGAAAGAAAAAAACCCAACTTTTAATAGCACCATATGCCAAGGGTTTGTGAGGAGAGTAGCGGATCAGAAACCCTTGGATAGCGAAGATGGTTTACACCCCTCTCATTTATTAGTCCCCTACCAGTGAAACGGGGGAGGGGACTATAGGTTTCCTCTGAGTCTGTCCATCTGTCTGTCTGTCTGTCCCTCTATCTGTCTGTCAGTCTGTCCCACTTGGTTTTCCGCCTTTTTTTTTCTAAACGCTTGCAGATATTGAGCTGATTTTTGGTTTGTGAGTGTATCTTGATGAGTTACAGATCAAGTCTGCATTTTGTTCCGCTTCATTGATTTTTGACAAATTTAGGGCATTTTCATTTTTAACGGGAACCAGATTACACTTGCCGGTAGGGGACTAGTATTGCTAATGCAATACTCTCAGAATGCTTGTTAGTCCCCTACCGGTGAAACCTGAGGGGACTATAGGTTTCTTCTGAGTCTGTCCGTCCGTCTGTCTAGCTGTCCGTCTGTCTGTCCGTCCCACTTGGTTTTACGCACTTTTTTCCTACATGCTTACAGAAATTGAGCTGATTTTTGGTATGTGAGTGTATCCTTATGAGTTACAGATCAAGTTTGCATTTCGTTCCGCTTCATTGATTTTTGACGGAATTATGGCATTTTCAATTTTTAAGGGTTTTCCGCAAATTTCTTCTAAATGGTAGTTTTACAGTTATTGAGCTGATGTTTGGTATGTGACTTTACCTTGATTAGTTATAGATCAAGTTTGCATTTCGTTCATTGATTTTTGACGGAATTATGACATTTTCAATTCTTAACGGGAACCAGATTACACTTTCCGGTAGGGGACTAACATTGCTAATGCAATACTCTCAGAATGCTTGTTTTAATAAGTTTAAAATATATAGTCATGGCAATATTTCAATGCTTATTAAAAGACTACATATACAGTACCAACCAGACCCAACCTGACACCTAAGCAGTCCCAGAAAGCAGTCCCCAGGACTGCTTTGGGACCGCTCTGAGACTGCTGTGGGACTGCTCTGGGACCGCTATGGGACTGCTGTGGGACTGCTCTGGGACCGCTATGGGACTGCTGTGGGACTGCTCTAGAAAGCAGACCCAGCAGTCCCTGGGACTGCTTTGTTCACTCATGCATGAAAAAGGTTCTGAGTGACATGATAGCTCCGCCCCTTGTGTATTCTGAATTTGCAGGCTCCCTGTTGTTGTTTTGTTTACTTTCAGCAGAGAGGTGTTAAAGATAAAGAATAAAAATACCAAGGATTTCTTACAACATTTTAATAAAAAGAGATAGATATACATGTAATTACTAAATGTCTTCAGGGGCTGTAAATTTACACAATTGTAGTCTAGAATTAATTTTAAAAAATGAAATTAGTTAAAAGGGAAGTCAGGAGATGACTTTTATCCCTTGAATTAAACTTTAATACAGGTGTTTGAAAAAAAGATATCTGTAAGGCCTATTTAATTAATTAATGCGAGTTAAAACTTTAATACAGGTGTTTGAAAAAAATATCTAGGCCTATTTAATTAATTAATGCTGTCAAGTTACGGTATGTACTCAAAGTTTGCATTAGCACTATTTAAAAAACAAACAAACAAACAAACAAACTTGTCATTACAATAAGATATTCAGAGGGACATACTGTACTGGATTTTTTTTTAACTTGAAAAAGCTAAAACCATGCTAAAAAAAGAGCATTCCATGTTATTTTTTTACTGCCCTCAAATAAAACCTAACAATTTATTAAATGACCATGAAATAAAATTATTCTACCATTCTTCAGTCATTTAAACAATTATATTTGTGAACGATTACTGGGGGATCTATTTATGAATTTGTTTTTGATTTATAAACAAGTTATCAAAAGAGTAAATTTATAAACTTTTTTAAATTATTGGGAATTGTGACTTATTTCTTATTTGTTTTGTTTATGTTTTCCTGGCCGATTGGCCGATTGATAAAAGGCAATACAAATGTATAAAATGGTGTCAACACCTGAGGTTTCAATCGCCTTCGGGCATGATTAGCAGAAAGTCAATGCGTATTATTTGGGTATCAGTGTTACACATCACTGAACATGCTGGTCAACAATGGCACTAATTTCAATCTATGTACTGCAAAAAATCTTCGTTTATTTCGGGATTAATTAATTTTGAACATAATCTGAGGGTTCCATTCGCGTGATTTACAGATGTACACTCAAACATTTATATAATAAAAGTATTATTATTTTCTGTTACATGGATAATCTAACGATAATTAAATTGGCAAGTCAGTGAAAATAATCATGACTGAAATATAATACTCAAAGAATTTTTCAAAAGCTCCAGTACTTAAGAAAAATGCATTCAGAGTATAGTATGGAAATCGGCCTTGCTCTATAATCATAAGGTCTATTTAAAGCTAGTTTTGATAGAAAATAAACAACTCAAGTTTAATTTTCTATAAAAAATAAGTAAATAAATATGGAAACCGATATCAATCACAGTAAATTAAGAAATTGATTTTTTTTTTTTTGGTGAAAAATTAATATACCACAAAACTGTGTTTAAATATTCATTTTATTAGTAGGTGTGACCGTCTTCTTTGTTCAGTATTTATTATTTGTTTCTATACGCGTAGTGTGAATTTCTTAACAGTTCAAAAATGACTGTCGCATGATAATTGATACTGCTCAGAAAGAAATGGATCATCAATTTCAACTGCCTTTTATAGTTACATTGTTTATTTGTAATCTCATTTCTGAGTAAGCTCCGCCCATTAAATTAATTAACCCCGCCCACTGGGACTGCTGGGACTGCTTTCTGGGACCGCTGGGACTGCTTTCTGGGACCGCTGGGACTGCTTTCTGGGACCGCTGTGGGACTGCTCTGGGACCGTTGTGGGACTGCTCTGGGACCGCTATGGGACTGGTCTGGGACTTGCTCTGGGACTGCTTTAGCAGTCCCAGAAAGCAGTCCACGGGACTGCTTTGTGTCAGGTTGGGTCTGGTTGGTACTGTAAGTCTTTACAGACCCATTTATGAATGTGAATGAAGAGAAATTAGTTTCTCTAAACTTAATTCATATAAACACGTTTTCCACATGTTAGGTGCCTTGAGCATCTTTGTCTAACATAGGCATTTGATGCTACTTTTTGTTTAAATTTAAGTAACAGGGGTTTTTTTAAATTATAAATATGTCATGTACCAGTGAATTAACCGAAGAAGGACACATGTAATCTTGTTTAGACTTGCTAACATCAGTTATCAGTGATGATAGCGAGGGAGACGCGGCGAAGACGTAGAAACTCGTCCGCACAATAAAATTATCTAATTTGTCATCTTATCAAACATATTAATCTATTTTATTCAAAAAATTAATATTGCAGAACTTTGTTAATTTGCATGTATTTGCTCTTCTGAACCGAAGGCTCAGAGTACAACTGCTATGGTCATGGTGAGTTAATTAGGAAAATAAAAACAATAGTAATGGTTGCTAAAATCCTCTTCTCAAAAACCACTGGGCAGATTATCACAAAACTTTTTCAGTAGATCAGGATATGTTGTAGATTAAATTGTTTAAAGCACCAACCTGGGGTTAACAGCATGGTCTCAAGGTCACTTCAAAAGGATGTAATCAGAATTTTAAAGAAATTGACCCATAGGACACAAGAATTTCCCCCAAAAAGTAACATTTAAAAAGCAATGTTCTTTAGGTGTTTTTCACCGTTTATTTGTCTAATGTGTTTCTAATTTGCATTTTGAACCTAAAATCTGTTAATTGCAACTTTAAAATAAACCTCCAAAGTTGGCCAAAAAAAGAGAAACATTTTGAAGCAAGGATTTTTGCGTGAATTTTGGTCTAGAATGTGATGTAAGGAATAAATTAAGATAGGATTCTTTAGGGGCACCCCTGCACTAGGGTCGAAATTCACAAAAAAAAAAAGTAAATAAATAAATAAATAAAAATAAGGAAACCTGAATTTGACAATCTGGTTCACATTTACAGTGTGAAATCTCATAGTCAGAATAGCTTAGTTAGTATAACCGTGACTAAAAGATTAAGGATATGTGAACCTGAAATAAAAGTAATTGAAGAGTTAAAAAATAGGTACCGCTGCATAGAGGACGAGTCCCTTGTTCAAATAACAATTCTGATATATGTACATGAGTTGGTTTCCATGGCAACAACCTCAGAACTTGCCCTTGTTTAAAAAGATTAATGCTATGAAGAAAAGTCTACTGTAATTAATTAAAGATAAAAAAAAATCTCATAAATTATGATTAGAATTTAATTTTTTGCAGTTATCTTAAAGATTTATGAATGAGCATGATGTAGTAAAGCTTTTTTTTTATAGGTGTCATATTCAGAGAGCAGACAATCACAGTCTGAATTTCCTCTGTCCTCTTAAAAATTGACTATTTTTCCTTGACCTTGACTTCAAAATAGGATATAAAATCACATTGGCTATAATTAAAAACTTAATTTCTAAATTCCATTTTAAAGTAGTGTTATAGAGCTATGTAACAGAGGAAAAAAAATGGTATGTACATGAGTCAGAAAAAAAGATATGGTAATCTGAATTTTCTCTGACCTCTTTTAAAAAATTACTTTTGATGCATGATTATCTGTAATAAAGGCAATAAAATGGAAACAAAATATAAGAAGAAATAGTTATTTGCAAATATATAAAAGGTCTGTGGACACCTTTTATTGATCTAAGCTTTTTTTCATAGCTATCATATTTAAATAGCTCACAATCACAGTCTGAATTTCCTCTTCACTCTTAAAATTTGACTATTTTTCCTTGACCTTGACTATAAAAAAGGATATAAAACCACATTGGCTATAGTTAAAAACTTAATTTCTAAATTCCGTTTTAAAGTAGTGTTATAGAGCTATGTAACAGAGGAAAAAAATTGGTATGTACATGAGTCAGAAAAAAAGATATGGTAATCCAAATTTTCTCTGATCACTTTTAAAAAATTACTTGACACACAATTATCTGTAAAAAAGGCTATAAAATGGAAACAAAATATAAGTAGAAGTAGATTTTTGCAAATATTTAAAAGGTCTGTGGACAACTTTAGTGATCTAAGCTTTTTTTTCCATAGCTATCATATTTAAATAGCTCACAATCACAGTCTGAATTTCCTCTGCCCTCTTTAAATTTGACTATATTTCCTTGCCCTTGACTACAAAAAAGGTTATAAAATCACACTGGGTATAATTGAATATTTTATTTTTCAACTTCATTTTAAAGAAGTGATATATAGCTATGTAACAGAGGAAAAAAAATGGTATGTACATGAATCGGAAAAAAAGATATGGTAATCTGAATTTTCTCTAACTTTTTTTAAAAACTGATTCCTAAAGCACATTTATCTGTGTTGATGTATAAAAAATCAAACAAAAAAAATATTTTATTTGATTTTAAATATATTACTATCTTGAAATAAAACTAAAAATCATGCATATAAAGAAAATTATGAATCGGTCTTTAATAATTAAGATAATTATCACCCCGATTTCCTATTTTCCTTTAAACATTACTTTTTTATTCTGAATGATGGCAGAAAAACGAACAATAAATTCCCATTAAATATCTTTACAAGGAACTTTTAACCATTGAATGTACAATGTATTAGAATATGGGACAAAAGGATCTAAATCCTATAGTAGTGTATTTTCATAATCTAATTCCCCAAAAATTGCAGTCCGAATTTCCTCTGTTTAAACTCACATTAACACTTAAAAGCATTATCTGATACAAATGACATATTTTTGCATAATCTAATTGGAAATAGTATCAAAATGTACAACATATAAAGATAACAATCACCAGTTTAAAATATCCCTGTTAAAAAGTTCGAGCAGTAACTGTTAGTTCTGTTTATACAAAATGATTTCTTTAACCTTGACAAAAGTTTCTACACAGTTCTAGTAAAGCTAGCTTCTATGACATAGTGAATCTTTTTTATCTTTCCTTTCCTTTTCAACTGCAAGCTTTTTTGGGCCACGAACTTTGTTGAAATATTAATAACTGCAGGTGAAGGTCTTTTGAAGTAAACATTTCAGTCTTTGGTGACAGAGGCAAAACAGTGTGATTCTTAGCCTGGAAAATAAAATCCATTTTAGTGTTAACCTTCAAATGATAAGTGGACATGGATATATAGAGGATATCTATATTGTGTGATTTGATATTTGCTTTATCCAATGAATTGAATGGTGTATATTCGCAAGGCTTGCCAATATATTCCAACTACAACTTAACTGCTAGATCTAACATTTCCTATAAGAGCAATTGTGTGTGTGGGGGTGTGTGTGTGTGTGTGGGGGGGGGGGGGGGGGGGTTAACATCCTTTATCGCTGTAGCCAGTACATTGATAAATTTTGACATTTCATTGAAGTGTAATTAGTTTTTTTCTCATTTTTAATGAACATTTTTGCTCATTAGCATTCATTTGATAACACAGAACTTTCACAATTAGAAGTTTCGATAAGTTTACATCTTGAAGCGAGGCCTAGGGATTGATAAAGCACATACCCGTGGATACAGCATAGGTTTATCTTATGGGTATATATATATATATATATATATATATATATATATATATATATATATATATATATATATATATATATATATATATATATATATAGTATACAAGTAAAATTGTAAATACAGTCAAACCTCATTATCTTGAACTAGATGGGACTGAGAAAAAAGATATCCAAGCATTCAAGATATAAGGATACTTTAAGGTTAAGTAGTTGGGACTTCCAAATCCCTTTGACATATCCATGGTATTCAAGATATCAGTGTTTGAGATATCAAAGTTCAACTGTATATAATACCTATTTAAAATTTACTACATTACTATATAACATTTTAATAATTTGACACCTTTCCAGTTATTTATGAAATATGACTACTAGTCTAATGAGGCTTCAAAATGTTATATTTTTAAAAATTCTATTATCATGCTAGCAAGTTAAAGGAGGACCTTTGATTTTGATGGCAGATTTTGGAAATAATCTGACCTAGAAGATGTTAATAAAATAAAAAAAAATTCTTCTCCACTGGGAATATTTTTTTTCTTTTGTCTAATTTATTCCAGTGAAAATAAAATAATAATCTTGCTGTCATAATTTGTCTTTGGTGAGCTGGGAAATAAATATTTTGCCCTTATTGAAGGCCAGAAAATATATTAACCCCCCCCCCCCCCATCACCACCACCACCAGAATTGAATGCATAGTGTACCCATTTTTTTTATTTTAATAAAATTAATTTATTCCTACCTATTCCACTGGTTGCAACACAATAGAAATCTTTTAATGCATCTGGATCCATAGGAACATGCTGCTAAGAGTTGAATAAGGTGAGAGATTTTGACTGCTGACCTACATTGTTCATATTCCTCCTTGATACCTGTACAAATAAGTTGAGTAATATGAGGTAACATAAGATATGCTCTACTATTTATTCAGTGCCAGTATGGGCATAAAGGGAATAAACATAAGAAGGAAAAGGCCTAAAATGTATGTGAAAAAAAGATCATTTACAGACATACCTATATATTTACATTTCCAAATATTTTTCCTTAAGATTCTTTGCAAATAAGAAGACTGTTCATTTTCTCATGAACTACCATGGATGAGCATTAATATCTGCATTGTTACGTCATAATACCATACTTTACGTCAAAATTAAAGTGCAAACTGTTTTGCATTAAAAATGACAGTTGAATGGCGTAGTTTGTGGTAACTCATCAGAAAATAATGTAAATATAAGAAATGATTTTAATTTTTGAAAATTCATGAGGTACATGAACTACGACACTTCGATATTTATCAGGAAGCGCTAACGCGCTTCATGAAATATGCTGGCATGAAGCGTCGTAGTTCATGTCCTTATGAATCTTCAAAAATTAAATTCATTTCTTAAATAAACAAGTACAAGAAGACATATGACACTTGTATATATATAATTATATATATATATATATATATATATATATATATATATATATATATATATATATATATATATATATATATATATATATATATACAGGTAAACTTCGTTATCTCGACATCCACGGGACCATCGGAAAATGTCGAGATAACCGAGGTGTCGAGATATCAGAGTTGAGACTTGACGTCCAAGATTTCACTCTTAACCAAACACATACATGTGTATAAGCTTATTATACGTACATGACTTCAATATAGACTGTAGGTCAACTTATTTCAGCAATCCCTCTATTTTTATTAAAAATCTTAGAAGTTATTTTTAAAAAATCTTATTTATAAAACCTGTTCTTTCTCTTTATCGAAATCGTTCTAAATTTTTGTAGTTTTCCATCCAGCATTCGCGCGTTACTTGCTTTTTGTGTCAGAACAGGATACGAAATGCGCTCTATAAACTTCGAATCGAACCGTATAAACATGATAAAGTCGACATGCGAGATACGAAAACATATTAAATGCGTAATTATTTTTTTTCTTATTTCATTCAGGAAGAATGTGCATTTATATTTTTCTAACGTAGTGATATTACAGATGCGTGAATTACGGATGATTCTGTTAATCGTGTCGTTAATCGGATTATTTCCTGTTGAATGCATTTTAACTACAAAATATTATTAGAACATCGTTTAATTCTTTAGTTTGAATTTATTCAATATGTTTATTATTCTTTGTAATTTAGTTATCTTTTTCAATTTTAAAAGTTATGTTAGGTTTCGACATAAATAAACACCTTTTAATTTAAGCAGAATCGTGTAGATTTATAAGTGATATTACCCAAGCTGAACATTAAGCAATTAACGTCTCAAAGACGCCGAGAGGGCTTTGGATTCACCTACAAACACAGTCTATAGAATTAATTAAGCAGCGTGCAGTCAAAACATGGGTGTGAAAGGTGTGAATTTTTGACGACGTCGCAAAAACCCGGAGCCGTCCGTGCGTGAGCGACCCTATCTGACAAACAGTTAGGTTCAGTGGAGCAGAAAATTGCCGATGTCGACATATACCAGGTAAATTTTGCTCTTGGGACTGTGAATATACGTCGAGATAACCAGGGTTGTCGAGATTACCGAGGTCGACATATCAGAGTTTTTGCAAATCATTTATGTAGTAAATACTGCCGGGACCGCGGGCGGACGTCGACATATCCCAGGTTGTCGACATATCCGATGTCGAGATACCGAAGTTTACCTGTATATATATATATTGTGGTAGGTGTATCAACATTATTATGACAATATATGCATCTTTAAAGCTTAATGCTTAAGAAGAGTATAAAAAAAACTGGCTAGTTTTAACTTTAATATCTGCTTTTATAATTTCATAGAACAGTTACATCATTTAAAGCAGTATAATTATTCATTTGCTAAAATTTATTTTAGTAGAGATCCAAAGCCATATAGGTCTCGAAGTTAAATTGTCTGCAAACAATTGAATGGCAAAAGGATATTTAATGTTTAATCAGACCTTTGTTTGTCATAATGCCCAGCAATCTTCCATAATCTGTAATCTCACATTGTTTTGGGAATTATCTCTCTCTAAAACATCTTCCTTCCTTTATCTGAAATTGATATAATAATAAAAAGTGCTAATTATTATTTACTAAAATTTTCATACAATTCCAGAATTCCAAAAGAATTATGCAGCATATAAGCATCCATAACCAACAACAAAGACTAATGAATGAATGTGTAAAGTCACCATAGTGTTCAAGCTCACTCAAGAAAAGGAGTCCTGTTCTTTTGAAATAAGAATAAAAATGGTCAATTTGTTGCACAGACATACATCATACTGAATTGTTTTTCATTAAGTTTGTCACTTGGCTAGTGAAGTGTAATTTGATAGTTTGACTCTAGTAAACAAAAAGTAATTACAATGTTTATCTTAGAAATGTCACTTCAGACTATATTATAATTCCATATTCATAAATGAAGGAAATTTTTGACCCCACTAAGAATTAAAAGACTTTAAAGCAACCCGAGAGGTAAATATTTTATGCAACTGTATATTTTCAAGTCTGAAAAAGACAGGTACAAAATATTTGGCACCAAATATTATACTCAGAGGTCACTGATGTCATGCTTGATGTTTATTTTCCCCATCTTTTTGAATTTATGAGCGAGATATCTATATATATGTAACTGTATAGGAAAATTTGGCAGATTTTCTGCAATTTTAAATTAAAGCTTAAATTAAAAAGTTTAAACTGACGTGAATGATGTAAATCCCGGTTAGTAAGAAAATGAATGTCGATGGTACTATAATGATATTAATTACAACCAAAGAATAAGTATATAAGGTGTGAAGTTATCGTTCTGTTTCAGTGTTTGGTGGATGTTTATTCTGCTGTTTATTTTTACTAACCTGAAAGCATGTAGTGCATCGTGATACTGTATTCAGAGGTGACATCGCTTGGGAAGTTGTTGCACGAAACCTAACAGCATCAATCTCTATATTTCATGCCTAAATATAACCCTTTACTGGAATATATACTGTGTTTTCCGTGCAAATGTATCGTTGCGTCCCTCTCTACCGACATGGTGTCGCAAAACGGCAAGGGTATGTCGTAAATGCTCCGAGGTCGGAAGAACAAGCAAAAAGCAAAAATTTATGAAAAACATGCAATATTTATTTAATTTGACTTTATTTCACAAGGAATTCGGTGTTTACGATCCTTTAGAATAGTTTAATAGCAAAACCAAACGCTCTACGTATGATCACGACATTGACCTGATCTTCAGCAGTTCGAGTTGCGCGGTAGGTTCAAAATCGTCAGGTTCACATATCCTTAAAAAAAAAATTACCGCTTTTTTTACATTCGGGGGTTCGAATCCACCTGGTGCAAATTTTTATAGTTTTAAATTCTCGTCTTTCCAAAGAATATTTTAATTTTTTTTATAGGCTTATATATTTCCTTCAATTATCTATTTTTTATGCATTTCCAATCTTGATATAGTAACACTAAAGAGAGATATAGAGTAAATCTTAACATTTAAATGTAACATTAACACATACCTCAGTACGCACACTTTCTTCGAGGACAAGAATGCTACTTTCTGTATTACTCGATACAGGTATTGTTGGCTGCAATGAACTGCGATTGATTTCAATTGTTAATCAATCACAATCATTAGAATATAATCAGATTACTTTATTTCCTTCTGTACTGCTGGTGCTTGTCTGGGTTAGTATGTTATGTATTGCTTGTATTTTTTTTTAACTTAATACATTTAAAATTACACTTCTGTACTGAGTCAATATTTACTCAGATCTCAAGTTTTAAAATAGTAGGGCTACATTTCAGTTGATTTCAATTATTAATTTGCATACATTAATGGTTTTTATTTCATCTGCGGAAATGTGTTGTAAATTAAATGCACATCAAGAAAAGAACTGAGACTGTAACGTACTGCGCTATGACAAAAGTATTCGCGATTTTTCAAAATGGCGGACGTAAACACAACGCGCTTCGTAAAAATAAACAATAAATTGTGAAATAATTAACGGACTTACCTTTATTAATACTTGGTGAGGTGGCCCTTAGACTTGATTACAGCTACATGTAATAGTTGACGGAAAATGGATTCGTACAGGGATTTGATATAGTTTTCATTGAAGGAATTCCAGATTTCTAAAATCGTATCGAACAATTCTTCAGGAGTCTTAATATTTGGAGCTCAATTTTGCAGATTTCTTTTGATTTTTAGTCATAAATTCTCTATAATATTACTGTCCGGTGATTGAGCTGGCCATACAATTGTAGGAATAATATTTTGTTGTTTGTAATATTGAATAATACGAGCTCTATGGACGGGGGGCGTTGTCATCATTCACCAGAACGGAAATCAACAAGTTTATTGTAATTATAAAAATCAATCCCGGCCCTATAGGTCAGATCCCTATTTATGTAGACGTGAACCTTTACCAAAAATTGTGTTTTGTTGAAACATTGCCGACTTAAAAGACAGGGATTATTAAATCTTGTCAGTTGTTGCATCCTAGGACTTCATATCAAAAGTAGGCCGTGGTAACCTTAAATTGACCTTGTAGTTCGACGAGATTTAAAAAGCTTTAACCTTGGCCATAACTTTTGAATGGTTAATGCTTGGGCTTTCATATTTCACACGTATATTCATTGAGACAAGTCATTTTTGGGGTAACAATATTTTTCATCCCCTGGCCTTGGAGTTTGATTTGCATTAAGATACTTTTACCTTCGCCATAAGCTGCCATACGGGGGCATCAGTGTTTTAACAAACACATTTCTTAATATGATATACACACACCGTTGGCTAGCAAAGTTGTTCAGATCATGACACAGGTGATATGGTGAGACACATCAGGTGCTCAATTTTTTTCTTGAAAATATGTAGGAAAAATCTTAGTTATGTGGAATTCTTTTTTTAGGGGTGGGTGGGGGGTGGATGAGGCCTGGGCTAGGGCGGGCAAAAATCAGAAGTCTAAATTAACACAATGCATGCATGTGTACTGGGGGGGGGGGGGATATTCTCCAGAACAGCAGGGCCATGTTCATCATATTGACACTGAAGCATCTCCCAATGTGGTGCAGATTCAAGTTTGATAAAATCATAGTTCCCTTAGAATAGACTGTAATAACAGAAATAATGAATAGTCAATGTTTTATGAATGAAATATGGATTGCTTTTCAGTGTTTATATTTTTTTTCAAATCTTATTTTAACACATACATCTTCCTTTTGCCAGGTAAAACCTGCTACCCCTGCTTACAACGCCAATCCCTTTTGTATTGGTTGTAATCGTGGCTTTGCACATTTACCTGCATCATTAAACACGTGTCATCGCTTTTCCTTAAAATTTAAACATTTTTTTTTTTTTTTTACATATATCCAATGTATATAACACGTTAGTAAATTACCACTGTTTGTTTCTGCCTGATCATTTTCTACAACGTCTTAAACTTATCACTGACGAGTGTAAAATGCGAAATTCATTTTTTATCAAACAGGGAGTAAGTACTCACTATCAAGCAGAACTTTATAGGGAATATACAGGTAAATGTCGCCACTCCTTTGATGCTAAGCGCAAACCGTGACCATTTCAAAATCGCGGAAAGGAGGTGTCAAAAGAAGGAGAAATCCCATAGCATATAGTAAAAACCAATCGCAGAAAAGCAATGTGAAGTAGTCGCGGAAAAGCAGACGGCTGTCGAAAATAATATCGCGGAAAAACAGGACGGCCTTTAATTTAGCAAAAGAGTGATTCTAGGCCTTAGGGCCTCTTGTAATAGGTTAATTAGTTTGATTTATCTTAAGGTATTTAAACCCTCACACTTTTAATGGTTCAATGTAGAAAAAACTGCATTTATTTTCACCCAATACAGTCTAAATAAACTAATGATTGCAAAAATGTATAGGTTGCCAAGATTTTAAAGATATAAGACATAAATAAACAGAAGCAAAGCATAATTTAGTCAAAAGTGTTATAAAAATAACGTGAAAACTGTTTCAATTACATAATTCTGATGTTGAAAGTTCCGAAATAATTGCTACTTCATATATATAATTGAATTGTAAATATCAGAGAAACCATTTTACATTAGAAGTACAATAAAGAAAATGCCTGAATGAAGATACATAAGAATGAGTTATTGTCCTTAGCAACAATTTTCAACTCACCTGAGCCGAGGGCTCAAGTTAGTTATGTCTGTCGTTGTCGTCGTCGTTGTCGTAAACCTTTCACATTTCCATCTTCTTCTTCTCAATTTCCACCAAACTTGGGACAAAGAATCCTTAGGTGAAAAATAATAAGTTTGTTCAAATGAAGAGCCACTCCAAACTCCTAGGAGAGATTATTAAGAAATAGTGAAATTGTGTTTCTTTTTAAAATCTTCTCCAGAACCACTGGACCAAAAAAGTTGGAAATTATGTGAAATCTTATTTACATAGTGTAGATTTAATTTTGTTCAAATCATAATCCCCGGGGTTAAGATGGGGTCAAACTGGGAAGGGAGGGTCAAAGTTTTACATAGGAACACATAGGAATAATCTTTGAAATTCTTCTCTTCAGGAACAGCCAATCCATGTTCAGTTACATTTATTTGGAAGCATTCTCAGGTAGAGTAGATTTAAGTTTGTTCAAATCATGACCCATGGGGCAGGATTGGGGCAACAATGGAGGATCAAATTTTTACATAGGAATATATAGGGAAAATCTTTAAAATTCTTATTTCCAAGGACAGCATAGTCTAGTGTAATCATATCAATGTGAAAGCATCCTCAGGTCTTGTAGATTAAGGTTTGTTCAAATCATGATCCACGGGGTAGGGTGGGGCCACAGTAAAGTCATGATTAGTCACATTTTTATGGAAGCATCCTCAGGTAGTGTAGATTCAGATTTGTACAAACCATGATCCCTGAGGATTGGGTGAGACCACAAAAGGGGGTTAAAGTTTTACATAGGAATATATAGGAAAAATCTTTAAAAAAATCTTCTCAAAGACAGCAAAGTCTTGTATAGTCATATTGATATGAAAGCATCCTCAGGTAGTGTAGAATACGTTTTGTTCAAATCATAACCTCAGGAGTAGGCTGGGGCCACAACAGGAGATCAAAGTTATCAAAGTTTAAAAAAAAAGGAGTATAAAGGGATATACCAATAAAAATTTTCTTCTCAAGAATATAAAAGACAGTCTTACATGTATGAAACAGAAGCATCCTTACACTACTTGACGAAAACAGTGCTGAGAATCTCAAATTTTACTGATAATATTTGATAATTACTGATACGGTGCTGTTCTTGATGATAAATACTGATATTTACTGTTATTCTTACTGTTGTTGCTGATAATTTTAGTTGTTTCTGATAAATACTGATATTTACTGTCGTCTTGACTGTTGAGTCTGATAAATACTGTTGATGTGCTGTCGATGCTGAGATTTACTGATAATTACTGTGGTCATTGTTCTTTGGCTGAGAAGGTGCTAAAAAAGCTTGATTGATGATAAATTATTTTAAAGAAAGTATTTTATCAACAAAATTCATTACAATCTACTTACTAGTTAAATTCTAAATGAAAAAGTCACACGAATTATTCGTTTTCACATTTCATTATTCATTTATTTATTTTTATTTTATTATTATTTTTTTTTACATCTTAATGTTAAAATTAGATCATAAATGTTTATGTTTTCCTTTATATTTCTCCTTTGTTGTCAATATCTGAAGGGGGAGGGGGTGTTCATGCAGTGGTTACTCTACCTATGCAGGTACTTTTTAAAACAATTTTTTATTCAGAAAAGTTTTTAAAAACAATCCCCTCTCATATTTTTTCCGCGTGTATTTGTACTGTCGTTAAAATTTTAGGAAGCATCTTTAATACAATCAATGGTTGCAATTCAATTTATATTTTCATGTAGAGAACCTGAATATTTGACAAGAAACATGGGTTCCATCTGCTCTGTTAGTTGAGACCCCCCCCCCCCCCTTTACAAACCATTCTCCTTGTACCAAGGCAGTATTAAATATTTCTCACAAAAAATCTACTCATATAACTTATATTATGCCCTTTAATGAAGAATGTAACAGGTTCAAATAATAAGATTTAAGCATTATCTTTAAATTTGTTGAATTATCTCTAGCTAGTGCGCTCTAGTTTTATAATTTAAGTCCTCCTCGCAATTTTTAAAATATCATTTTGTGGTATCAAGCTATCTATTTTTTTTAAGCCATCAGGAACTAGAAATCTTATGCAGTGTGATTTTCATTCAATGAAATACGCATCTTTCTTCGTTAGTACGATGTACGTAATTACTGGTAACAGACAGATCAATTTAAAAAATAATAACCTGCTTATACGCGGCCAGACAGTTTAAAAAGGTAATAAAACAAAACTTGACTCGGTTGTTCTAAAACACCGTGTAAAATATTCACATGTCCACCACGTGTAGAAGTTTCTACTTTCGTTTTGAGAATCGGGTTAAATATTAGTACATTTTGATTTTCTTACGATATACATTTAGTAAAATAAGAAATAACCTTGTACAGAGAGTGTAATATTTGTTGTTCATTCCATTTCTCGTTGTGCGAGACCAATGTACTCAAAGTAAACGCGACATGATTCAATTAGTTATTCAGACTGTAGCAGAAAAAAGGGTGTGTGTGTGTGAAAGACTGTTAACTTAGCTGATAGACGCAAGGTTGATTCTTTAGTTTTAAGTTCCATAAGTTATACATTTGATAATTACTAAATATCTATAATATACATGAATAAATTATTTTAGAGAATCAAGGAACAATACAAAATTCAGCTATTATAATAACATTTATTAATGAGTGCGATCAGCATGTTACTGACATTCATAATTCATAACAGATTTTTTTTCTCGGAATCAGCGATTTGGAGTTTTCGCGTTTCTGAATTGTGAACAGTTGATGCTAATATCATTACACATTTGCTAAATCAGTAACAGAGATTCAAATGAATTTACATGTAGCACCCTCCCCCCGGATATTCTTTAAACTTTATCTCAAGAAATGTACGTAAAACTAGCAAATGAAATTAAATACTGAGCAAAGATCTACATGTACGTGAATTAAAATAATTTTTTTTTATTTCAACATGTTTAAGTTACTTCATTAATTAATAAGTCTGTACAATGTATATAACTTCATTTCTTTTCTTTATTTTGTACTGTGTCAAATTTTGCTAAATATTTTTCTATCAATTTAATTTTTCAACAAAATCGATAAGTTAACAAATATTAATTTTTTTGTGCGTCCATTAAGATTGTTCCTGCTCCAAGTAGCAAGTACATGTACAGTGTAGGTAGTTTGTATATTATTAACACCGGTGGCCGCAGACGCAGAACAATAGGTAATTAGTGACCATTGTTACGCTGACCACTACAACTTTCATGGAATATACATGTTGTACCCCGTTCTGCCCCAGTGCCTAAGACATGTACACAATAAAGCCAAATCAAGGGTTGATCTTCGATTTCTGATCAATTTAAACGTGTATTCCATTCAGATCTGTGACCTTACAATATTAAAATCGATCAATTTAATAATCCATTATTTTAAATTTAGTAGGTCCCATTTCTTATTTTCCATTCCATAAAATTAAATTAAATGAATGAGATTTTTAAAACTTATTGAATAAAAATGTTTTATGTGGTGACTTGTGAAATTGTAAGAGACCAACATCAAAATTACATGTTCACGTGTATACCATTGCACTAACACTATAGTTCTGACAAATAATTTTTGATCAGCCCCCATCTGCCGGTTACACATGTATAAACATGTAGCAAATTTATATTCTGGGACAATCTACGAATGCTTGCATTACGTATTCCTAAAAAAAAAATAAATAAATAAATAAAAATGTGCCTCCAGACGGAACATATTCACCCCCGTTTTCATCTCTCAATTTATTTTAAAAAAGCATAAAATTTTTCAGTTTCGGGCAGATTTTCAGGGGGAAAAAGATCAGAAATTAAAAAAAAAAATATGCATATCTTTGGGAAATAATAATAATAAAAAAAACTGCTATCATTTAAGGCCATCTTTGAAAAGAAAATGATTGTTTGTCCTCTCTTGACCGACTGAAAAAAAAGGTCTGAATCAATTTTTTTTCTATTCTGCTGGAATTTTTTTTTATCCCTATTTTTTCCCACCCATAAATAACTATTTCCACTTCAGTTTTTTAATGAAAAAATTCACCAACCTCCTTACCCAAATTTCTTGAGTCGGGCTATCAATCCCTTTTTTTGTTGTTGTTGTTGTTGTTTAAAAAAAGCCTTAATGTCTAAGTATTACAGTGAATTATGTTAAAATGAAATCTTCATGCAAAAAGGAAAATTCCATTTATTCTGTTTACAGACATACATGTACTATTTTCATAGATTCTTGGAAAACATTAATCTGCCTTTACGCTGACAATTTTATTAATTGGTTAACTTTAATTATAATTCTCAAGATTTTCACAACCGTATTGTAATTGAGATCAGTGTCATATTTTTGCCACAAGCAGTAAATATAAAAACATGAAAATGTTGTGAAAATATTAATTAAATAAAAAGAAAGTAATGATTCAAGAAGGTTTTAACAACCCTAAGCTCTATTTTAGCACCTTCACAGCTAAAGAACAATGACCACAGTAATTATCAGTAAATCTCAGCATCGGCAGCACATCAACAGTATTTATCAGACTCAACAGTCAAGACGACAGTAAATATCAGTATTTATCAGAAACAACGAAAATTATCAGTAACAACAGTAAGATTAACAGTATTTATCAGCAAGAACAGCACAGTATCAGTAATTATCAAACATTATCAGTAAAATTTGGGATTCTAAGCACTTTTTTTGTCCAGTAGTGTTAGGTATAGTAGTTTTAAATGTATTCCGATCATATCTCTGGAGGTAGGGCAAGACCTCAATAGAACATCAATTATCGGAATCACTTGTATATTTAAACTTATCAATACTGAACCGATTTTTGTGCTTTTTCCTAGTCAAAGTGTTCAGGTGAGTGATGTGGCCCATCGGCCACTTGTTAAGGATCGAATGATTAATTAAATTAAGAAAATATACAATTTGAAAATTGTTTTACTTAATAATAGTTTTATGTTACCTGAATTTACTCAGATGACCTATTACTATATGTTGTCGTCGTCCGTCGTCCGTTTACATTTAAACATTTTCAGCTTCTTCTCTGGAACCACTGAACCAGTTTCAACCTATTTTGGCATATAGCATCTATGGGTGAAGGGGGGGGGGGTAAAAATTGTGAAATTTATGGCCACTGCCACCCTGAGGCCTGAGGGGTGGGGCTAAACCATCAAAATGAATGCAATCTTTAAAAATCTTCTTCTTTACTCCCAGACAGCCATTACTTAAACTGTTGGCATGATTGTAATAAGCACTGAGCCGTCTACTAAAATTGTGAAATTCATGGCCTCAGGGTCAGAGGTTCTGGTGCTAGGGCGTGGCTTTGTTGAAAATACATGTATATTGAAAATGCATTATTTCTTTAAAAAATCTTCTCTGCTCTTGGGTATTAAGCGAACAAACTAAATGCATAGCTTTGATGAGGAAGGGTGCCTGTTCCAAAATTGTGAATTTCATGGCCCCTGGTCAGGGATTCTGGTGTTAGGGCTGGGCTCAAAAATATATACTTTAGATTCCTAAATATACGCGAGGAATTAATTTCGCGAAAAACACCACAATCGAAATAAAATTACTCGCTTTTATTTTTATGGTGCTAAAATCAATGTCAAATTCCTTGCCATTCGTCCAATCTCGATTTATTGTTCCCGCGATTTGATGTTAAAGAGCCATTTCGCGATAATAAGTACTCAGGAAAAGTAAAGAATCTGCAGTAATGAAAATGAATTAAATCTTTGAAAATCTCCTCTTATCCTGGATAAGCCGATGAATTAAGTGTATAGTTATGATGAGGGATGGTGTCTCTTCCAAAATTTTGAATTTCACGGCCCCTGAGTATTAAGCTGATGAATTAAGCGCATAGATATGATGAGGGATGGTGCCTGTTCCAAAACTGTGAATTTTATGGCCCCTGGGTAAGGGATCTGGTGTTAGGGCGGGGCTCAAATGTTTACATATGTTTCATTCTTTGAAAATATCCTCTTATTCTGGGTATTAAGCCGATGAATTAAGTGCATGGTTACGATGAGCAATGGTGCCTCATCCAAAATTATAAAATTCATGACCCTTGGTAAGGGGTTCTGGTGCTAGAGCGGGGCTTTGTTGAATATTAACTGAATATGCATTATATAATATTTTCCTCTGCCTTTTGGTATTAAAGAAACAAACCGAATGCATAGTTATGATGAGCAAGGGTGCCTTTTCGAAAATTGTCAAATATTTGGCCCAAGGGTCAGGAATTCTGTGGGTTGGGGGCACTACTGATTATATAGTGAAACTGCGTTATTTCTTATATCCTCTGCTCTACTTTTGGACATTAAGTAAACAAAGTGTATAGATATGATGAGCAATGGTGCCTCTTTCAAAATTTTGAATTTCGCGGCCTTTGGTTTAAAACACGAACCCAATGCAATTGTTGGAAAGTTGTTACATGATACTAATATGATCTATATGGCCCGTGGGTCTCTTGTTATTACATGTACATCTATTGAAAAGCATTAGGCATATTCTTGCAAAAAGTATTTCTCTATTCCGTATGAATTCAAATAAATGCCAGTTTTTGCAGAATCCTATGACATCATAGAAAGATGTAAATACCTTAATTACAAACGTGTTCATATTAAAACTTTCCAACACTTTGAATTGAGATTAACTGCAAGCTGTTATCAAGTGATGGGAAAAAAATACTGTCAGTTGTACACATACAATTCATTTACAATGTTCAATTTACAAATAAATGTAAATATATTTTTAATTTGGTATATTTTTAGAAGATGGTGTAAAGGACAATATACTTTATATATCCGCTGGACCTAGAGAGGAGGACAAACCAGGAGTTTCTCGGGCAGCTGTATATGCCGAAGTTAACAAGAAAGGATCATCAAGTGATAATAGTGCAAATGTATACGCAGAGGTTCAGAAGTCTGAAAAAAAAGCAAAAGATGATGTAGAAGTGTATTCAAACATGGTCAAGCCTAAGAAAGGTTACTTTTATTAAAAACATAATTTATTTTTTGAAACACTGATACCCCGTATGGCAGGTTATGGGCAAAGGGTAAAGTTTCCCAATTGCAAGTCAAGCTCCAAGGTCAAGGTCAAAAGATCAAACGTCGTTACCCAAGGAAAAGACTTTTGTCAAGGAATATATTAATTTTATGAAATATAAAAGCCCAAGCACCAACCATTCAAAAGTTATGGCCAGGGTTATTTTTTTTTTAAATGGGTCAAACTGCTAGGTCAAGGTCAAAGGGTCAAATTAAAGGTATTTAGGTGAGTGCTTGAGCTTTCAGATTTTACAAAAATATTCATTGAGATAAGGGTGAATTAAAAAAAAATGACCACCAAACTGAAATATTTTGGAAAAATTCAACTACTTTTAACAAATTTTTCATTTATATCATCATATTGCACATGCATTCTAGTTTAAAATCCTTAAGTGGCAATAGAATAGACAATTGGATTAAAAAGTTTCATAATTTTTATTGGTAAAATTTCTTTTGAGAAATGAAGAACAATTACACCTTAAAAGACTTTCTAAAATACATAAGCACAAGAAATTATAGTTTTTTTAATGTTTCAAAATGGTAAAAGGGGTATAAATGATTAAATCTAGACCTTGATTGAGTATCTTCTCTTGTATATGTGACAAAAAATTTGCTTTTTGGTTGTTATTTTACATTATTTTTCAATTCTGGTTTGAAAAGTTTTAATATGAAAAAATATGAAGCAATAAAATTCCCCAAAATTCACTTTTTTGTCCGTTCAAGTCAATTCTTTAAGTCTATAAGCCAAAAAAGAATTTTTAAATATGAGTTCTCTTACAAAAAATATCTGATTTTGAAGTGACCCTATGTTACATTATTGGTTGCACTCCTGACATCTGATATGTATTTTATTTAACATTGTTCTAAAAATTATAACACACAATAACCCATCCTTACTTTTTAAATCAATCTGTCGTTTTGATATTTTTCATCGTTTACGGCAGGTTTTTCATATTTTGAAGACCTTAAAACATGATTATTTGCAAAGTGTAATATATATAAATTGTATTTAAAAATATATGTGAAATGATGAAAAATATTCCTTGAATTGACTGTAAAATTTCTGTAATTTGTTGATAGACATAGTGTTTTGAACATCAAATAGCGTCAAACATTTTTCAACTTTTTTTTAGTAAAGATAGTTAATAAGCATTGGTAATTATAAAGCAGTTTTGTTACACTCCTGACTGCAGTAAAATTTAAAATTAAAAACATAGAACACAAAAATTCATGAAGTGTTGCCAACATCAAGTGGTAATGAAATTGTGCAATATTTATAGTCCTATACTTCATAATTTAAACAGATGAAAGTATCTAAAATTCGCATTTTATTTGGAATTATTCCCTATTTATGCCAAAAAAACTAGCTTAAATGTATATTTAGAATGTAAAAGATATTTTATAGCATATTTTCCTTTAGAGGACAAACACAATAGCCCACCAGAAAAATTCTACTCATCATTTTTTTTTCTTTATTTTTATTCTTATTGGATGATTTATAATTCAAACATATTTTTTGCACTCCTGAGCAAAAGCATTGGGGCCTTTAAAGTAGAATTGTGAAGTGAAAATTACATAAGAACTTGTTATGTTGTTTGAGTGAAGTTGAGGAGGAATTACTTGAATTTTATGACAATTTTTTAGTGTGATTGTTTTTAACGTTCATTGAAAATAACACAAAAAGATAAAAACACATCTGAATTGATAAAATTGAAAAAGGAAGGATTTTAATAATAAAACTGTCAATAATTTAGTATTAAATTATACAGAAAGATCATTATTAACTAGCGCTAATTGTAACGGGAACCGTTACAGATGTTCCCCAAACGGCTCCCCAATCCCTTATGATGCCCCATTCCCTACAAGCTTCAGTAAATTAGACAATACTTTTGTAATATAGATGGACACCTTATTTTTAAGGGTATTTCATTGGAAAACTACTCCGATAGAGCCATATGGGTATTAGCCAATCAAATTTCAGCGCATGTGCTTGGACATGCTTTCTACATTTTTCACATTAATTTTCTTATAGTCTCACAATACATACTTTTGTGTTAGATATTAAAGAATTTCATTGAAAAACTAGTATTAATTGTAACGGGGACCGTTACAGATGTTCCCCAAACGCTCCCCAACTTCCTTTTGGTGTCTTATTCCCTGTAAGCTTCATTAAATAAGGCAATCAAGTATATTGGGTTTTTTTACGCATTACACACGCGCGCACGGGCATGCATGTACAAAACGACCATGTCAACTTGTCTACACTTTTAATACATCTTTATATTCAAATTTCATTAAAAAATTTTAAAAAAAATCGGCTATATTAAGTATATCTGTCATTTTACGCATTGCACGCGCGCGCGCACGTGCATGCATGTCCATGATGACCGTGTCATCTTGTCAACACTATAAATATATCTACATATTTCGGGTATCAAATCATTTCATCAAAAAGTATAAAAGTTACAGCTATATCAAGTATATTGGTCATTTTAGCATTACATGCGCGCGAACGTGCATGCATATGCATGTTGACAATGTCGTCTTGTCTACATTTATAATATGTCTATATATTCTGAGTATCAAAGCATAACATCAAAAAATGTAAAAGTTATGGCTATATCAAGTATATTGGTGATTTTACCCATTGCACGCGCAAGCACGTGCATGCAAATGCATGCATGTGCGCGATGATCATGTCATCTTGTGTACACTTCTAATATATATTTATATTCTGAGTTTCAAAGCAATTCATCTAAAAATATACAAGTTAAGTCTATATCATTCGTATAGGTTATTTCAATCATTGCGCATGCGCACACGTGCATGAATGTGCATATTTTGACCATGTCATCTTGTCTACACTATTAATATATCCTGATATCCTGAGTATCAAAGCATTTCATCAAAAGAGTTGAAAGTTATGGCTATATCAAGTATATTTGTCATTTTACTCATTGCACGAGCACGCACGTGCACGCACATGCATGCATGTGTGCGCTGATCAAGTCTTCTTGTCAACACTTCTAATATGTATTTATATTCTGAGTGTCAAAGCAATTCATCAAAAATTGTACAAGTTAAGTCTATATCAATTGTATTGGTTATTTTAAACAATGCGCATGCGCGCACGTGCATTCATGTGCATTCTGACCATGTCATCTTGTCTACACTATTAATATATCCTTATATTCTGAGTATCAAAGTATTTCATCAAAAGATATAAAAGTTATGGCTATATCAATTATATTGGTAATTTTACTCATTGCACGCGCACGCACGTGCATGCACGTGCGCGCAAAATGACCTTCGTTCCGCAAATCTACATAACATTCCTATTAACCCTAAAAAGGTTTCAACTCAATCGGATGTATAGTTTCGGAGATTACTCACGGACAAAAAAGTACCCAGGAAGAAAAATAATAATAATAATAATAACTAGAAACTCATTGCGAGCAATGAGAGGTCTTCCGTCCGATTCTGAAAATAAAAACGAAAATTCAAGCTGAAAAAGAGATAAAAGAAATTCAGACACTCTGGAAATTAAACCCTGGTCGTCAGCGTGAAAATCCAACTTGCTAACGTTAACCATTCATTTTTACATCACTTCCGGCCACGACCGGAAGTACCGGAAGTAACGGCGATACAAGATTTTCTCACGATTCATATAACTGATGACTGACTATCAGTCCTGAAAGTTTTAGACTTCATTCGTTTACTGTTGCCGAGCAATATTGTGAGATCAAATTCTAATTTTGAGGACAGGTAAACACGAGACCGGAAGTGAATTTTATAAAAATCTTTGACTTTTCTCTAGACATTTGCAGTATATACAACATACATAAAGTCATTTCAAGTACTTTATCGATGAGCAATATTTATGAGAAAGTTAAATATCAAAGTAAAGTAGTTTATCTCCTAAAACCGGAAGTTGACGTTTTTGTTTCCGGTGGAATCTAACATATTTCAAAACAGCGAAAGAGATGCAATAAAGTGATGCAAGCATTAATTTAAAAAAGAAAAGTTAATTTTTTTTTAGATTTCTTTGATCACTTACTGTGACAAGCGGAAGTGACGACTGACGCGTTTAACCCAAATGGTTTTGCCTACTCCTCAAGGTCTATTACTCATAAAAGTTTGGTGTTTTAATCTTTTACCTGGTTTTGAGATCTCGCTCAGACAACTTCACATTTTGAGGACAGGAAAACATGCGACCGGAAGTGAATTTTTGAAAGATATTTACGATTACTCTAGACATTTGCAGTCTGAATAACATATTTAAAATTCATTTCAAATACTTTTTCTAGAAAAAATATTGATGGAAAAGTAAAATACTCAAATTATGTAGTTTTTCTCTTATAACCGGAAGTTGTCGCTTTTGTTTCCGGTAAGACCAACATCTTTCGAGTCTGCGAAAAAGAGGCAATAAAGTGATGCAATTTTTAATTAAAAAAAGAAAAGTTGAAATTTTTGATTTCTTTGATCACTTCCTGTGACGACCGGAAGTGACGGCTGACGCTTTGAACCCAAATGATTTTGCCTACATCTTAAGGTCTGTTGCTCATATAAGTTTGGTGTCTTAATCTAATACCGTTTCCGAGATCTTGCTCAGACAACTTCTCATTTTGAGGACAGAAAAACACGCGACCGGAAGTGAATTTTACAAAGATGTTTGACGTTACTCTAGATATTTGCAGTCTTGATAACATATTTAAAATGCATTTCAAATATTTTATCTACAAAGGATATTAATGGGAAAGAAAAATACTCAAACTATCTAGTTTTTCTCTTATAACCGCATGTTGACATTTTTGTTTCCGGTGGGACCAACATGTTTCGAAACTGCAAAAGAGATGCAATAACGTGATGTAAGTATTGATTTAAAAAAAGAAAGTTGAAATTTTATGATTTCTTTTATCACTTCCGTAAACGACCGGAAGTGCCGATGACGAACGAAAATGTGATTCCACAAATTAAGAAGTCACGTTCTATGCTCTCCAATAAGTCTCCAGTTCATATCTTTAGTCATTCTTGAGAACACTCGTGGACAAAATTTCATTTTAAAATCAGGAAATTGCCCGTAACTTGGAACCAAAATGGAATTTTCCAAATTTTCCTTGTGATGAAACAAGTTCATACAATGACTAATTTTTCCTGAAAGTTTCACGAAAAACCACTAAATAGTTTTCGAGAAAACGCCTGCACAAAATTTGGTCAAAATAATAATAATAATAATAATAACTAGAAACTCATTGCGAGCAATGAGAGGTCTTCCGTCCGAATTTGAAAATAAAAATGTAAATTCAAGCTGAAAAAGTGATAAAAGAAATTCAGACACTCTGGAGATTTAACCCTGGTTGTCAGCGTGAAAATCCAACGTGCTAACCATTAACTATTCACTTTTTTGCATCACTTCCTGTTACGACCGGAAGTAACGGCGATACAAAATTTCCTCGCGATTCAAATCAACTGATGACTGACAATCAGTTCTGAAAGTTTTAGACTTCAGTCGTTTACTGTTGCCGAGCAATATTGTGTGAACAAATTCTAATTCTGAGGACAGGTAAACACGCGACCGGAAGTAAATTTTATAAAAAAAACTTTGACGTTTCTCTAGACATTTCCAGTATCTACAAAATGCATGAAAACATTTCAAGTGCTTTATCGATAAGCAATATTTATGAGAAAGTTAAATATCGAAATAACTTAGTTTATCACATAAAACCGGAAGTTGACGTTTTTGTTTCCAGAGGAATCTAACATATTTCAAAACAGCGAAAGAAATGCAATAAAGTGATGCAAACTTTAATTTAAAAAAGAAAAGTTAAAATTTTTTGATTTCTTTGATCACTTCATGTGACGACCGGAAGTTACGACGGATGCGTTTAACCAAAATGGTTTTGCCTACTCCTCAAGGTCTGCTACTCATAAAAATTTGGTGTTTCAATCTTTTACCTGTTTTTGAGATCTCGCTCAGATAATTTTCATTTTGAGGACAGAAAAACAGTGAAATTTTGAAAGATATTTGAGATTACTCTAGACCTTTGCAGTCTGAATAACATATTTAAAATTCATTTCAAATACATTATTTATAAAGAATATTTATAGGAAAGTAAAATACTCAAATTTTGTATTTTTTCTCTTATAACCGGAAGTTGTCGTTTTTGTTTCCGGTGGGACCAACATCTTTCGAATCTGTGAAAAAGATGCAATAAAGTGATGCAATTTTTAAATAAAAAAAGAAAAGATGAAATTTTCGATTTATTTGATCACTTCCTGTGACGACCGGAAATGATGGCTGACGCTCTGAACCCAACTGGTTTTGGCTACATCTTAAGGTCTGTTGCTCATATAAGTCTGGTGTCTTAATCTCTTATCGTTTCCGAGATCTTGCTCAGAAAACTTCTCATTTTGAGGACAGAAAAACACGCGACCGGAAGTGAGTTTTTGAAAGATATTTGAGGTTACTCTAGACATTTTTAGTCTGAATAACATATTTAAAATTCATTTCAAATACTTTATCTACAAAAGATAGTAATGGGAAAGAAAAATACTCAAATTATGTAGTTTTTCTCTTATAACCGGAAGTTGACGTTTTTGTTTCCGGTGGGACTAACATATTTCAAAAATACAAAAGAGATGCAATAATGTGATGTAAGAATTGATTTAAAAAAGGAAAGTTGAAATTTAACGATTTCTTTGATCACTTCCGGAAGCGACCGGAAGTGCCGACGACGAACGAAAATGTGATTCCACAAATTTAGAAGTCACGTTCTATGCTCTCCAATAAGTCTCCAGTTCATATCTTTAGTCATTCTTGAGAACATTCGCGGACAAAATTTCATTTTAAAATCAGGAAATTGCCCGTAACCTGGAACCAAAATGGAATTTTCCAAATTTTCCTTGTGATGAAACAAGTTCATACAATGACTAATTTTTCCTGAAAGTTTCACGAAAATCCACTGAATAGTTTTCGAGAAAACGCCTGCACAAAATTTGGTCAAAAAAAAAAAAAAATAATAATAATAATAATAACTAGAACCTTGTTGCCATGGCAACAAGAAGGTCTTCCGTCCCTTCTTTGTCATAAGAGAAGTTGCTTTCTCACTAAACAATATTTGTTATGTTTTACATTCCCTTTGACACCTTCACACATAAAATATGATTAAACGTTTATATTGTGAAAATTTATTTTTAGTAACCATATAGCAAAACCGTTCATTGAAATCAAGAACCGATAAGCAGAATTATGTCTCTTTGTGTAGTGTACATATTTGCCAAGTTTTACTGAAATCAGACCAAAACTGTAGGAGGAGTAGCGTTTGAAAGTATTTCACAGAAATTTCTATATTTAGTAACCATGGCAACATCGTTCATGAAAATCGAAAACCGATAAATAGAATTATGTTTCTTAGTGTAGTCTACTTGTGTGCCAAGTTATACCAAAATCAGAGTAAAACTGTAGGAGTAGTGTTTCGGAAGTATATCACAGAAATTTCTATTTTTCGTCACCATGACGACACCGTTCATCGAAATCAAAAACCGTTAGACAGAATTATGTATCTTAGTGTAGTCTACTTTGTGCCAAGTTATATTTAAATCAGACGAAAACTGTAGGAGGAGTAGCATTTTGAAAAATCGTTTAGAGACAGACAGACGGACGGACGACTGACACCTTATTATCGCATATGCTCTTCTGTCTCTCCGAGTCAGCACCACTCACACATAAGAAACTGATTGACAATTCACTGATGTATTTCGTGAAAGCATATTTTTTTCACATAATGTTCGAGTAGTTTTATTTTGTAAATACACTGTTTATCATTAATTGACAATACCTTTCATGCTTAGCCGCTTTGAGCTCTTAATTATGATGGATCTTGCTCTAAACTAAATGTCATTAAGTTCTTTTTTTCATTTGAAATTGCTTTATGTAATTCTATTAATAATCTTCATGAGAAAATAATAAATTCTACAAAAAACAAGTTGGCAAGTCTTCAATTTGTGATACAATTGCATATGTACCTAGCTACATATACATGTGTACCTCATTTATATATATCACAACTGCATATACATGTATGCATTAGTGCAAATGTCAACTGCAAACACTTTATGAAGGACTAAAAAGACACGCCGTTAATGTGACGTCAAACACCGCTGCTCTGATGTCGAAGGACATAGCCCCCCCCCCCCCCCCATTTAAGAAAAAAATTATATTTTGGGCCCTCGAAAAGTGAGTAAACACTCGGACATCCAGGGGATTGAATCCTGGTCGCCTGCGTGAAAATTCAACGCACTTACCATTACGCTATCGAAGACCATCGCTTAAAATTGAAAAATGATAAATATTTAGAGTCTGGGTTAATCAATTTTTTAATAAATTACATAATTAGCATTCTGGTAAGACTCTCTGTTAAACCTGTAAATATCATAGAAAAATAATGAAAAACAAAAAAGTTCAAAAAATTGCCTTTTTTAAATCACTTCCTGTGACGACCGGAAGTGGCGACGACACACGAAATGTTCCGATCACACATCTAGAAACGACATTCTATCATACCTGAAAGTTTCAGACTCCTACCTTTAACAGTTTCTGAGAACATTCACAGACTAGATTTTTAGTGGAAAAAGTGAAAAATCGTAATAATTCCTGACCGGAAGTAATTTTTTCCAAACTTTTTCAATATTTCAAAATGGCATGAGATAACACATCATTCCTGAAAATTTGGCTGAAAATGATTGAGTAGTTTTTGAGATATCGCGATTTGAAAAGGTCAGAAAAATAAAAATGAAAAATAATAATAATAATAATAATAAGAAACAGTAGAATCACTATAAGGTCTTCCGTGAAGACGGAAGACCTTAATAAGAAACAGTAGAATCACTATAAGGTCTTCCGTGAAAACGGAAGACCTTAACTAGAAACTCATTGCGAGCAATGAGAGGCCATCCGTCCGATTCTGAAAAAAACCCCGAAAATTCAAGCTGAAAAAGAGATAAAAGAAATTTAAACACTCTGGAGATTTAACCCTGGTCGTCAGCGTGAAAATTCAACTTGCTAATCATTAACCATTCACCTTTTTGCATCATTTCCTGTCACAATCGGAAGTAACGGCGATACAAGATTTTCTTACGATTCAAATAAACTGATGACTGACTATCAGTCCTGAAAGTTTTAGACTTCAGTCCTTTATTGTTGCCGAGCAATATTGTGAGAACAAATTCTAATTTTGAGGATAGGTAAACACGCGACCGGAAGTGAATTTTATAAAAATCTCTGACTTTTCTCTAGACATTTGCAGTATTTACAACATACATAAAATTATTTCAAGTACTTTATTGATAAGCAATATTTCTGAGAAAGTTAAATATAAAAATAACGTAGTTTATCTCCTAAAACCGGAAGTTGACATTTTTTGTTTCCGGTGGAATTAACCATATTTCAAAACAGCGAAAGAGATGCAATAAAGTGATGCAAGTTTTAATTTGAAAAAGAAAAGTTAAAATTTTTTATTTCTTTGATCACTTCCTGTAGCAAGCGGAAGTGACGACTGACATGTTTAACCTAAATGATTTCGCCTACTCCTCAAGGTCTATTACTCATAAAAGTTTGGTGTTTTAATCTTTTACCTGTTTTTGAGATCTCGTGCAGAAATCTTCTCATTTTAAGGACAGGAAAACACGCTACCGGAAGTGAATTTTTGAAATATATTTAAGGTTACTCTAGACATTTGCACTCTGAATGACATATTTAAAATTCATTTCAAAAACTTTATCTATAAAGAATATTAATGGGAAAGAAATATACTCAAATTATGTAGTTTTTCTCTTATAACCGGAAGTTGTCGTTTTTGTTTCCGGTGGGACCAACATCTTTCGAATCTGCAAAAAAGAGGCAATAAAGTGGTGCAATTTTTATTTAAAAAAGAAAAGTTGAAATTTTTGATTTCTTTGATCACTTTCTGTGACGACCAGAAGTGACGGCTGACGCCCTGAACCAAATGGTTTTGCCTACATCTTAAGGTCTGTTGCTCATATAAGTTTGGTGTCTTAATCTAATACCGTTTCCGAGATCTTGCTCAGACAACTTCTCATTTTGAGGACAGAAAAACACGCGACCGGAAGTGAATTTTACAAAGATGTTTGACGTTACTCTAGATATTTGCAGTCTTGATAACATATTTAAAATGCATTTCAAATATTTTATCTACAAAGGATATTAATGGGAAAGAAAAATACTCAAACTATCTAGTTTTTCTCTTATAACTGCAAGTTGACATTTTTGTTTCCAGTGGGACCAACATATTTCGAAACTACAAAAGAGATGTAATAATGTGATGTAAGTATTGATTTGAAAAAGGAAAGTTGAAATTTTACGATTTCTTTGATCACTTCCGGAAGCGACCGGAAGTGCCGATGACGAACGAAAAGGTGATTCTGTTCACTTATAAGTCATGTACTATCGTCTCCAACAAGTCTCCAGTTCATATCTTTAGCCATTCCTTAGATCCTTCGAGGACAAAATGTCATTTTAAAATCAGGAAATTGTCAATAACTTGGCACCGGAAGCGAATTTTCAAAATTCCTCCAAAATGTTTCAAGTTCCTATAGATGCGCATTACTCCTGAAAATTTCATTGAAAACCACTGAATAGTTGCTGAGAAATCGCGTGCACAAAATTTAGGAAAAAATAAGAATAATAATAATAAGAAACAGTAGAATCACTATAAGGTCTTCCGTGAAGACGGAAGACCTTAATAAAAATGAAAAATAATAATAATAAGAAACAGTAAAATCACTATAAGGTCTTCCGTGAAGACGGAGGACCTTAATAATAATAATAATAAACAGTACAATCACTATAAGGTCTTCCGACTGAAACGGAAGACCTTAATAACAGAATGCGTGTAAGGTTCACGTCAAAACATGGCTGACGCAAAACAATTCCTGAATTTTCCCCTTCAATTCGAGCATTTCTGCATTGGACAGGGCTGATGGTTGTTTACGAGATGATAAACTATGTGTAACCTTTCTTAGTTTAGCGGAATCATGAACATTTACGGCGTGATGAATAATTTGTTTACAGTAGTGATGAGGCTTTCGCGCACCTGCAGGAGCGGATCCAAGGATTTACAAATTAATAAAATTTAATAGAAATGAAGTTTTAATACTTTTCAATATTATTTAATGAAATTATTAATATGCAAGTAATAGATATACAAGAAAACGCGAAATGCTAATGAATGCAGCTGACAATCACTACTTTCTAAAGATAAATTAATTCTAAATAAAATAATTATAAATTCTATAGACAAAACAGAAGAAGAATGAATGGTGGCAAAATATCAAATCACATCAGGGGAACTGGATTTTATTAATGAAATCCTTAAGAAGTTCCTTATAAGTTGTGAATTTTATATCTGTGTATTCTACCTGGTTGCTTCGAGGAAAGGGGGGGGGGGGTCTTGAACATAAACATGTAAATTACCATTTTTTGCAGAAAGAATTAAGCCTTATTATTTTGAAAACTTCAAGAAGAGTTGCTTGTGATATGAAGGTCAAGGTCATTTTATTAAGAATCCAAAACATAAAAGCGAAAAGGAGAAGGGGGGGAGGGGTCGGTAAAGATGACAATGTCTTCTACAGTTGACAAAAAAGAGGGGCGAATAAAATGCGCACACATATCATATACAGCCGTTTTTATTTAATAAAAACTCGTTTCCATGGCATTAGGAAGGTTTTTCCTGGCCTATCCTAATCACCAGGTAGGTGTTAACTCTACTCCTCCTCTTACGTGAATGAGCGCTGAGCAGTCCCCGCAAACTATATATACGGGGAAAAAAAATCAATAGTTTGTAGTGTTTAAGAAACGTTGGTCCTACGTTTTCGGAAATTCTAAGATATTTTAAGATATTTAATTCCTTCTTAATCCTATCAAGAAACCGGTAATACGTAAAATCTTCAAAGAGGGGCCTTTACATACCCTATGAATATTACAGAAAAAAGAGGTTAGAAAGACGAAGAAATTGAAAAAATCGACTTTTTAATCCAATTTCTGTGATGACCGGAAGTATTGACGACGGAAAGAATATACATGGTGACATCTACAAGTCATTATCTATGATATCTGACAGAGTTAACTTTCATGTCTTAAGCTGTTCTGGAGAAATGGAGCGGACAAGGTCCTTTACAAAATTTCGTCTATACAATAATATTAAGAATACTAGAAACTCATTGCGAGCAATGAGAGGTCTTCCGTCCGATTCTGAAAATAAAAACGAAAATTCAAGCTGAAAAAAAGAGATAAAAGAAATTCAGACACTCTGGAGATTTAGCTCTGGTCGTCAGCGTGAAAATCAAACGTGCTAACCATTAACCATTCACTTTTTTACACCACTTCTGGTCACGACCGGAAGTACCGGAAGTAACGGCTATACAAGATTTTCTCACGTTTCAATTAACCGATGACTGTGAAATCAAATTCTAATTTTGAGGACAGGTAAACACGAGACAGGAAGTGCATTTTATAAAAAATCTCCAACTTTTCTCTAGACATTTGCAGTATATACAACACACATCAAGTCATTTCAAGTACTTTATCGATGATCAATATTTATGAGAAAGTTAAATATCAAAATAAAGTAGTTTATCTCCTAAAACCGGAAGTTGACGTTTTTGTTTCCGGTGGAATCTAACATATTTCAAAACAGCGAAAGAGATGCAATAAAGTGATGCTAGCTTTAAGTTAAAAAAGAAAAGTTAATTTTTTTAGATTTCTTTGATCACTTACTTTGAAAAGCGGAAGTGACTACTGACGCGTTTAACCCAAATGGTTTTGCTTACACCTCAAGGTCTATTACTCATAAAAGTTTGGTGTTTTAGTCTAACATGGTTTCGAGATCTCGCTCAGACTTCACATTTTGAGGACAAGAAAACATGCGACCGGAAGTGAATTTTTGAAAGATATTTAAGATTACTCTAGACATTCGCAGTCTGAATAACATATTTAAAATTCATTTTAAATACTTTAACTAGATAAAAAATATTGCTGGGAAAGTAAAATACTCAAATTATGCAGGTTTTCGCTTATAACCGGAAGTTGTCGTTTTTATTTCTGGTGGGACCAACATCTTTGGAATCTGCGAAAATGATGCAATAAAGTGTTGCAATATTTAATCTAAAAAAGAAAAGTTGAAATTTTTGATTTCTTTGATCACTTCCTGTGACGACCGGAAGTGACGGCTGACGCTCTTAACCCAAATGGTTTTGCCTACATCTTAAGATTTGTTGCTCATATAAGTTTGGTGTCTTAATCCCTTACCGTATCCGAGATCTTGCTCCGACAACTTCTCATTTTGAGGACAAAAAAAACACGCAACCGGAAGTGAATTTTACAAAAATAATTGACGTTACACACATTTGCAGTCTGAATAACATATTTAAAATTCATTTCAAATACTTTATCTACAAAAGATATTAATGGGAAAGAAAAATACTCAAATTATGTAGTTTTTCTCTTATAACCGGAAGTTGACGTTTTTGTTTCCGGTGGGACAAACGTATTTCGAAACTACTGGAAAGATACAATAATGTGATATAGGAATTAATTCAAAAAAGGAAAGTTGAAATTTTACGATTTCTTTGATCACTTCTGGAAGCGACCGGAAGTGCCGACGACGAACGAAAAGGCGTTTCCACAAATTTAAAAGTCACGTTCTTTGCTCTCCAATAAGTCTCCAGTTCATATCTTTAACCATTCTTGAGATCATTCGCGGACAACATTCCATTTAAAAATCAGGAAATTGCCCGTAACTTGGAACCAGAATGGAATTTTCCAAATTTTCCTTGTGATGAACAAACTTCATACAATGACTAATTTTTCCTGAAAGTTTCACGTAAAACCACTCAATAGTTTTCGAGAAAACGCCTGCACAAAATTTGGTCAAAAAAAATAATAATAATAACAACTAGAAACTCATTGCGAGCAATGAGAGGTCTTCCGTCCGATTTTGAAAATAAAAACGCTAATTCAAGCTTAAAAGGTAAGACTTTTTGTTCAACAACTTTTCAGAGATTTCTTTTCGTTGTGGAGATATGCTGAATTGAAATATTTAGGGGCCAGCCCTTCAAGTCCTTAATGGGGCTGTTTTGCAAAATTTTGAAAGGTTGCATTTTGTTTAGAACATTATTCTGAACATTTTTTGTTCACTATTGCTTATCAAAATATTCCCCCTTTATGAGATATAAAGGATCGAAGATTTGGCATTCTGGCCCCTTTTTGCCCCTTTTTACGTAACATATCATCAAAATTTTAAAACGTATAGTTGCAAATCGTTAAGATAAACATTTTTGCTTCAGTAATTAATAACAAAATATTGATCGTTCAAGAGTTATACTTGAAAGAGTTTCGGCCCCTCTGGGCCCCTAATTTGAGGGACCAGCCCTTTTTTCTTGACATCAAATGAAAGGTCTCGTCATTTTGAAGATTTTTTGTTCGACAACAATTCAGAAATTTATTTTCGTTTTCGAGATATGCTGAATTGAAATATTTAGGGGATATCCCCTAAATTCCTTAATGGGGCACTTTTGCAAAAATTGAAAGGTGGCATATAGTTTAAACCAATATTCTGACCATCTTTTCTTCAGTATTGCTTATCAAAATATTCTCTCTTTTCGAGATAGAAAGCGTCAAAGATTTAGCATTCTGGCCCCTTCTGGCCCCTTATTACGTAATATACGATAAAAATTTCAAAACATATAGTTGCAAATCGTTAAGATGAACATTTTTGCTTCAGAAATTTATAACAAAATTTTGATCGTTCAAAAGTTATATATGAAAGACATTTGGCCCCTCTGAGCCCCTAATTTGAGGGATCAGCCCCTTTTTCTTGATATCAAATGAAACATCTTGTCATTTTGTGCATCTTTTGTAATATATGTTTTAACAAAATATTTACAGGTAAAAAGATATAAAAGAAAACGTGTCAAATTTTGCGAGATACTTGTGAGCCTCTTTTTGGAGCCCAGGCGAGCTTCAGCGCCTTTTGAGCTGGAAACATATAGATGCAAAATGGCATATCTACAATCTTTCCTCTATCTTCACTGAAAATCTTATCCCTTTATCTCTATTCGTTTAGGAGAACACCCCAGGACAAGCCGACCCTCTGAAAATCAGAAAATCGTCCATATCTCACGACCTATCAAGATCAGTTGATTATCTTTCACATCTGAAAGTTTGATGTAAATCGGCCAAGCCGTTTCTGAGAAATCGTGTGCACAAAATCGGTTGGAAGAAAAATAATAATAACTAGACGAGCTTGTTGCAAAGCAACAAATAAGTCTTCCGTTTAAATTTGAAGGAGATGAGATTGAGATCGAGAGACTTCTACGGTCATATGTGCAAAAATGAGCCATTTATCATTACTCTCGGTGTGACCGGATGTGACGTCATTTTGACGACTTCTAATGGTCTCCTTAGATGCTACTTATCATTTCGAACAACTTTGCTTCTATGAAGCTATACAAATTCTCAATACTTTTTGAGATATCAGGAAAATACTTTTGGCCCCTCTAGCTCCCTAATGTTAGGGGCCAGGCCCTTTTTGTTGGTATTGTTTGAAAGATCGTAACATCCTACAGAACTTTTGTTCTATATGTTTTAACAAAATATTTACAGGTAAAAAGATATTATAGAAAAGTGCTAGAAAATTCAAAATTCCCGATAGGACTTTTTTCGGGCCATGGCGAGCGCCGACGTGCGGCACTTCCGGTAAAAATGAAATGCGTTATGCATATCTACAGACATAGGTCTGCCATACCTGAAAGTTTCATGTTTCTAACTAAAGCCGTATATGAGGAAATCTGGGGACAACCCGACCCTTCGAAAACCACTAAATCGGCAATATCTCCAGACCGGAAGTGACGTCATCAAAACAGGAAAAAACGCATAAGGTTCAACTGATGTTACATAAGTCCTGAAAGTTTCATGGAAAACCATCGCGCTGTTTTCGAGAAATCGCGTGCACAAAATCGATAAGAAAAAAAACAATAATAATAAAAGTGAAAAAGAAACCTAAGAATAACAAGAAGGTCTTCCGCTGAAGACGGCAGACCTTAATAATAATAAGAATAAGAACTAGAAACTCATTGCGAGCAATGAGAGGTCTTCCGTCCAATTCTGAAAATAAAAACGAAAATTCAAGCTTAAAAAGTGATAAAAGAAATTCAGACATCCTGGAGATTTAACCCTGGTCGTCAGCGTGAAAATCCAACGTGCTAACCATTAACCATTCACCTTTTTGCATCACTTCCTGTCACGATCGGAAGTAACGGCGATACAAGATTTTCTCACGATTCAAATAAACTGATGACTGACTATCAGTCCTGAAAGTTTTAGACTTCAGTCCTTTATTGTGGCCGAGCAATATTGTTAGAACAAATTCTAATTTTGAGGACAGGTAAACACGCGACCGAAAGTGAATTTTATAAAATCTCTGACTTTTCTCTAGACATTTGCAGTATCTTCAACATACATAAAATTTTTTCAAGTACTTTATCGATAAGCAATATTTATGAGAATGTTAAATATCAAAATAACGTAGTTTATCTCCTAAAACCAGAAGTTGACGTTTTTATTTCCGGTGGGACCAACATCTTTCGAATCTGAGAAAAAGATGCAATAAAGTGATGCAATTTTTAATTAAAAAAAGAAAAGTTGAAATTTTCGATTTCTTTGATCACTTCCTGTTACGACCGGAAGTGACGGCTGACGCTCTTAACCCAAATGGTTTTGCCTTCATCTTAAGGTCTGTTGTTCAAATAAGTTTGGTGTCTTAATCTCTCACCGTTTCCGAGATCTTGCTCAGACAACTTCTCATTTTGAGGACAGGAAAACACGCGACCCGGAGTGAATTTTACAAAGATATTTGATGTTACTCTAGATATTTGCAGTCTAAATAACATATTTAAAATTCATTTCAAATACTTTATCTACAAAGGATATTGATGGGAAAGAAAAATATTCAAATTATGTAGTTTTTCTCTTATAACCGGAAGTTGTCGTTTTTATTTCCGGTGGGACCAACATCTTTCGAATCTGAGAAAAGATGCAATAAAGTGATGCAATTTTTAATTAAAAAAAGAAAAGTTGAAATTTTCGATTTCTTTGATCACTTCCTGTTACGACCGGAAGTGACGGCTGACGCTCTTAACCCAAATGGTTTTGCCTACATCTTAAGGTCTGTTGCCCATATAACTTTGGTGTCTTAATCTCTCACCGTTTCCGAGATCTTGCTCAGACAACTTCTCATTTTGAGGACAGGAAAACACGCGACCGGAAGTGAATTTTACAAAGATATTTGACGGTACTCTAGATATATGCAGTCTAAATAACATATTTAAAATTCATTTCAAATACTTTATCTACAAAGGATATTAATGGGAAAGAAAAATACTCAAATTATGTAGTTTTTCTCTTATAACCGGAAGCTGACGTTTTTGTTTCCGGTGGGACCAACATATTTCGAAACTACAAAAGAGATGCAATAATGTGATGTAAGTATTGATTTAAAAAAAGAAAGTTGAAATTTTACGATTTCTTTGATCACTTCCGTAATCGACCGGAAGTGCCGACGACGAACGAAAATGCGATTCTGCAAATTTAGAAGTCACGTTCTATGCTCTCCAATAAGTCTCCAGTTCATATCATTAGCCATTCTTGAAAAAAAGGGGCGACAAAATTTCATTTTAAAATCAGGAAATTGCCCGTAACTTGGAACCAAAATGGAATTTTCCAAATTTTCCTTGTGATGAACAAAGTTCATACAATGACTGATTTTTCCTGAAAGTTTCATTGAAAACGACTGAATACTTTTCGAGAAATCGCGTGCACAAAATTTTGTCAAAAAAAAAAGAATAATAATAATAATAATAAGAAACAGTAGAATCACTATAAGGTCTTCCGTGAAGACGGAAGACCTTAATAAGGAAAAAGAAACCGAACGAAAACAATAAGGTTTTCCGTTGGAGACGGAAGACCTTAATAACTAGATGCGATGTCGTTGCGAGCAACGAGTGGGTCTTCCGTCCGCTTTTTGATAGGATGAGATGCGAATTTGACTGAGATTTTCGTTCATAAATATATAAATAGTGAAAACGTACAATATGCTTCAGTTATGTTTAACAAAATTTTGATCATTATGACACCTAAAAACGCAATGTTTGATGAAGATTTTAAAATATTTATAGTAGCAGATCGTGAAGATGAACATTACTGTAAAAGGGTTATAGATAAAAGACTTTTGGCCCCTCTGAGCCCCTAATTCGAGGGGTCAGCCCCTTTTTCTTGATATCACATGAAAGGTCTTGTAATTCTGAAGACTTTTTGTTCAACAAGTATTCAGAAGTTTCGTTTCGATTTCGAGATATGTAGACTTGAAATATTTAGGGGCAGTCCCTTTAAGTCCTTATAGGGACTGTTTAGGAAAAATTCAAAGGATGCAAATTGTTGAGAACATCATTCTAAACAACTTTTGTTCAATATTGCTTTTCAAAATATTCAATTCTTTCGAGATATAAAGCGTCAAAGATTTAGCATTCTGGTCCCTTGTAGTCCCTAATTACGTAATATTTGATGAAAATTTTAAGATATATAGTTGCAAATTGTGAAGATGAACATTTTTGCTTCAATAATTAGTATCAAAATATTTAACGTTAAGGAGTTATAGATGAAAGACTTTTGGCCCCTCTGAGCCCCTAATTCGAGGGGTCAGCCCCTTTTTCTTGATATCACATGAAAGGTCTTGTTATTCTGAAGACTTTTTGTTCAACAAGTATTCAGAAGTTTCGTTTCGTTTTCGAGATATGTAGACTTGAAATATTTAGGGGCCGTCCTTTTAAGTCCTTATAAGGACTGTTTAGGAAAAATTCAAAGGATGCACATTGTTGAGACCATCATTCTAAACAACTTTTGTTCAATATTGCTTTTCAAAATGTTTCCCCTTTTCGAGATATAAAGCGTCAAAGATTTAGCATTCTGGCCCCTTGAGGCCCCTAATTATGTGCCATACGACGTAAAAATCATAAAATATAGTTGTAAATTGTTAAGATAAATATTTTTGCTTCAGTAATGTTTACCAAAATAATGCTTGTTTAAGAGTTATCGATTTCAGACTTTTGGCCCCTGTCGGTCCCTAATGTGACGAGTCAGCGCTTTTTTCTTGATATAATGTTACAGATCTTGTCATTCTGCACAAATATTGTTCGATATGTTTTAACAAAATAATTATACTTTAAAAGATATGACACAAAATGTCTCAGAAATTCACTCATGATTCGTGTCCAAAATTTCGACCCCTACCGAGCCTCTATCCTAGGCACTTCCGGAAAATATCTAAACCCAGGTGCATAATGGCAACATGTCCTCTATCATCACTGAAAATTTCAGCGCTCTAGCTTAAGTCGTTTTTGAGTTCCATCGCAGACAAGGAGGTCCTCTGAATTTAATAAAAGGGCGATAACTTCCGACCAGAAGTGATTTTCAAAAAACGATATCGCCGGAATTAACTTCAGATGTCAACGCATCTACCATGAAAATTTGAATAAAATCGAACGAGCCATCTCCGAGAAATCTTCTGCACAAATTTTGTAAAGAAAAAAAGAATAATTACTACATGAGATCTCGTTGCGAGCAACGAGTGGGTCTTCCGTCCGATTTTTGATAAGATGAGATAAGAATTTGACTGAGATTTTCGTTCAAATATAATGATATAGATAAATTGTTAAGACGAACAATTTTGCTTTAATAATGTTTTACAAAATATTGATCATTAAAGGATTATAGATTAAAGACTTTCGCCCCTTCTTGGCCCCTAGTGTGAGAGGTCAGCCCCTTTTTCTTGATATCATTTTAAAGCTCTCATGATTTTGAACACTTTTTGTTGAACAACTAGTCAGAAATTCTTTTTTGTTTTCGGGATATATGCAAAAGAAATATTAAAGACCGGCCCTTCAAGTCCTAAATTGGGACGTCTAGCAAAAATTGAAAGAGTGCATATTGTTCAGAATATTATTTTGATTGTCTTTTGTTCAATACTGTTTATCAAAATATTCTTCCTTTTCGAGATATATTGCGCCAAAGATTATGCAATCTGGCCCCTTAAAGACCCCTTACTGCGTAATATATGATATCAACATCATGTTATTTAGATAAAGTGTGTGAAGATGTACTATTTCGCTTCAGTAATATATTACAAAATATTGATCATTAAAGAGTTATTGATTGTATACTTTCGGCCCCTCTCAGCCCCTTATTTAATGGGTCAGACCCTTTTCCTTGATATCACCTTAAAGCTCTCATGATTTTGAACACTTTTTGTTCACCAACTACTAAGAAATTTTTCTTCGTTTCTGAGATATTTGCAAAGGAAGTATTTAGGGGCCGGACCTTCAACTCCTTAATGGGGACGTTTAGGAAAAATCAAAAGGTTGCATATTGTTTAGAACATAATTTTGAATAACTTTTGTTCAATATTGCTTATCAAAATATTTCCCACTTTTGAGATATAAAGCGTCAAAGATTTAGCATTCTGGCCCCTTATGGCCCCTAGTTATGTAACATATGATGTAAATATCATAAAATATAGTCGTAAATTGTTGAGATGAACATTTTTGCTTCAGTAATGCATTACAAAATATTGATCGTTAAAGAGTTATTGATTAAAAACTTTCGGCCCCTCTCAGCCCCTATTGTGAGGGTCCAGCCCCTTTTTCTTCATATCACTTTAAAGCTCTCATGATTTTGAACACTTTTTGTTCAACAACTAGTCAGAAATTCTTTTTCGTTTCTGAGATATTTGCAAGAGAGGTATTTAGGGGCCGGCCCTTCAACTTCTTAATGGGGACGTTTAGCAAAAAATGAAAGGTTGCATCTTGTTTAGAACATTATTTTGGACATCTTTTGTTCAATATTGCTTATCAAAATATTTCCCACTTTTTGAGATATAAGGCGTCAAAGATTTAGCATTCTGGCCCCTTATGGCCCCTAATTATGTAACATATGATGTGAATATCATAATATATAGTTGTAAATTGTTGAGATGAACATTTTGCTTCAGTAATGAATCGCAAAATATTGATCGTTAAAGAGTTATTTATTAAAGACTTTCGGCCCCTCTCAGCCCCTATTGTGAGGGTCCAGCCCCTTTTTCTTCATATCACTTTAAAGCTCTCATGATTTTGAACACTTTTTGTTCAACAACTAGTAAGAAATTCTTTTTCGTTTCTGAGATATTTACAAAAGAAGTATTTAGGGGCCGGACCTTCAACTCCTTAATGGAGATGTTTAGCAAAAAATGAAAGGTTGTATCTTGTTAAGAACATTATTTTGGACATCTTTTGTTCAATATTGCTTATCAAAATATTTCCCACTTTTGAGATATAAAGCATCAAAGATTTAGCATTCTGGCCCCTTATGGTCCCTAATTATGGAACATATGATGTGAATATCATAATATATAGTTGTAAATTGTAGAGATAAACAACTTTGCTTCAGTAATATATTACAAAATATTGATCGTTAAAGAGCTATTGATTAAAAACTTTCGGCCCCTCTCAGCCCCTATTGTGAGGGTCCAGCCCCTTTTTCTTCATACCACTTTAAAGCTTTTCTGATATTGAACACTTTTTGTTCTACAACTATTCAGAAATTCTTTTTCGTTTCCGGGATATATGCAAAAGATATATTTAGGGGCCAGCCCTTCAACTCCTTAATGGGGACGTTTAGCAAAAATGGAAAGGTTACATATTGATCAGATCATTATTTTTAACATCTTTTATTCAATATTGCTCATCAAAATATTTCCCACTTTCGAGATACAGAGTGACAAAGATTTGGCCTTTTGGCCCCTTATAGCCCCTAATTATGTAACATGTGATGTGAATATCATAATATATAGTTGAAAATAGTTGAGATAAACATTTTTGCTTCAGTAATGAATTATAAAATATTGATCGTTAAAGTGTTATTGATTAAAGACTTTTGGCCCCTCTCAGCCCCAATTTTTAGGGGCCAGTCCCTTTTCCTTCATACCAAATTAAAGCTCTTATGATTTTAAAGACTTTTTGTTCATCAACTATTCAGAAATTCTTTTTCGTTTCTGAGATATTTGCAAAAGATATATTTAGGGGCCAGCCCTTCAACTCCTTAATGGGGACGTTTAGCAAAAATCGAAAGGTTACATATTGTTTAGAACATTATTCTGAACATATTTTATTCAATATTGCTTATCAAAATATTTCCTACTTTGGAGATATAGAGTGCCAAAGATTTGGCATTCTGGCCCCTTGTGGCCCCTTATTATATAACATATGACAAAAATATTATAATATATAGTTGTAAATTGTTAAGATAAACATTTTTGCTTCAGAGATGTATACCAAAATATTGATCGTTAAAGAGTTATTGATTTAATACTTTCGGCCCCTCTCGGCCCCTAATATGATGAGTCATCCCTTTTTTCTTGATATCATATTAAAAATCTTGTCATTCTGCACAAATATTGTTCAGTATGTTTTAACAAAATGATTATACTTTAAAAGATATGATACAAAATGTCTCAAAAATTCACTCATGATTCGTGTCCTAAATTTCGACCCCTACCGAGCTTCCATACTAGGCACTTCCGGAAAATATCCAAACCCAGGTGCAAAATGGCAACATGTCCTCTATCATCACTGAAAGTTTCAGCGCTCTAGCTTAAGCCGTTTTTGAGTTCAATCACAGACAAGGAGGTCCTCTGAATTTTGATAAAAGGGTGATAACTCCCGACCGGAAGTGATTTTCAAAAAATTGAAAAAAAAGTATAAGCTTCATATAAAGAAACATCTTCCCTGAAAATTTCAAGTAAATCGATCGAGCCATCTCTGAGAAATCGTCTGCACAAAAATTGTAAAGAAAAAAGAAGAATAATCATAAAAGTGAAAAAGAAACAATAGAATAATAGAAGGGTCTTCCGCTGAAGACGGAAGACCCTAACTAGATGAGATCTCGTTGCGAGCAACGAGTAGGTCTTCCGTCCGATTTTTCGATAAGATGAGATATGATTTTGACTATGATCTTTGTTAAAAGACGATAATATATAGACTTCCCTAGTTAGATTTCATTCTTTTGATTTATATAACATTATCAAAGAGCTATAGATGACATGCTTTTGGCCCCTCTGAGGCCCTAGTTTGAGGGGTCAGCCCCTTTTTCTTGATATCAATTGAAAGGTCTTGTGATTTCTTTTTGTTGTGGAGATATGCTGAATGGAAATATTTAGGGGCCAACCCTCCAAGTCCTTAATGTGGCTGTTTGACAAAAATTGAAAGAGTGCATAATGTTTAGAACATTATTCTGACCATCTTTTGTTCAGTATATCTTATCAAAATATACCCCCTTTTCGAGATATAAAGTGTCAAAGATTTAGCATTCTGGGCCCTTGTGACCCTTATTACGTAACATTTAATTAGAATCTTATCATATATTGTTGTAAATCGTTAAGATAAGCATCTTTGCTTCAGTAATGTATTACAAATTATTGATCGTTAAGAGTTAAAGATGAAAGACTTTTGACCCCTCTGAGCCCCTAATTTGAGGGGCCAGCCCCTTTTTCTTGATATTAAATGAGAGGTCTTGTGATTTTGAAGACTTTTTGTTCAAACACTATTCAGAGATTTCTTTTCGTTGTGGAGATATGCCGAATGGAAATATTTAGGGGCCACCCCTCCAAGTCCTTAACGGGGCCGTTTGACAAAAATTGAAAGAGTGCATATTGTTTAGAACATTACTCTAACCACCTTTTGTACAGTATTGCTTATCAAAATATTCTCCCTTTTCGAGATATAAAGTGTCAAAGATTTAGCATTCTGGCCCCTTGTGACCCTTATTACGTAACAGATGATCAGAATTTTATATATTGTTGTAAATTGTTAAGATAAGCATCTTTGCTTCAGTAATGTATTACAAATAATTGTTCCTTAAAGAGTTAAAGATGAAAGACTTTTGGCCCCTCTCAGCCCCTAATTTGGAGGGTCATCCCCTTTTTCTTGATATCATATGAAAAGGCTTGTGATTTTGAAGACTTTTTATTTAATAACTATTCAGAGATTTCTTTTCGTTGTGGAGATATGCCGAATGGAAATATTTAGGGGCCACCTCTCCAAGTCCTTAATGGGGCCGTTTGACAAAAATTGAAAGAGTGCATATTGTTTAGAACATTATTCTGACCATCTTTTGTACAGTATTGCTTATCAAAATATTCTCCCTTTTCGAGATACAAAGTGTCAAAAATTTAGCATTCTGGCCCCTTGTTACCCTTATAACGTAACATATGATCAGAATCTTATCATATATTGTTCTAAATCATTAAGATAAGCAACTTTGCATCAGTAATGTATTACAAATAATTGATCGTTAAAGGGTTAAAGATGAAAGACTTTTGACCCCTCTGAGCCCCTTATTTGAGGGGTCAGCCCCTTTTTCTTGATATCAAATGAGAGGTCTTGTAATTTTAAAGACTTTTTGTTCAATACCTATTCAGAGATTTCTTTTCGTTGTGGAGATATGCCGAATGGAAATATTTAGGGGCCACCCCTCCAAGTCCTTAATGGGGCCGTTTGACAAAAATTGAAAGAGTGCATATTGTTTAGAACATTATTCTGAACATCTTTTGTTCAGTATTGCTTATCAAAATATTCCCCCTTTTTGAGGGTTGAAGATTTGGTATTCTGTCCCCTTTTGGTCCCTTATTATGCAATATAGGATATAGGATCAAAATTTTATAACATATATTTCCAAATCGTAAAGATAAACATTTTTGTTTCAGTAACTTATAACAAAATATTGATCGTTCAATAGTTATATTTGAAAGACTTTGGGCCCCTCTGAGCCCCTAATTTGAGGGGTCAGCCCCTTTTTCTTGATATCAAATGAAAGGTCTTATTATTTTGCATGTCTTTTGTTATACATGTTTTAACAAAATATTTGCAGGTAAAAAGATATAAAGGAAAAAGTGACAAATTTTGCGAGATGCTTGTGAGCTTATTTTTCGAGCCCAGGCGAGCTTCGACGCCTTTTAAGCTGGAAAAATACAGATGCCAAATGGCACATCTATAATCTTTCCTCTATCTTCACTGAAAATCTTAACTCAATATCTTAAGTCGTTTAGGAGGAGTTTCCAGGACAAGTCGACCCTCTGAAAATCAGAAAATCCTTAATATCTCAAGATAGGAAGTGACGTCATCAATCAAAAAAATTTGCAATAAGGTTCAGAACAATACCTATCAGATCTAAAAGTTTCATGAAATTCGGCCTAGTCGTTTGCGAGAACTCGCGTGCACAAAATCGGTAAGAATAATAATAAGAAAAATAATAATAATAGGGAAAAGAAACAGAACGAAAACAATAAGGTGTTCCGTTGGAAACGGAAGACCTTAATAAAGGTAAAAAAGAAACCGAAGAATAATAGAAGGTCTTCCGCTGAAGACGGAAGTCCCTAATAATAAGAAGAAGAAACAGTAGAATCACTATAAGGTCTTCCGTGAAGACGGAAGACCTTAATAATAATAATAATAAGAAACAGAGTAAAAACAATATTTTCCCAAACTTTGTTTGGGGAACATAATAACTAGAAACTTGTTGCCATGGCAACAAGAAGGTCTTCCGTCCCTTCTTTATTATTAGAAAAGTTGACTCCTCACTCATAACACTATCTGTATTACGCTGTGCATTCCATTTAACTCCTTCATACATTAAATACTATAAAACGTAAATTGTATGTAAAAATACATTGCGTAATTCGAACATAAAATTATACCAGATATCATTTCAAAGATACGAGGGGGTATCAAGAAATTCGTGGACTAGCACCATAAAATTAAAACCACTTTAGGTACATCAATGAATTTTAAAATATTTAGTTAGCATCATATTTTCTATCTATAGACTAAACCACAAATCATAAATTTTATTTTTTAATAAATTAGTAATGTTTTTGTAAGCAATGGTATGTCCAGGCGGCGCAACATCGAATATGACGTTTTTTTCGACCTGAGTGATACTGAGAAAAACTCTTTTGTTATGAACATATGACATCCAAAAATCCCGTTAATTCAAGTGTGTGATGGGACACTATTGTTCCGTAAAATATGCAATTTTTACCTTATTCTGTAAGTTCTATGAAATTTTATCGTAAATTTTGTATGGAGTGCCAAACAATTAAGGGCTTGAACATGACGTCAAAAGGGGGGAGGGGTTTCTTTTTCCAACATTCTATGAAGTTTTTCCCCTGAAAAAACAGGTATAGGCCTAGGAAATGTTTAAACTGGCTACAGAGAAATAAAACGCATCCAGAGTATTTCTTTTTAATGCCAAAATAAATTCAAAGAGAAAAGGGATGAACAGTTAATGTCGATTTGTAGTCAAGGTTTGAAAAGTCAATCACGTCAAGAAACGACGTTGATCATGTGTGCTAAAAATTGAACTCCAAAAATCAAAATATGTTTGCATAATCAAGCGAGGATCTCCCCCAGTGTATAAATCCATGTAATATAATATATGCATTGAAAGCAGCTGTTCATGACATTTTGAAGTCATATAAACAAGATGTGTTTAAGTCCTTTCTCAGCTCCAGGGAATGTCCTCGAGATAATTGTATGAGGTAGAGGAATCAGACATTAAAAAACAATGACGTTGTCGGACGTCATGAAACTAAACGGCGACAGCGCCGAGTGATCATATATTGCCGTTTTCATTTTATAATAATTTGGCAAATAATGAACGTGTCAAGCTAAATTTTTCAACATTTCTTTATTTTTTGTTGTTTTATGTTCCTTATAAATTTTGAAAGCACAGACTACATAGTACATGTACTAATTTTATCGCATCAGTCCACGAACTTTTTGATAACCCCTCGTACATTGTTATATTTCAGCTGAAAAATGGTACAAAAAAATCCAGACATACTAGGGATTGAATCAAGATCGCCCGCGTGAAAATTGAACAAGCTAAGCATTACGCTAGCGGGACCATTTCTTATAAGAGTCTCTATTATCCCTAGTAAAATCATTAAAAAATATTGAGAGACAAAAAAGTTGAAAAATTCGACTTTTTAAAATTCGCTTCCGGTAGTGACCGGAACTATTGACGACGCACAAAAAGGCAATTTCGCAAATCTAGATGTCATGTTCTATGCTCTCGAATAAGTCTCCAGTTCATATCTTAAGCTGTTCTTTAGATCTGCCGCGGAAAAAAAATCCATTTAAAAATCAGGAAATTGCCCGTAACATGGAACCGGAAGTGAATTTTTCCGAAATTCTTTCAAATTGAATAATGGCTTTTTAAAACGCATTTTCTCTTAAAGTTTGACGAAAAACAACTGAATAGTTCTCGAGATATCGCATGCATAATATTTGTCTAAAAAAATATTAAAAATCATTCTAATATCTATTATCAATTTTCAAACTAATTATATGTTATGCATTCTGAAAAGAGTCTCTATTAACCCTACAAATATCATTGAAATATATTGAAAAACAAAAAAGTTGAAAATTTCGACTTTTTGAAGGGGAAGAAGGACCTTTAGCTGAAAAATTACTTGTAATTCATTTTTTTTTTTAATATTTTGTATATTTCTTATTAAGTATGTCCCACACATCTTAAAGCAGTTATATCATTAGGTTTCTTACCTTATTTTAGAGATATTGATTGACAAATATTATGCCCTACAGTATCTAAGTGGAGTTTTAATCCTCCATGTTTCCGGGCTCATTACTCTGTCCATAATTGGATTTTTAAAGCATATATAAAAAATATGTAAGTGAACATGTATTTTTTTAAATATTTCAGAGTATGAATTGGGTTTAAAATTCGAAAAGGCAAGTATCATCTATCACACTGCATCTGGATAGGGAAAATTACGAACTTTTTAAGACAACTTTAACAACAAAAAACGTAATTTACAAAAAATCCTATCATTCAATATTTTTAAATTTACGTTGAAATGCAAGTCCTTCTAATTATTGATTAACTGTAAAAATTTCGAATGGTGAAGTTGACCTCAATATTTCACAGGACATCGTTAAAGACGACATAAACAGGACAAAAACTTGTCATGTTTACATTTCTCGAGTACGGGAAAAACCAACTATGACGTCACACGTAAGCTAAATAAGCGAAATAAGATATACCTACATAAGACTTCCGTCATCAGCCATGCAAAAATAATTTTTGTGTTCTCCGTTTCTCAAAATACTTCATCATATACTGATTATGACCTGTCTTTACATAATAATACCGCCCTTGTATTCACCGAGTATGATCTTGCTATACTAGCAGATCGTGTATGACGTCACCGACTTGTTGGACGCGCAGTTTAAAGAAACAGAGGAGTGGATCAATCTTTTTTCATAATTTGTTAATGTTTACAAGAATGTTAAACTTTTTATTTTTTCAATATAAGATGGTAATTAAAGAAAAAAAAAATGTCAAAAATTTATACAAGAACTGATGCTTTATACGTTTTGCACTTACATAAATGGAGACTATGACGTAGTTTAACAAAGTCATGTGACCATATGTCCTTCATCCCCTTAATTCGCTTACTGTAGCGACCAGAAGTAGTGACGATGCACGAAAAGGAGATTCTGGTAATCTAGAAGTCACGTTCCATAATCTCTAATAAGTCTCCAGTTCATACCTTTAGTCGTTCTTTAGATACGCCGCGGACAAAATTCCATTTAAAAATCAGGAATTTGCCCATAATTTGGAACCGAAAGCGAATTTTCCAAATTTTTCTTGTGAAAAACAAAGTTCATTTAACAGCTCATTTTTTGTGAAAGTTTCATTGAAAACTACTGAATAGTTCTCGAGATATCGCGTGCACAATATTTGTCTAAAAATATTAAAAATAATTCTAATATTTATTATCAATTTTCAAACTAATTATATATTATGCAATCAGAAAAGAGTCTCTATTAACCCTACAAATATCATCGAAATATATATTAAAAAAAAAAAGTAGAAAAATTCGACTTTTTTAATTCGCTTCCGGTAGCGACCGGAAGTAGTGACGACGCACGAAAAGGCGATTCTGGTAATCTAAGAGACATGTTCTATAATCTCTAATAAGTCTCCAGTTCATACCTTTAGTCGTTCCTTAGATACGCCGCGGACAAAATTCCATTTAAAAATCAGGAATTTGCCCACAATTTGGAAGCGGAAGCGAATTTTCCAAATTTTACTTGTGATGAACAAAGTTCGTATAATAATTCATTTTTTTGAAAGTTTCATTGAAAACTACTGAATAGTTTTTGAGAAAACGCGTGCACAAAATTTGGTGAAAAAAAAAAAATAATAATAACTAGAGCAAAGCTCGTTGCAAAGCAACGAGTGGGTCTTCCTTCTTAGCTTGTAAGTTGACGTCGTAATGAAAGGATAAATATTTGTTTAATTTCCACCTAAAGGTTACATGTTTCTGTTTAGATTGTCAACTTTGCTAACATTCTCTTTCTTCTTTGACCCAAATATCAAGAGACCTCATCTCCGGAACTCTGAATCTGGAGTGAGCATGAGGATATATAATTCAACTGTACTCTCTCCAACAGTACTCCTGAAATTGTATCCAAAACACTAATACCCCCAGACCCTCATTTCTTGAACTTTGACTTTTGATTTTTAATTTCTAGACTTTTCTATTCATCTAACATCTTTGATGCAATCATGTTAGTAACACGTGTACATGTCATACTACAGAATCATCAGTGTTTTGCTACATCACTGACATAATAATTGCTTGACAAAACATTTACACAGCATAACTACATAGTAAGTAATCCAAATGTGTTACTGATTGAGGATATCCATTCTTTGACAATCAGTAAGTAGAAAAATACTCTTACAAGAAATGCACAGGGATGATTTCAGTAAGACACGGTGTCACTTGTGGAAAATTTTAACATAACATCTTTTTTAGCCTTTAACTTAAAAGTTAAACTTAATTATCTCAAAAACCGATATCTAAATACATGTACCATTTATATGGTGAAGTGAGTTGGTACTCCCAACCCCTTATTCTTTAAGTTTTTTACCCTGCATGGTTATTTGGAGTCATTGGATATCTTGATGTTTAATCTTGGTCCAGTTGAAATTGAGAAAAAATGGTTTTATTGTACTTCTTGGGTTCATTTATTCAAATGTTTTACAAGGGGGGAAAAAGACACATATATTTAAATTTTTGTATATTACACATATATTCAAGTAATTTTTTTTAATAAGAATTCATTAAAAATATTTGAATCCATTGAAGATGATTGCAGTAGATATAATGTGAATTATGAGCCTAAGACACAACAAGTAAATTTAAAGAATAGTGGTCTCATTCTGTCATTTGTCCACTGAAAAAGTTTGATGATAATAGGCCTGAAACTGTTCAAAATATGCCTCTAAATCATTTTGAAATAGAATGGCTGCAAAATTTAAAAAGTAGGTAACCATGAACTACTTTTGAGTCAACATGATACGAGGTCCTTAGATGCATCAACTGAGATTTGATGATCCTAGTCCTTATAGTAAGCAAAATATCAACATTTTAATACCATGTAATTTTTGGTCAACTTTGAAGTGACCTTGAGACCAAGCCCTTTGTCCCAGAGCGATTCCCTGTGCAAATTTTAATCTACAATATATCCTCATCCTTTTGTGAAAGTTTGGTGATAATCTGCCTAGTGGTTCTTGAGAAGACGATTTTTTAGCAACCAGTACTTTTGGTTTTATTTACCTAATTATCTCCCCTTGTTTAAGGGTCATAACCCTAAGTTTACTATAAAAGGGAGCCCTTGGGCCATGGATACACTGTGACAAATTTGACAATAATTGGCCAAGGGGTTCATGAGTTATGGCCCATATTCTAACAAGAGGCCCATGGGCCACAACGCTCACCTGAGTTACTTTGGCCCTGCTGTTCTTCACCAGACCCTCCCTCCTTTGTAATACTTATTGCGGCTCCATCCTACCCCCGGGGGCCTAGATTTGAAAAATTAGAACCTACACTACCCCAGGATGATTCCACATATGTTTCAGTTCTCTGGCCCAGTGGTTCTTGAGAAGAAGATTTTTGAAGATTTTGCCTATATATTTTAAACTTTGATTCCCTATTGTGGCCCCGCCCTACCCGCGGGGGCCATGATTTGAAGAATTTAGAATCTACACTACCCCAGGATGCTTCCACATAAGTTTCAGCTTTTCTGGCCCAGTGGTTCTTGAGAAGAAGATTTTTAAAGATTTTGCCTATCTATTTCAATGTAAAACTTTGATTCCCTATTGTGGCCCCGCCCTACCCCCGGGGGCCATGATTTGAAGAATTTAGAATCTACACTACCCCAGGATGCTTCCACATAATTTTCAGCTTTTCTGGCCCTGTGGTTCTTGAGAAGATTTTTTAATGACCCCACCCTATTTTTGTCTTCTCTTGATTATCTCCCCTTGTAAAGGGGGTTGGTCCTTCATTTTAACAAACTCCCCTTCACCCAAGGATGCTGTGTACCAACTTTGGTTAAATTTGGCTCAGTGGTTCTTGAGAAGAAGATGAAAATATGAAAAGTTTACAGACGGACGGACAGACAGACAGACAGATGGACAGACGACGGACAACTCGTGATCAGAAAAGCTCACTAAAGCTTTCAGCTCAGGTGAGCTAAAAAGTTTAAGTACACCGCACAAATGGCCATAGCATTAGCTCTTTGAGCCTTTGGCTCACAAGAGCTAAAAAGATAAAAAGAATTATGTATCTTAGAGTTGTCTATTTGTAATCAAAGTTATAATGAAATCAGACCAATTTCTTGAAATAAAAAATTGCACTGTTGTAGTGCAAAAAAATTAATGATATTTTACATGTCCCTACAATATTCAAGAGAGGGCATGTTGCAAAATTTTGAATTAAATTAGAGGGGTTATGACTGTTTCATCGCTAATTATAGATGATCAATGCGAAAACACAAAGTTGAGAATTGCAATGTCATTGAAAGTCTTGGAGATCACTGAGCTATTAAAAAATTATTTCTTCAGACAGGTCATTTTTCAAAGTGCACAGTAAATTTTCCTTAAATCAATGTGTCCGCAAACTTTTCTAACAATCCTCTTCATTTACATGCCCTTAGCACTGAAGTCATTTGAAATATGCACATATGTTAACATTTGTTGTTGTATATGCCAAAATAGCAGTTCTCTCTAAATTTTTTTTGTAAAAATACATATATTACAAGTTCTTAATGTATTAAGGCTTGATGTTTCCATAATCCTAGATGGAAGGAATTTTATCCTTGTGTGACTGTTTAAATTTCACTATGCTGCTTTTTCTTCGTCATCTCCAAACAGATGCTCTTCTGGCAAATATGGTCATGCTTGGTATCAAATTTCAGTTATCAGATGGCAGTCACACCTATCCAAAAGAAATTGAAATTTCTCATTTAAAATAAAAAAAAAACTGTACAACTTATAAATGATAAATAGCGATGTTAATTTTACTCGGACAGCTAAGTCGCACAGTCAGAGGCTTTAGTCAAATGAAAGTCGAGTACTCGTTGAAATTTAAATTAATTTTTCATGTCATTTTCCTTTTTGTCTTTAAGAGACTGCTAGCCTGTACAATATTTAAACTACGTTATAACCATTATACAACAAATTATTGAATCATTAACATTTTCGTAGTAATAAATATATGTATCAAATGTATTTGATTTCAAATATAATATTTACTGCCAGTGGGTTTTTTTTCAGTACTTTGGGACTGGGAGCTGGGGCAATCAGAATTGGGAATTTCAGCATCAATTAGGCTAAATTGGGAATCTCCCAGAAAGCCCAATCACTTAAAAAGCTTTGTCAAAAACTTTGTTTTTGTCTTTGTATTACTTTAAAAAACAATTGTTATAACTAATCAAGACTATTCTTGGTATGGATTATCTAATTACTTGCATCAAGAACAATAGTGGTATGAATTATCTAATTATGAAGAAATCCAACTTGGCTGAGGTGGCAGAGGATAGTTTTTTTTTAATGCCGAACATGTGCCGAGGGGGTACACATATACATGCGATCCATAAAAACATGTACATGGGGACAGTTTTCCAGGGGCTAATTAATTACACTTCATATGCCCATGGCTAACAAATTATGTCAACAAATTACATGTAATCTGCCTAGTAGAGTGCACATGTACCAAAAATGCACCTGGGGTCTCCCCAAATTTTGGTTTGTTTTTCCAAGATTTGGGCCTCAGTCGCACCCATACAACCCATCCCCAGGCCCGAGCGAGCAGGATAAAACACCCAGTAGTCTGTAAATCAATGCATGCCCTAATGAAAATTCACCAATTGATATGGGGCCATTCACCTTCACTCTGAGATATACACCTTCTTCTAAGGCCTACTGCTTTTCAGCTGAATTTCCTCTGCAACGGACCACGTGTCTTAGGTTCGCATTTACAACTCTGTATATGATAAGCGTTATAGTGACACCTACAAGTTGCACATCATTTTTTTCAGCAAGCACTTTGCTACACTGCAAATGTGTCCCATAATTATTCTAATTATTTTTCTACATAAAATATCACATCAAACAGGGGATATCTCAATTCTTTAAGAAATTTGACCGGGTCTTTAGTACAAAACTATCCCCTGCCACCTTTAACTTTCAAAGTTTGCTTTTTAATTAAAATAACTTTCCATATTTAGAAAGTGCAATCAATTCTGAGTAAAAATATACTAAATATGTCTTATTTCAAAGAAAAATAAAAAAGTTAGAGGCAAATAAGTGACCCCACCAATTGTCGGTCAACCACCTTAACCCCATATTCTTTGTGTTACTTCAAAAATGACCAACTCCTACAATCCAAAAGAATCTATTTCTTATCAAAACAGTGTTTAATGGTAACTTTCATCAATTTCAAATGCAGCTACATATAAAAAATTCAATAAGAATTGCATGCCTTGATGAAATGTACTCACATGAAACACATACTCTCCTATTTTGAGAAATCCCATTTTACCTCTTAATTGCTTGAATTTACACATCTATAGCTTGTTTGCAAAAAGAAAACCTAATCTATTTTTCAGGATATTTATTGTAATATACAAAAACCCCTCTTGCATCAAAGGTTCAAGAAGAAGTGTCCTGAAAATTGCAGTTATCTACCCTACCCCTCCAACCATTACCTGATTCTATAGAAAATATACTGTGGAAATCTGATTTTACTGACTGTCCTTTTTCTGAGTATATTTCCATTCAATTTCAATGTATCTGAGTGATCAAATACATGCATTTGATTCCCTTGAATAATTAAAGTGATCATCCTGTCCTTACTTGGCATTTGTGAGTAAATTTCAGGTGTTTAGAAGAATCCAATAATTACATGAAAATGTACATATTTCTGATATTTTGTTCATTAAATATGCAAAAAGACCATCTGTTTTGTTATAATTTAAAGAAAAATATATAATCTATATGAAAATAATGAAAAGTTTAAGTTCTATCACATTATATAAGACAAATGAGGGGGAAAATGAAGGGGAGGGGGGTATTTTTTTTATGTAATTATCAATAGTAAGATGGGTCTAATTTGAAAAAAAAATTAAAGCACAGCAATTCTTTGAATAAATGTGGTTCTGTGAACTGATATTTTTGCATACTGATTCATTCTTTTCTCAAAATAATGATATTTAGTGAAAATACATGTAAAAAAGAATAAGTTTATAATTTGTAATTTCAGTGATATCGCAATAACTGAGCCCCTTTAATTTTAATTAATACTAAGTGATTACATCAAAATTTGATAAAATATATGTGACAGTGCCCAAACTATTATTTTCAAACAAATAAATTTTTCTCAGACAAAAGTTGTCTTACTCTGTTAAGATTTGTTATGCTGATGCTTCAAACTCTTTGAAAATGTGTACTGGGAAAGGTTTACCCCCCTTGTGTTTAGGTCTCTCTACCTAAATGAATAAGAGTCAAATAAAAGAAATATGGTGAGTTTTGAAAATGGCATACATCAATAAACTTATTTAGAGAAGAATTAGACTAAATTACATATTTCTGAAAATTGGTGTTTTCTTGAAGATGGCAGAGGATAGTTTTTTTAAATGCCGAACATGTGCCGAGGGGGTACACATATACATGCGATCCATAAAAACATGTACATGGGGACAGTTTTCCAGGGGCTAATTAATTACACTTCATATGCCCATGGCTCACAAATTACATCAACAAATTACATGTAATCTGCCTAGTAGAGTGCGCATGTACCAAAAATACACCTGGGGTCTCCCCAAATTTTGGTTTGTTTTTCCAAAATTTGGGCCTCAGTCGCACCCATACAACCCACCCCCAGGCCCGAGCGAGCAGGATAAAACACCCAGTAGTCTGTAAATCAATGCATGCCCTAATGAAAATTCACCAATTGATATGGGGCCATTCACCTTCCCTCTGAGATACACACCTTCTTCTAAGGCCTACTGCTTTTCAGTGAATTTCCTCTGCAACTGACCATGTGTCTTGGGTTCGCATTTACAACTCTGTATATAAGCGTCATAGTGACACCTACATGTTGCACATCATTTATTTCAGCAAAGCACTTTGCTACACTGCAAATGTGTCCCATAATTATTCTAATCATTTTTCTACATAAAATATCACATCAAACAGGGGATATCTCAATTCTTTAAGAAATTTGACCAGGTCTTTAGTACGAAACTATCCCCTGCCACCTGAACAACAAAACCTGCTTGAAAAACATGCAATAAACAAACTAAATTTGATCACATATTTTGTAAGTTTTTCTTTGGGAAAACTTTACATTTTGGGAAAATACAGGCATATTTTCAATTGGGACTGGGGCCAAATTTCAGCCCCAAGTCGGCCCTAAAAAAAATCACTGACTGCACATTTTATCTATATACAGAACATCAAATGCTCGTATTTATCCTTTCTTTTCCTGCTGCTAGTACATGTACCCGTTATTGATTTCTTACCTGAAGCCATTTGAATGCGTCTTATCAGTGACCCGTGATTGTTAAACAATTAAAGTGTAACTCTTATAAAAACAAAATTTTAATTATGAGATTTTTTGCATTCAATCAATACAATTTAAAAATGATTGATATTAATATCAGAAAGAAACACCTTTGAATTATGCTCATAACCATTCCCCAATTTACATGTATTTATAAAGTTTTATTATTCTTCATTAATTGGTATGTAGTTGAATTATATGAGATCTGAGATCTTACAAAATTGCAGGTTGAAACTTTACAATTTGGATCCGACATCTTTTAAAGTATGCCAATGCATGTTTGTCGAACAACAAAATTCCTTTGAACAATTAACAAAGACTGGTTAAGCCTTTCCCTGAGTTTGAACACTGATACGTTAATAAATGAACTGAGCAGATCCAATTTTTTTTTACATTGAATTTAAGAGTAGCAAATTTTAAACGAACAACCAACTTAACAAATTTTAGTCGATAGTCAATATGATTGAATGATAGTCGAGTACTCAAATATTCATTGACACCCCTAATGAAACCACAAACAGAGTTCAAAGATACTGTCACATTTTCCGTGTATTATTTGTAAAAAGTACTCTATTAAATAGATGTTTACATGCAGTCAATTTTGAGGATGTAATTACAAAATATAATATAAAAATAGGGATTAATTAGGAGTTTTTTTTCATGATTTCACAAAGGAAATGCACATAACTTATACATGTAAAAAATTTATTAGGGATGGCAATGGTCAACTGGGTAACCATCTAATCAGTCAGAAATATAGTAACCGGTTTAGTATGGGATGAAGGGTTATGATTTTCATAACCGGTTAGTCGGTATTTTTTGTATATGTACTTTTTCAATAATATACCAGTATACATTTTTTTTTTAAAAAATTACCACTTAGATCATGTAGATAGCATGTGTAAAACTAGTCTCATTCAAGCAGATGCTTGACTGTCTCCATAAACTCCTGCTCGTTGGAGTTTATGGAGACAGACAAGCATCTGCTTGAATGAGATTAGTTTAAAACTGAAAAGTTGCTATCGACTTAGGCCAAATAAAAAAATATGTGTGGTTCCGGTTACATCTCCAAACAAATTAGGGTAGGTAGGTAGTTTTTTTAACGTCAAAAATATCATTGAATGTTCTTGAATTAACTATTGGTGATATTGGTGAGATAATACTATTGCTTTCTTTCAAGTGGTGATATTTGTAACTGACAAAACACTTGTACTGTGCGTTGAAACGATGTTGTCAAAGAAGGCCACCATTGCTGAAACTAAAACTAATACTGGAGCCAATGAGGGAAATTGGGGAAAATTCCGGAAATTTGAAAATTGTCAAAAAAAGTTTAGGGTCGGGGGTATAAAATAGGGACGGTCGGGTAACCGGAACCACACATATTTTTTTATTTGGCCTTATTAAATTATTCACAATATACAGCCACTGTGAAAACAAATCCCCATTATTTTGTCATTACAGTAAAACATGCTTATAAGTGCCAGGGACAAATAATTTTGATTCATTATAAACGTATTCATTTTTCAGTTTAGTTTTCAGTATGTTTTAAAACCACAGGGAATGAAAATCACTTCACTATATGCTTCAATTCCTTATTTAAGTCTGTTCGCAGTAAGCGTGTTTTACTGTATAACCCAAATACCACTCTAAGTTTACATACCCCAATCATAAAAAATTCTATTTTCTAATTTCAAGAACTAATTTTTTACTAAACAATGTTTTACATGGTATTAATCTAGTTCATTATCTGTAATGGTAGCCTAGTTGTAGGGCATTCATTTTGTAATCAGGAGGCCTGGGCTTGATTCTCATTTGCTGTGTCAAACCTAAGACATAAACATACAGGTAATGAAGGTTCCTTCACCAAGCGCCAAGCATTAGAATGAAAGTCAAAGGTTTTTCAGATGAGACCTTAAAAACCTCACAGTAGATGTTGGGACAATAAAGAACCCTCACTGCTCAATGGGCCTTAGTGCCAAGTATTAAGGTTTATGTCTGAAGCCCTTCACCAGTATGTGGTAATGTCTCTATACGAGAGAAAAATTCTCAAGTAAGATGTAAAACAACATACAATCAATCAAAGTGTCAGTAAGAAGCTGATCCTTACGTCGCAGGTTCGAATCCCACAGCTGGATGTGGAGATAGGTTCCTCGGATGAAACCGTATGAACCGAGGTTCCGTGTCACAGAAGGTGCTGGCACGAAAAAGATCCCTCACTTCTCAAAGGCCGTAAGTGTCAAGTACAGGTCTATATTTGCAGGCCTCCACCAGCAAGTGGTGGCATAATAATATGACTAAAAAAAATTTGAAGGGGCAATAAACAAAACACAAATCAATCCTGCAGTCTTATCACAGAAATAATTCAAACTTTTATGTATAAATATATTTCCAAATTTCTTTTGCAATTTAACTGAGTGACATTTTTGAGATTTTCCAATAATAATACAAATTTACTAACTGGGTTCGAGGGCAACATGTGTTTTGTTGGACCCAAGAACCAAACTGTTTGCCTGAGGCCATTAGGCCGACGGGAAACAGTTTGGTTCAAGGGGTCAGCAAATTGCATTTTACCCCGAGAACACGGTCAATAAATGTTTTGTTATATCTTTAACTTTCTTTTTTTGTTTGACATACATGTATTTTGTAGTGGCTTCCGTGATGTAAATTTCCTTTACCAGCACTGAGGTAAAACTCTGTCAATTCCGTAACTTTCGAACACCAACGAATGCAAATGAGATTTAACTAATCCCGCGCATACTGTAATATGTAAGCAGTCCAATGATCTCATCGACAGGTTCAATATCTCACTTTGCGGTTCAACATAGATTTTTAATGATTGCTCATAAAACCTTGGAAATGTTAGACATTTTGAGTGTACACTGGTATAGATTTATATAAGAACAAATTTTTAAAGGTATAACAAATTATAATATTAATTAAGGCCCTAGTTATAACAGCTATTCACACTTGTTGAAGAATATATAACAATAATTATCATTTTTATACATGTAGTATGTTAGATAGTGTATTGTTGAATTTTTGCATTTTTTTTTTTGTTTCAATAAAAAAAATTAGTCTTGGTGAAATTACATGCTGTCATGCATTTAAATATAAGGTAAAGCAATGGTGATTTGACAATGTCATGTCAGGGCTAACAGACAGACTGAACCATAAAATAGATAACATACATCAGTGTTTGTGCGTACATTTATACATTTGCTGGCATATACATGTAACATCAGTGCTGTAAGCAGCTGTTAAATTTTAGATAAGAAAAATTCTAACCTTCATTTCCATGGTCCACGCCAATCATATATTAAAATGTCACCGTGAACTCTTTCATCACTCGCTACATTTATCACAGAAAACTCCGACACAAGACTGTTCATCGCTGTTAATGTGATCGTCAGAATTTCCTCGTAAACAATTTGCGCAAGAATATATATATCCCTTTAAAACTAATGCTCCCTGTACGCAACCAAGGATTTTATGTGCTTCGTAGATGTGGATTAAACGTGCATGTCTACATACGGCTCGTACGTTAAGAAAATGTACAACTGTCACATATTTTCTTCTCATTTTCTGTCTGTAAATGTAATTCCGACTTGCATGGCTACTTCCGGGGACGTACTAAAGACTTGATATACTAAAGAACCTGATATTAGACCTGATGATTTTTCAAAAAATAAAATAATCAGATTGAGTGTTATACATGATTTATTTTTAAAAATTATTGATTATGAAGCATTATGCTATACTAAACTACACTTTTTTTTAATATTTGCCAACAAAGCATCAGATCATATCACGTTTTTCGTATATCGGGTCTTTAGTGTCTTCTTCCCACAATGCCGCTCGTGATTGTTTACATCCAGGTTACAAACAAGAGGCCCCGATTAAGACTCTTTCTATACGGATGCATTTGTAAATGTTGATTTACCTTTACTTGTATAAATAACTTGCATTTATAAACGATTTATATAACAGAAAACAGAGAAATCGAATCAAAACAATTTATTTAAAACACAACAACTATCTAAAACCGTACAAGCATGTGTTACGATGCCCTAAAAGGCGTGGCTGGTTTGTAGACAACTTGTTCCTGCACGATTCTCGAATAATTATTATATAAAATAGAATAAAATATAGCACGGAGCTTGTTTCTCTTTATACCACATGACAAGATTTAATATGTTAGAAATTATGTCATTCAAACTTTTTCATTATATTTTCATATTTTTAGCTATCCAAAAAATACTTTTATGTCCTGCTGTCCCCTGAATATAGGGGCCAGCCCCTTTTTCTTGATGTTATCTGAAAGCTCTCGTAATTACACACAACTTTTATTCTATATGTCTTACCAAATTTTTATCAGTTTAAAAGTTATTAAACAAAAAGCAGCAAAATTTCATGGAAAAATAATTCTTAAAACTTGCCGTCACATAGCTTCCGAACTTAAAAAAATTAGCCTACAATTTTAATGTTCTGCGCATCTGCAATGTATTAATTACAAGTTCTCCAGTTTTCATGCAAATATCATGTGTCGTTATTAAGAATTCTACTGGACAAGAGACCCTCCAAATATCGATTAAAGGGCAATAACTCATGAACGGGGGTATATATCAAAAATTTGAAAAAACCGTTTTTAGGCAATAACACATTGTATCTACCCTGAAAGTTTCATAGCAATCGGACAAAAGGTCTCCGAGAAATCGCCTGCTGAAAATCGGCGGGAAAAAAAATATAAAATAATAATAAGAAACAGTAGAATAACAGTAGGGTCTTCCGAAGGAAGCTCGGAAGACCCTAATAAAAAGAAACAGTAGAATCACTATAAGGTCTTCCGTGAAGACGAAAGACCTTGATAATAATAATAAGAAACAGAGTAAAAACAATATGTTCCCAAACTTCGTTTGGGGAACTTAATAAGAGAGATGTAACCCTTCAAGTATTAGCCAATCAGAATTCAGCATACGCGCATGCATGGCCTTGCATTCAATTTTGATAGCATCATAATGTAGGAGCTCAATGTGCCTATCCATGTCGTAAATTTCATCCTGTTTTGTTGAAAACAAAGGGAGTTATAGATATTTGAAGTTTCAACCAATCAGATTGCAGCACACCTGCATGCGCGTGTTTGCAAGAAATTTCCTATATAACATGTTGTAGCACCTTATATACTTATATTCTAAATTTCAAAGTAAAATGTCAAAAAACAAGGAAATTATTGAGAATTTTGTATCAGCCAATCAGAGAAGAGCGCACGTGCATGCGTGTGAGTTCACGCTAATTTGACCATGTTATCTTGTCTAGACTACTAATATATCTTTATATTTTGAGTTTCAAAGCAATTCGTCAAGAAATATAAAAGTTACAGCTTCATTAAGTATATCAGTCATTTCACTCATTGCACGCGCGCGCACGTGCATGCATTTGCGCGAAAATAACCTTCGTTCCGAACACCTACACAACATGCCTATTAACCTTAAAAAGGTTTCATGGCAATCGGATGAGTGGTTCTATGAGAACACTCCCGGACAAAAAAGAACCCTAGAAGAAAGTAGAAAAGAAGAAGAAGAAGAAACAGAGTAAAAACAATATGTTCCCAAACTTCGTTTGGGGAACATAATTAATGAATACTTCTAAGCATGAATAGAAGTGTTTTCGTCACACAACTTGGATCTTTAAAAAAATGTTGCACTCCTGACCATAGAACTATAGATCTGAAACACAGACAGATCCTGTAATTGATAAATCTATTTGGTAAAAATGTTCTTTGTGTCTGTTTTCCAAAATAAAAATCAGAAAATCATATAATGGTAATAGTTTTTTCATGCTTGGGAGCAAAACATCAAATGTTGCACTCCTGACATTTTTGGGTATGCACATATACTTGACTCTCATTAATGCTGCTTGTGATTTATATAGCATTTTTAAGTTTTGAAATGTAAATCAGTTATTGTTTTACACTTCGAAAATTCTTTTTTGTCTTAATTTTCTTTCAGAATTTTACAATTGATGTCTTTTGGAAACACTACATTTTTTCTGTTGCACTCCTGACATGGTCTAACATTTTTTTAAACATTGCCTGTATTTTTAGTGTGGGTTAATAAATATGCATTTGGTCATTTTATTTAATTCACCCATAAGTCATTTTGGGGAAGAAATATTTTTCATCTCTTGACCTTAGGGTTGGATTTGCATTTGACAAACTTTAACCTTCGACAAAAACTGCCAGACGGGGGCATCAGTGTTTAACAAACACATCTTGCTTTTTTGCACATCTTTTAAATAACAAAACTAGTCAAAATAGGTTTAGATTCTGATACATAACTTTTTACTAGATATATGATATGATCATCGTGTATAAAGTAGTCAAAATAGTTTTTTCCCCCAACTGTTATCTGTTTCTCGCCTGAGCGGTTGGAGCGTTTGCTTAAAAGTCACAGATTAGGAAATTGATTGTTATGTCGCATGTCAGACAAAGGAGACTGTAATAACCGAGGTCCCGTGTTGCAGTAGATGCTGAGATGAAAAAGCGCCCTCATCGCTCAATGCTTAAATATAAGTGGCGATTACAGCCATCCACCGATAAGTGGTAGCGTCTCAATATGAATGAACAATTCCCAAGGGACTTTTTACACATTAAAACTAACCTTTTTGATTATTAATTATGGTGTCTGGATAGGACCATTTGCAAAAGCTCAACAGCGAGTTCAGAAAAAACACGGCATTGCGCTGACACACAACACGCTATCACGCTAACACAATTATAGAAAACACGTCGTCGCGCTTATACACAACACGCCGTAAAGCTAACACGCTTTCAAACAACACGCTGTTGCGCTAACACAACTTTACATAACACGCCGTCGCGCTTTCTCAACTTTACACTACACGCTCTCGCGCTGTCACACAACTCGCTAACACAACTTTGTGATAGCGTGACGGCGAGTTGTGTGTTAGCGCGACGGCATGTTGTGCGAACTTGTGTTAGCGTGACGCCGTGTTCTTCAATGATGTGTTAGCGCGACGGCGTGTTGTGTGTTAGCGTGACGGCGTGTTGTATGTTAGCGCGACGGCGTGTTTTTTCTGAACGCGCTGTTGAGCTTTTGCAAACGGCCCTATCCGGACACCATAGTTAATAAACACAGGAGTTGCTCTCTCTCTCTCTCTCTCTCTCTCTCTCTCTCTCATTGCAAAAGAGCCACGACATGCTACTTTGACCCTTCTAAAGTGTTCCTACTACTGAACATTTTCGGAATCTCAGACATCTGACATCGCACTACGGACAGCGGACTTGCGAACAAAAGACAACTTACGGGGAGCGTATACAAATACGTTTAACATTTACCTGAGAATTTTCTTTCATTATCTCTGACATCTATTTAAACGAATAAATTAAAAAGAATTTAATAGGTAAGAACTGTAGAGATTAAAAATAGTTTTTTTTACAAACAAAATTTTACAGACAATTAAACTACCACATGAATTGATCATAATTAAATATGTGTATCTTTACATGATATGCAATGGCGGATTCAGATGGGTAACGGGAAATGCAACCTCCTCTCTTTGATTTTGGAAGAAATAAAAAAAAAAATAAATGAGGATTGTAAAGGAAAAAAAATATAAGAAGGGGTAAAAAATAAGAGAGAGAGAGAGAGTTGTAACTGTATACATGTTATTGGAATTTTAAGATGCAACAGACAATAATAAAACTTGACATTTGATTTATCTTCTTCAGCACAAGGAAGTCATTTAAAATTTTTGATTTCTCTCGATTGCACACGAAATAGGAAACTGATTTTTTATTTGAACACGTTAAACACAGCTCGGTTAAGATAAAATAGAAACTAACATTTTTTTTTCAATAAATCGGATTTAAAAGAAGGAAAAAAATTGAAAAAAAAAGCCACAATGAGGAATTAAAATTTGTAATATTTGATTCGAAAAATCCAAAAGTACATTGCTAAGCTGACTTTATTGATTGATTTTCAGACCTCAAAATTGAATGAAAGTAAACAATTAAAGATTCCCTCTCCATTTTTAAAAGGTAAAATACTTCATATAGATAACACATGTACGTGCAAAAATTCTGAATTATGTTTAGCATATTAATTAAACCATTTCTTGGTTGAACATAAATTCTTGGATAAATACATTTATATTGAATTTAAAGTTTCATGTTATTACCTCGATAATTTAAATTGTATTTTTATAATGGCCATGATGTAGTTACAAATTCTTTATTAAAATACATTGTAGCAATAATGTTTATACGTTTATATCAAAAAGTCTGTCTTTCAAAATCCAAGAATGAAGAAACTTCCTTGACCCCCAGCAAGGCTTCAAATTCAAATTTTCCCTGTACCCAGTGGAAACCTCAAGCAGGTGGCCTCATATACCATTTACATGTAGGTATCCTGACTAATTTACATCACACTTTGTCCAGCTATTCCAACGAGAATGTAATTGTTCAGTTGTAATTTTTTTAGGGGTAACATGTTTATGAATCTAAGTTTAAAATCAGTAGTTATATATCAAAGCCCAGTGCTTTTGCCCCCCCCCCCCTTAAAATATCTGGATCCGCGCCTGATATGTGGAGTACGAAATAAGCTGTATGTGATGCTATTCACGTTCAAAACACTGATAATATGTTATCGTCCAAAGTTATTTATTTCCTTATTTCCCGAGAAAGTACTTTTTTCTTTAAATTAAATGTTGTATGTCCAAAAACAATTCCTTAAACAAAATTTATTATATAATATATATTTTACAGTGACGCCATAATGTACTTTGACAGATTTTTTTCTTATATAAAGATCATGTGGTCATTAAAGTATCTCAATCAAAATGCAAGTACTTTACATTTACTTTAGTTAGTTCTTAGAGATTCCTGTTTCTATTTGTTGTTTGGAAAATTGTGCCACTGGAATTAAACAATCAAATAATCTCTCGGGAAAGGAGGCAAATCATTATTTTAGGAAAAGTTTGTGGAGACCTCCCCTCCCTCAATACCACGTGCATGTATACACTTGTACAATGTAGAGTAGTGTTAATTATACAAATAAGAACGAAATGTGATTATCGAGTACAATTAATCAAGACTGCAAAATTTATTTATATTATTCACTTTTTGACACTTTCCCTTACGTGAAAAGTCCTTTGTCTGAAGTCAACTGTCGGGTGTCTGAGATTCCGAAAATGTTCACTACTTCATTACTCCAATTGTTGTAAAGATAAATTCCTGGACTATGACCAAGACAAGGGAATGCATGTTCAGATTGATCTTAATAAATGAAAAAATCCACATTAAAAGCAGTGCATGATAGCTGGGTAATTTACCAAGACAATATTTGATCAAAAGCACTTTCAGAAAGTGGAACTAATGTAATTATGAATCTCAATCAGGACTCAGATATTGTACGAATTTTACAAATGAGTTACATACTGTTACATGCATATGTATACAGATACAAAAATCTTCGAAAACGTGCATGTGTGTTTATATTTGCAGAACCGTTTATAGTATAATATTTGATAGAGTGTAATTGGAACTGACATATACATGGAACAGACTATTTTGCTGAATCCTGATTGTCTTATTCACTTTTTCTTTGAGAAACATATTTTCATCTAACAATTTATTATACACTTAAATTTGCCTTTCCATTAGCCCTCGACGGGGTTGCGTTATACTAAGGTGACCATTTAGGTCCATGGACCTCTAGTTTTGAAGCAGATAGGCTTTTCTGGCTCATTTTGTTTTTCGTCCGTCTTTTTTCCACATTAGTAAACTTTTAACATTTTGACTTTTTCTCAGAATTATTAGGCCATTTTCAACCAAACTTGACACAAAACATCATTTGGAGAAGTTTATTCATATTTTTTTCTCATGAAGGACCACACTCTCATGGAGACATAATCAAAATTATGAGAAATACTTGCATCATTCAAAAATTTTCTCGAAAACCGCAGGCTTTATTCAATATTGTAGAATCAAGTTCGTTTACATCATGACCCCCTGGGCTACGATTAGGACATAATGGGTATTCGAAGTTTTGATTAGAATTACAAAGGAAAAATCTTTAAAAACCTTTCCCTCGAAATCAGCAAAGCGGTATTTAGTCATTAAAATGGAAGCATCTTAAAACAGTATAGATTCCAGTTTATTTTAATTATTACCCCAGGGGTAGAGTGGGACACAATTTGCAAACAAAGTTGCCAAATGATTAATCATATTTTAAAAGAGATCTCTTGGTAGTGTATATTCAGTTTTTGTGCAAATCATGAACTTTGGGGGTAGGGTGAGGGAAGGATGGCGATCAAAGTTGTATGAAGGAATAAAAAGGAAAAAAATACCTTAAAATCTTCTTTTTTTTAAACAAAGCAGAGGAACAAGCAGTCATATTTATGATTAAGCATAAATCTCAGCTAGTGTGAAGATTCAATATTGTTCGAATCATAAACTTCCAAGGTATAATCTGGCTGCATGGACGATAAAAGTTTTACATAGAAAAAATTTCTTTTAAAGAAAAGCATGATCATATTAATAAAACTGTTTCCTCGGATAATTTAAATTTAAGTTTGTTCGAATCATGACTTCATTGGCTATGTTAGGGCAACAATTGGTGATTAAAATTTTACACAGAGTTATATAGGAGAAAGTCTTTATAATTTTTCCTCTCAAAAACAACAGAAGCATCAATTGGCAATCCTTGGCTGACTACGCTACGCGCAGTACAAACCCCGGATGTAATTGGTGGAGGAAAATGCATCAAATCAATGCACTTCACCGCCGGAACAGCCTTTTAACTCTTTTTATGTTTTGCTCTACATAAAGTTCAACAAATAATTTTTTGGGTATATTGGTTTTGATTATAATTCAACCTCCTGTTTAAAATTTTTGAAAACAGAAACTCAGTGTTGGGCATGTCACAAAGTTACTCAGATTTCATAGAAATAATATTTGGAGGAATTTCGAATAGGATTACATGATTGTATTAGCAAAATGGTAGAACACTGTTCAAGCTCTAAGTTAGTGTGCGAGGCACGAGCCACCCGTTTAGCTATGAGTGGAGGAAGCATCCGCAGGTAGTTAAGATTCTACCGGTATATTGTTCAAATCATAACCCCTAGTAGAAAGAAGCCATCATAAATATAGATAAATTCTTCAAGAACACCAAAGCCAGGAATAGTCATATTTATAATTATAGAAGGATTCTCTGCTATGGGCAATAACCTGATTTACCTGTATACAGTCAACGCAAGAGATGATGGGAGGTAGAATTACATAACGTAAGAATACCTTATTATTGAGGGGTCATATCTTCTTTCACACTCATTCTCTGAAGGAAGGAATCAAATACATGTAAGGATGAAAAAACATTCCGGAATGAAAACTTGGCAGAAGTTGATCAAGGTGGGTGTTGAGGATTAGGAGGTTGCCGTTCCCTTTCTAAGGAATTTAAGGACCCTCTATACACTGATGAAAAATGTTATTTTTAATATAGGGAGCGTGCCTTTTTTATCCAGGAAAAATTTTCAAAGATAATGAAGTAATTATGAATAAAATTCGCTTTTGCTTACTCAAATGGAGAAAATACACGCAAATAAAGTTTTCAACTACTCTATCTTGGTCTAATATGATGATTAGAATATTTGGATTTATTTTAAATTATGTCATACAGTGCAGGTTAAAATTTATTCTATTTCTTTATCAAATGATGGGTCAGTCTAACTACACAAATGTACCCTGAAATTAGGGTGGATTGTAGAGAGGGTCCTTAATATGTGCTTTGAAAGATAATTTTTTTTCTTTTGATTTTCTTTTAATAAACGTAAGAGTTTCCGTATATTGTTCTAGAGTAAAAGTAAGTCGTCAACTGTAAAAGTCGGCGCTTCTCGCAAAGGTTTATTACTGCGTGATAGACAAACAAGACTAAATAAAATCATTACATCAAAAATGTCATCAGATGAATCAGAGCACTACAATATATAAGCAGATAAATAAATAATGATCAACTCCACACAATTAAGTTTTGAATTGTTTTCCAGTTCAATGATTATAAAATTTGAACGTTTTGATGCTCATTATAGAAGTGTAAAAAGTGTTAAGCTTTTTGGTACGGCATGGTCATACAAGGTTACACAAAGGCAGAACATGGTTTAATAATGACAGTCCTATTCACAATTAACTTACGTCTTATATGGTGACCAAACTTGCATGGATGATGCATCTGGTAGTACAGTCTACCATATATCCATCCGATGCTTGATCTTATCTCCAGTATATGGATGGGTGACCAGGTAAAAGATTGTAGTTCCATTTCAAAGTTGTCGATCAAAAAGTAGGTCACCGTGACCTACTTTTGCAACTTCATGGCTAAATTTCGATATTTAAGATACTAATTGGCTCGGAATTATCTAACTTTGTCAGTTGTTGCCATGCTGACCAACGTGTGTAATTTCAATTGTGTGTGTATATATATATATATATATATATATATATATATATATATATATATATATATATGTGTGTGTGTGTGTGTGTGTGTGTGTGTGTGTGTGTGTGTGTGTGTGTGTGTGAGGGGGTGTGTGTGTGAGGGTGTGTGTGTGTGTGTGTTTCCAAGAGGCTTAAAAGAGGAAAGGTAGGTTGTACGATTTCTCAGAAGAGCGATTCTAGGCTCCTGGACCTCTTGTTAAAGATGGATCATATCTATAACTGTGAGGCCAAGAGTTAACTGATCTTGTTGGTAAGTGCATTTGATAAGAAGGAGGTAGCAACCCAAACTATTGTTCTTCGACGCTGTTTAGGAGTTTAATGATTATACATACTCATATCGTGTCTAGATCATATCTCTTACAGTGTGTGACCTAAAATCTATATATTTTTTATATTGGATCTCCAAGCTAAAGTGTATGGTACATGTAGCTATTAAAATAATTCATAATGACATTTGACCCATTGTTCGGGGTCTCATCGTATATTGGAAGCATTTCATCATGTTAAATTTCTATCTTGTGACACTTGGAGTAATATTTTGACATTATCTGTATTTCAAATCAGAAGTATTAATACATCCCAGGTACAGTTTTCATTTGCAAATCTGTTTTTTGTTTTGTTTGTTTTGTTTGTTTGTTTGTTTGTTTTTTTTTGTTTTTTTTGTTTTGTTTTGTTTTGTTTTTTTTTTTTTTGGTTTGTTTTTGTTGTTGTTGTTTTTTTTTTGAAAAGCATACGAAAATCTTTCAACATTAAACTGATTAAAGTGCATTCCAAAGTGTGTGTTTTTTTTCCTCATGCAAATAAATGAATGATTGAGATTTTGTTATGTAATAGCACACACGATTACTTATTTTGCATTTGCAGAAATTTTTCGTCAAATAAGTATCTTTATATAGTTTATTATGAGCTGAGAAATTAAAGTATTTTCCTAGAGTCAGTATTCACTGATAACTGTCTTGATTTAAATTTAATCTTTATTCTGTTAAGAAACCTGGTAATTTAATTAAATTGAGGAAACTATATTGGCTGAATTTTAAGCTTTTCTTGCAGGTCTTCAAGGTTTCAAGAAAGATGTAAAACCAAAGCAGAAAAAAGGTATAAATTTTACAATAAAGATGTTTTATATATTACTATGTATATAAATACTTTTAGCCAACTTTGACGAAGTGAAGATGATCTTATTCCATACTGTCGACGTTGGCATGACAGTTGAAGTTGTAGGAGAAAGTCTTTTCCAGCATAACTATAAGCCCTACCTGGACCAAACATAAATGAGTAAAGGATCAGGGACGCACAATACCAGACTTGAATGGGATGCTGGATTTGACCGACATTTTCGGGGCGACTAGGATCATAGAGATAACATTATGTAAAAATAATGAATGTGGCTAGAGCTTTTGGATGCGGAAAACATAAAAAAACACAATTCTTTATGTATAAGGATCATGTCAGCAACGCAATTGTATTCACTTTGAATTAGTTTTCATTGGGCCTTTACCATTGTCAAATAATGACCTTGCGTAGAGAATAGTGATCCAAACTCCCCTAAATAAATAACAGAAAATATTTTCTACATTTTAACTTTACATTTTTAATTAACAAAATAATAATATACAACAAAATAAACTGCTTTGGTTTGTGGTCGTCCGTGTCCCTCGAATGTCAACTACGTCTATGGATTTGTTCCAAACGGTGTTTAGGCTACACTACAGTCTCTTGCCGCTAATGAGGCTCAGACACCCCTCTCCAGTGCCGAGAAAGGTTTATACTTCCCCCTCTCCAGTGCCGAGGATGTTACACGTCGTCTTGCGTTCAAGACTATGAGATGTGACTGGTACCGGCCGCCATCTCTACACTACTATACAGGAATGAGACCTGTTAAATATCATACACAAAATAACTCGACGGCTTACTTTGACATTTAAACATGTGCTATGTATGGAGGTACTGAATTGATATTAGATTAGAAAACCTTACTAGTGGTCATAAGTATGGAGTTAGGGGCACTTACATGATTTACTGGTATTCAATCAACACAAGAGATGATAGGAGGTAGCATAACATAACTTAAGATACCTTATTCGTTAGGGATAGTATTTCTTTCTATCTCATTTTATGAAGGAATCAAATAAGGAAGAAAATAACATTCCGAAATGAAAACGTGGCAGTAGTTGGTCAAATAGGAAGGGAGGGGGGTTAGTGGAGGGTGTTTCTTGTTTCCCTCCCTAGACAACGTAATATGTGCTTTAAAATGTCCAATTATTATCGTTTAATTAACTGTTAAGCTAAATATTTATATCACAAAAGAGCTGCCGTATATTGCCCCAGTATAAAAGTAAGTCGTTGATTGTAAAAGTCAGCGCTTCTCGCAAAAGTCCAATAGAGGCATCATTTAGTGTGAAAAGGGCCTAAAATCTTATATGCCCCTCTATTAATGTGAAGTTGATACAATTTATGCTTTCTTGTCTAGTTGTTTTCATTTTTCGCTCTTCTGAGCCAAAGGCTCAAAGAGCTAATGCTATGGCCATTTGTGCGGAGTGCGGTGTGAGTAAATTTTTTTAAAAATGGGCCATATCTCATGAACCCCTTCGTCAATATTTTTCAAATTTGCCACAGAGTATCCTTGGCCCAAGGGCTTTCATTTGTACTGAAAACAAGGGATGTGTCCGTTAAACAAGGGGGGATGATTAGGGAAATAAAAACAAAAGTATTAGTTGCTAAAAACATCTTCTCAAGAACCACAGGGCAGATTATCATCAAACTTACATACAAGGATAAGGATATGTTCTAGATTTAAAATTGTTCAAGGCATCACCCTTGGGCAAAGGCCAAGGTCACTCCAAAGTTGACCAAAAATTATATTTTGTTAAAATTTTGATATTTTGCCCACTATAAGGCCTAGGATCATCAAATCTTTTCAGTTGATGCATCTTCAGTGACCTACTTTTTGAAGCATTTATTTTCAGTTTAATTTTGATGAATAACTTGGATACTTTGAGGCCTATGATCATCAAAACTTGTCAGTTTATGCATCATGGGACCTTAAAGTGTGTCAACCAAAACGTAGGTCACCGTAACCTTCATTCTGAGTTTTATGGCTAATCATATAGGCTATTATTTCAGATACTAAGAGGTTTAGAATCATCAAACCTTGTAAGTTGATGCACATTGGGGAAACATATTTATCAAAAAGTAGGTCACAGCGACCTACTTTTTGAATTTGACAGATATTTATTTTCAAATCGTTTTAGAGGCATATTTTGGACACTTTAAAAATGGCGTCATCAAATATTGTCAGTTGATGCATCTTCAATCCTCGGAGTGCATCAACTAAAAAATAGGTCACTCTGACCTACTTTTGCGATTTCATGGCTTAATTTAGATATTTCATATACTTATTGGCTTCGAATTATCAAACTTTGTCATTTGATCCAACTTTGGTCTCCGGAGTGTGACCTACTTTTGGAATTTCATAGCTATATTTCAATACTTCAGATACCAATTGGTTTAGAATAATCAAATTTTGTCAATTGATGTATTTTGGGTCCTCAAAGTGTGTCAACCAAAATGTAGGTCACCTTGACCTACTTTTGCAATTTCATGGCTAATTCAGATACTAATTGGCTTAGAATCGTCAAGCTTTGTTAGTGGATGCATTTTGTGTCCTCCGAGTGTGCCAACTAAAAAGTAGGTCACTGAGACCTATTTTTTAATTTGATGGTTATTTAGATAGTAATTGGCTTAAAATTATCAAACTATGTCAGTTGATGCGTTTTGGGTCCTCAAAATCTGTCAACCAAAAAATATGTCACCGTGACCTATTTTGGAACCTCATGGCTAAAATTAAATATTTCAGATACTACTTGGCTTGGGATTATCAAACTTTGTCATTTGATGCGTCTTGGGTCCCCGGAGTGTGTCAACCAAAAAGTAGGTCAATGTGACCTACTTTTGGAATCTTATAGATATTGTTCAATACTACAGGTACTAATTGGTGAGAATAATCAAGCTTTGTCAATTGATGTATCTTGGGTCCTCAAAGTGTGTCAACCAAAATGTAGGTCACCGTGACCTAAAAAAATATATTTATCAGTAACTTATTGGTTTCGAATCGTCAAACTTTGTCAGTTGATGTATCTTTGGTACCTGGAGTGTGTCTAACAAAAAGTGGGTCACTGTGACCTACTTTTGCAATTTCATGGCTTTTTCAGTTACTAATTGGCCTAGAATTATCAAACTTTGTCAGTTGATACATTTTAGGTCCTCAGAGTGTGTTAACCAAAATGTAGGTCACCGTGACATAAAAAATATATTTTTATCAGTAACTTATTGGTTTCGAATCGTCAAACTTTGTCAGTTGTTGCATTTTTGGTACCTGTATGGTATCAAGACTTGCATGGATGATGAATCTAAGGGTGCATATTACACAAGTATGTTAAGGAAGAACCCAGATCAGAATTCGGCGAATTTACACTTTTTTGTAAAATGTAACATCGAGTAATCGGAAAAGAAATAGATAAAACATTTACTATTATTATTCATTGTAAAGACGTCATAGAGTCCGGCTAAAAGAAGCAATCCACTACGACGTCATCACATGACGTCTATAAATAAAAAAAATGCCTTAATGAAAAAGTGAAAAGTTCAACACTACCCCGGAATAATTTATTTCTCTTCATTTAAATAATTATGTAAAAACATCACTGGGCCCTGAAAATGCTGTTAGAATCCTACACTCCTACCATAGAAATAATTATTCCGTGTTTTTACATGGAACCTTAGCAAAATTTTTACATGATGTACCTAAGATCGAAGAATTTTCATCAATTTATGTTAACCACACGATTCTAGCAGCACTTTCCAAGTACTTTAGAATACAAGCTTTTGATAGAAACAAAACTTATGTTTCAAAGTATGCGGCGTAGTGTTGAACTTTTGCATTTTTTTTTTGGTTACGACCGACAGAGTAAAGGCTGATCGGGATTTCATAACACTGCCCGTTTTCATTATACGACAAAAATATAAAAATAAATCAGCATACCTTGTCCTTAATCTTTAATTCCTTATAAGTCACACATGATTTTAACAGTATATGCTTTTAAATTCCAATTTAATATATTTGTTTACATGAATATTTGTTATCTTTTATTTTCACTCGGCAACTATTTGATCAATAGTTATGACGTCAGGGGTTTGGTATGTAGCCCCCGTTATAGATAAACAACTAATTATACCAACAAAAACGACAAGATTTAGTTTAAATAATGTTTTTATACGTTTCTTTTCATTTCTAGGACCTGGAATAAATTTTTAAATATAGATTTTAAGGAACTGTTATCTCTAAAGGTCACGTCGTATAGCTAACTATGACGTCATATTTTATATGTAAAAAGAATACCATGATGCAACCTTAACATACCCGCTTACCAGATTTGCTTCAGATGCTGGATCTGACCTAGTTTTTCAAGATTAAAAACCATGTAAACTTTTGGGATTAATATATTTTTGAGTAAAGAGCTAGGTTCACTTTATTCATGAAATGCCCCAGTTCATATATCAATTACTGACTAAGTTGCAATGTCCCATATCAAACTTCAATATAAGGTAGAGATATAGTTTTTTTCCTTTAAAAAGTTTCCTCTTAGAGTCAATGTATTAAAAACAAGTTTTGTGGAATTGCAATTTTTTGCATTTTTATTAAAATGGATGTATTTGTGTACCTTCAGCAAAGAATTAAGATATGAGCCCACCCCTTGACCCAAAAAATAAAACATGGATTATAATCTCCTAAAACAGTTCATTCATAATGTAATTTAACATTTTGGACCAAAGCTTGGAATCTATGCGAAGTATCGAAAAAAGCTTATTTTTTAAAATCATATTTAAGGAAATTTTCACGATTTGGGGAGAAGATGGCCAATATGGATACTAGAATTATTCAACCTTGTCAGTTGATGCATCCTTAGATCACAGTGACCTACTTTTGGGATTTCTTGGTTGTATTTATCTCATATACTAAGAGTCCTGGAATCATCATATTTTGTCAGTTGATGCATCTTGGGTAATTAAAGTTTTTAAAGTAATAAGTACATGTATGTCATCAAGACCTACTGTTGGAATATCAAGGCAAAATCTAAATATTTCAAATAATAAAAGACTAGATCACCGAACTTCGTTGAAATATATTGGGTTATTGTAGTATACCAATCAAAATTTAGGTCCTCCTGGCCTATTTTTTATAATTCAAGACTAAAGATGTTTCAAATAATAAGAGTGATAAAGTTGTGTCATTATCAAAAGAGCGATTTTAGTTCTTGTGCCTCTTGCCGAAGAAGCCGTTGTCTCTAAAGTCAAAATGCATTGCCTTTAACTTATCATGAGGACTGGTTGCATAAAGGCTGGAAAAGCCATGTTTTTGATGTTTAGAGTTAGTTTTTGAGAATCCACATTTGATTAATACCACTTTGTGAATATTCTATAGCAGAGCACGATGCTTTTTCAGTTTCTCCTTTTTAGAAGTTGTTATTTGTATGGAGATAGAAAAATTATTTGCCGTACACTGCAATGTATCTTTGTAAGGTTTTTAATGAAGTTTAGGAATCCAGTATATGTAAAGTAGTTTAAACTCACTTTCCTTCATTTGAATGGCAAAAGTCCTAAAGACTGAAATGCTTACAATGTAAGTGGGATTCCCAGAAGTATAATGAAGACAAAGCTCTTCTTAAATACAGTTGAAATAATGATCCTTACAAAAAAGACGATATTGTTACAAGTCTTGTAAACTGGAACCATATCTTATTTTAAATGTACTTTTTTTTATTATTTGATCTCTTTTAAATCATTGAAAACGGAAAAATGGTTCACAAATGGACTTTTAACTTTCTGATACAATTACAAACAACAAATGTATTAAAATATTATTTGTTTGTTTGTTTGTTTGTTGTTTAACGTCCCTCTCGAGAATATTTCACTCATATGGAGTCGCCACCACTTTCCGGTGGAGAGCTGCATTGACCTACTTAAAATCAGGATTATGCTGGTTTACAAATTATACAGATTCGTTTTTCACAAAACGAAACAGCAATTAGATATTCTTATTTCAGTCGGGAACAAATACGAATAATGTATTTCTTGCGGTTAAATTATTCAATACAATCTTAAGATAAATATTAAATTAATTTAATAGCAATAATCCCGCGATATTTTTCAATCTGAATCAGCTGATCACCAAACGTCCTATGGAGTCCACTGCTGAGCATATATGGCAAGAAATTGGTACTGTGTTTTGAGGTCATACTTTTGTACCCTAGGGTACATCCCCTATTTATCCTTAAGCAATAAGGTTACAAAAAGGTTACAGTATAAAACCATTGAAAAATGAAAGTAGAAAATCTCTGAAGGACTGTTAACGTGACCTGGTTACAGTGGGTACAGAGGGTACCGTGGTTACTTAAAAATATAAATTCTACTTTTATTATTATATATATTATCTGGATTCTGAATGTAAACAGGGTACAGAAGGTACTATGGCTACATGATCATTCATTTACATTTCTAAAATTTTACATTATTGACATATTATTATACAATTAATTACCCCTTATAAGTGAAACATGGTGAAATAAGGACCCGAGACCTGGCCAACGAGGTGACCTGACCTGACCGAGGCTATGGTACACAATAGTATAATAAGTAAATGATTTAAACCACTGGCTTAAACGAGGGAAATGTATCTCTACAATATGTACCATGATGTAAGAGAAGAAATATCTATACAGTAAAACATGGTAATAACGAACACGCTATAATGAATTCATGCTAATGGCGAAATGATTTTCATTCCCTGTGGTTTTCAAATCCATTGGAAAATAAACATATAAAAAATCAAAATTGTTTATCACAGGCATTTTGCTGTAAGCTTATTTTTCTGTATTTGAATGATTTACTTTATTCTAAAATACCCTACATGTACATGATAATGTGTTATCCCCGATATTCAGTCTCTTTATGCAGATTATGGAATTTTCCAGTTAAACATTTTAAATGAAATCTAAATAAAGAAATGTTATTATTCAAGTTTAAATATTCAGATGTCAATGAATGGAGACATACCGGTATTACTATTTTTGTGTATACAACTCATTAAAGCTGAACGTGATTCGTAAAAGAAATTTGTCCGCCATATTCAGTTGAACTCTCGCTATATCTAAGGGACCCTACATATAGAGCCGCTCACTTAGTCACTGTAATCAATCGTCACCGGTGTAGACAGACGTATGCTATATAGCACTCTGTAGCGACAAAAAATAACTGTTTATACTTCTAATGCAGGATAGTAAGATACCAAAGGGACTTCAACAGTTGCACAGGTCAGTGCAGTATACAAACAAACACAAATACTCGTAAATGCAATAAAATGTAAACAAAGGTAATGCAAGATAACCAGCACGAACAGGGGTAGCCATTCCACGCCGATACCCGTGACAATAAAGCAGTCAGGTGTAACGAATGCGAAGAGTATACCCTTGTGCTGATATCCTAGATAGTAATATCAAAAATGGCGTATGCCTATTTACGAGTCGTGTTCAGCTTTAACCTTGGCTTTACTCAGTATTTAACCATTACATGTATAATATTCCATTCAGTTACCTAATACACAATTCTTAGCTCAAATACTGTATATTTACTCCGTATAGCGTAAGCAAGTATATCCAACTCAAAATGTAGTGAAAAGTAGGAACATCAGTGAATATTTAACCAGTCATGAATTAGTGTTTCATTTTTTAAGTTGAGGTGTAAATGATCAAAAATTCTATTTTTTTTAGAGTATTCATGAAATAAAGGATTGTATATGCTTCAATAAGAACACTACATGTAACAGAAATATTGCCTGTCTACATAATCTCAGAGGCAGGGATGTTGGTGTTATCAAAAAAATATCAGGGGTATTATTTTTTTATGTTTTTTTTTTCTCGAAAAAATGTGTACTACAAACACAACTTTGACATAGAATTTTATATATACATGTGTCTCTCTATTAGTACCTAAAACATCACACTACTGTAAAATGTATGTGTTCATTTATTTGACAAAATCAATTATGTGGACAATCATGTGAACAGTTTTAAGACTGTACAAAAGAGCAGGCATGTATTTGAATTTTCATACATCTCATATGTAATCATGTACAATACATAAAGCACGTGAAGTCCACTTTAAATTCTGTACATTACTTTTTAGATCTACATGGGAGATAACTTAAAAATGTACAGGTCCAAAGAGGAGGCCAGCATCTCTAAATCATTTTTCAAAATATTCTCTTTTTTGCCATCAATCCCTGGTGGACTTACTGCAGTGTTTACTGTCATTGGCCTGAAAAATATGTGATATTAGGTCATTATTTAATTTAAAAATTTTATCAAGGTAAATTAAGTTGATTAGTTTAATTCCTCTTCTTGTATGGACATTAACAATCTTCCAAAGAGAATCTGAATATAAGTTTTGTTTGGAGATTTTTAAATTTCATATAATTAAGAAACTCATCCTTGAATAATTATAACTTTCAAACAGACTGCTTAAATAATTAAGTTAAAAATTTATTAATTCCAATATCAAAAATGCCAAATGTTAAAAATACAATGTATATACAGTTCTAACTACAATTTTGTTAACTTTATACAATTACGTGTACATCGCACGTACAAATTTACAGAATACAAACTTGGAGAGCAAATTGTATTACAACAAGTTTCAAAGCAATTTTTTTACAGGTAAAACAAAATAAATTGGCACTACTTAAACTTCAAAAGTACTCGCATTAAATGAAATAGGGGCACAATTAGTAACTTAGAACATAATTTTGCTTTTTAATGTCAAATTAATGATCACAGTTTCAATCATTAATTTAATTTCCTTTTTCTTTAACTCCAGTAAATTTTAAAAGGAGCCATTAGGGCTGAAAAGATTAATCGATAATATTGATTCTGTGTGAGGATGGTACGCATATCAATATGTATGTAAAAATATTTAAATAGCGCAAAAAAATTCAGGGGTTTTCTTTGTTTACTTACATTTTGGGTTTAATATATACGATAAACATGTTAAATAGAAATATTTATTTAAAATACATACCGGTAATAATTTACACCACTTGTGTGAAATAAGTTTGTTTTACAACGGATATACAGCTTATTCTTTAAATAAATTATTCATAACTGTGAAGAAATGTTATGTTCTTTTCAATACAAAAATAAGACTTCATGACCAGTTCAAAATATTTGATATATATCGTCTCGTAGCTCAAATATCATGATTGATACATAACAATGTACATATCAATATAAAAAAAAACTGTATCATCCCAGCCTTAGAACCCTTCCCGTCCCAAAATAGTTTTATTCGACTTGGGACATCTTTCTTTTTTCCTTATTTTTTCTTGTAGCATTTTATTCAGGTACTTTGTAAGTTACTTTTCTGCCTTTTTAAAAATGTTGTTATAATATATCTGTTTAAAACCTTACAAACAATCTACTCGTAAACCAGACACAGGACAGTTACATGATAAGGTACAACCTAACTTCTCCCCTAAAAACTAAGACCGCAAGGGTAAATTCCGTAACCATACTTTTGTTTAAGAGTTGACTTCTAAATTTGGTAGACTGGCCTTGTCTGTCTGATATGCACGATATACATGAATGTACGAAAGAGACAGGAAATACCAGTCTATAGATTTGGTCACGAGTTAACATACTAGGTTTGAGTGGACTTGGTTATCAGTCGGTCAGGTTATGTATTGACTTGATACCATGTGAATTAACTACAGAAGACTGCATCTGAATCTCTAAAAAATCATACATTCAATTCTTTCTCAGTTGTAAAAAATGACCTTTAAGATCCCTCTATACACTGCACACTAAAGAGTTCTGATTTGTGGTATTTTTATGCAGATAGAGTAATCTGCCCTTTGATCTAGAATAAGATAAATTGACGTGTACAGTTTATTTCTTAGTTTGTGATCAAATAAAGCATTTATAACATTTTAATAGGCTAAGATGAATAGATTGAACACTTTAATTTGCTGGTGTTTTGCCCATTTAAGTAAACAACAGTGATTTTTGTTCATCAGTACTTCATTGTCTTTGAACATTTTTCTGGGGGTAAATGCAAGGTACACTATGTTGAACATGTAATAGATAAGCTCAACATTTACACCTTTACACACTATAATTTTCTCAATGTCCAAAAAATCTTTTCCTTTAGTGTATAGAGGGTCCTTAAAATCACATGGGTTTAAATGCCTGAGTCGCTGAGAATTTTGAGTGTTTATTTATTTGTAAATCTGTTTCTCATAATCCATATATAATCTGATAATTAAAAAAAACATTGTTTACATACCCTCTGAGTCATGGTAGTGTACTGATGATCTGATGGTTCCTTGGAGAACGGCTTTTACAACCTAAAGCATAATATTTTTGCTGAAATATTCACACGATATATGATAGATTTTCATCTGGGTTTGTCATAAACTTCATCATGTTCATTGTCAATCACGTTTCCTTGCTCACAGTCACACGTTGAACACATTGAGGCTCTTCTTCCGAAATCGCTTCTGAAATGGGTTAAATCATCGCATCGTTTGGTGCAATCAATACCTCATAAGAATTATCTGGATTGCAGTGGGCAACTAGCCTTTGTCAAACAACTCTGTTACGATTACTTTGAAAGATTTACTTCCAACTTTCTCTGTGTCGCCATCATGTTTTCAATTTTACGATTGGAATTTGACAAAACGAAATTCGTTAAAAATCGCTAAATTTCTTTCGGGTAAAAAATGTAAACAGATAAAAGAAAGTTATTCAATACAAATAAAAATTATTTAAAGAAATTGCTTTTTATGACTTAAAATAGCAATGTTGAAATTAAATTATCCATTTCCGCCAGCATTAGAAGGATAATCCTTCCGGTAGCATTACTAGCATTGACCTAGTTTTGAACCAGCAAAGGTAGCATCAGGATAAGGATCAAATCAGGATAAGGATAACTAGCATTAAATCAGCAAGCAAAGGAAGCATTCAAATCAGCAAGCAAAGGAAGCATTCAAATCAGCATTGATGCTGTAACAAAATTAGTTCCCTGCACTGTAATTAATGACCCCTCTTAAAGAACTTCGGTTTTGCATAACGTCAACAACTCACTATTACGACGTCTACCTACCCATCATTTGAAAAATCGTTTGAAAAAAATCAGTTATTTGAAAACGTAATTAGATTTTTTAAACTGAGATTTCTTAATTTTATAAACTTGTATAAATAATGTAAAAATAGTTGCTTTAAAATGGTAAATACGCATTATTTTACAATGCTGCGCGGAGTATTGCGCAATGAAAACCCCAGTCAGCCCCCTTAATTCGTTTAAACGGATTCTAAAATATGTAATAACAAATTAAAATCGTTTAAACAAATTCGAAATTTTTTTGTAACGGATGAAATTTGCTAATTCAAATTCAAGAACTAGGGCCTTAAGAAAAATATATATGAATTCAAAAATATGTAATAACTACGGAAGCCCATTTAGGACCTATCAAAAATATTTTTGAATTCGATATAACGAATTGTCGAATTTGTTAGAACGAATTTAATTCGTTATTAAAAATTTTAGAATTCATTATAACAAATTAAAGGATGACTGCACTTAAGGACATGCGAAATTTGCGACAAAATAAACTTTCAAAACAAGCATTTTTCTTTTCATTGCAAGAATGGTCAAAATCCAATCTACAACTTTATGTAATTACGTTTAATAAAAGTGTGTATTTACGAAGTTTGAATCTGTTTTCAAAGGCAGGGGTCATCACAATTTCTTGAATCTCCGTTCGATAATGAGGACGCCCACTTTTTTACTGACTTTATACATAGTCAGCGCATGTTTGTCTATTGTTCTACGTTTAACAGTAGTTGTATATTTGCATAAATAACAATGTGCCAAAAGGAGATTAATAGACAAATATGCGCTCATGGTTAAAAAGAGAAAAAAACTGCTTCTTCTTACATTCGTTTTCTGTGTTGTAACCAAGGATTGTGACTTGTTGAATATTATAATTCACCACGTGATTTCTTACCTCAGGTAACTTTGTGAATACTAGATTCCGTCACGTGACTTGTAAGGTAGCATGTTATGTGCTAACTAGGACATTGTGTTCGAACACGTTAAGTCATCTGGCATTGATATAAAATCTGCTTTAATCACATTAACGTGCTCATATTGTTAATTTCGTTTTGAAACCTTTGTCAGAAGTGTATTTGTGCCACACAGAATGGAGAGGGAGATTGGAAAGAGTGATCACGTTCTTTTTTCCAAACATGTCATTGTTATTTATCAAGTCTAATTTTAGACCCATTCTTACAATGTTAGCCCCACCTCTCTTGCATATCTAATGTTCAATCAAGGGCAGGTAAGTGTAAATTCACTATATTTGAAAAGCAGCAAGGACAAAAAACATTGAATCATTTTATTGTATCACAGTCTAAAATCATTTTAAGATTTAAATTTGGTTCCAAATTGACAGGATTCTTTCATAAACATACAAAAGTGAAATAAGATTTAGATATAAAAGCAACAGAAGCAATCGAAAAGGACCCAAAAACAGGCGTTAAGTGCAGTCATCCTTTGTTAAACAAATTTGTTGAATTTGTTATAACGAATTAAAAAAATTTTGTTATAACATATTAAATTCGTTTAAACGAATTCTAAAATTTGTAATAACGAATTATGTTTGTTTAAACAAATTCTAAAATTTGTTATAACGAATTAAAATCATTGAATCAAATTCGACAATAAGGGCCTATAGAAAAGTATTTGTGAATTTGTTATAAAGAGTTCAACAAATTTGTAATAACAAATTCAATTCGTTATAACGAATTCAAAATTTGTTATATCGAATTTAATTCGTTATAACAAATATTAGAATCCGTTTAAACGAATTTATTTCGTTATAACAATTTTCTTCATTCGATATAACGAATTCAAGAAATCTGTTATAAAAGATTTAATTCGTTATAACTTATTCAAAATTTTGTTATAACAAATTAAATTCGTTTTAACAAATTCGACAATTCGTGATATCGAATTCAAAAATATTTTTGTTGCGTCCTTAGTGGACTTCCGTAAATAATTTCCGTGAATAATAGATTTAATTCGTTTAAACAGAATTCTAAAATTTGTTATATCAAATTAAATTCGTTAAAACAAATTCTAAAATTTCTTATAACGGATGAAATTCATTAATGCAAATTCACGAACTAGGGCCTTTAGAGAAATATTTTGAATTCGTTATAACAATTTAAAAAAAAAAAATATCGTTTCAACGAATTCATTTCGTTATAATGGGTTTTAGAATTTGTTTAAACGAATTGAATTCGTTATAACAATTTAAAAAAAAAATATCGTTTCAACGAATTCATTTCGTTATAATGGGTTTTAGAATTTGTGAAAACGAGTTAAAATTGTTATATCAAGTTTTACAATTTGTTACAATAAATTCAACAAATTTTATACATTTAAGGGAGCCGACTTGGGTTTTATTGTGTGAAAAGTACAATAGAGAAACGCTTTACTTTTATACCATATGTAACTTACCTTGACCTCGGTGTACATGCGACCGTTCACGGTAGCTCAGTCGGTAGAGCGCTCGCTTCGTGATCGGGAGGTCGTGAGTTCGAATCTCGGCCGCGACTGACCTAAGTCGATAAAAAAAAAAAATGAATAGCAACTATTCTTTCGCCATGCACTCGGCACTTTGAAGTGAAAGATGCGGGTCCTTCGGATGAGACCTTAAAAACCGAGGTCCCGTGTCACGGCAGGCGTTGGCACGATAAAGATCCCTCACTGCTCAATGGCCTTGAGTGCCTAGTAAAGGTCAAAATTTGAAGCCCTTCACCGGTATATGCTGACGTCTCTATATGAGTGAACTAATTCTCGAATGGGACGTTAAACAACATAAAATCAATCAATCGGTGTACTGCATGCCAAGTTTAGGGAAAATCTATCTTCTAGATTTTTAGCTCTACTGGTCAGAGACCAGAAGAGCTTATTCGATAGTAAGGTGTCCGTCGTCCATCCGTCCGTTCGTCTGTCTGTCTGTCCGTCTGTAATCAATTTTTCAAAACGCTACTCTTCCTACAATTTTGGTTTGATTTCAATGTAACTTTGCACATAAGTAGACTACACTACGATACATAATTCTGTTTATCGGATTTTGATTTCAATGAACGATACTGTCATGGTTAATATAAAACAGAAATTTCTTTGAAATACTTTCAAAACACTACTCCTCCTACAGTTTAAATCTGATTTCAATATAACTTGGAACACCAGTACACTATAATAAGATACATAATTCTGTTTATCAGTTTTTGATTTCAATGAACGGTGTTGCCATGGTTACTAAAAATAGAAATGTCTGTGAAAAACCTTCAAAAAGCTACTCCTCCTACTGTTTTGATCTGATTTTAATATAACTTGGCACACAAGTAGACTATAATAAGATACATAATTCTGTGTATCGGATTTTGATTTCAATTGACGGTGTTGTCACAGTTACTAAAAATAGAAATGTCTGTGAAATACTTTCAAAACGCTACTCCTCCTACAGTTTTGGTTTGATTTCAGTATAACTAACCACACAAGTAGACTATAATAAGATACATGATTCTGTATATCGGTTTTCGATTTCAATGGACAGTGTTGCTATGGTTACTAATAATATAAATTTCTGTGAAATACTTTCAAAACGCTACTTCTCATACAGTTTTGGTCCGATTTCAGTATAACTTGGCACTCAAGTAGGCTACACTAAGATACATAATTCTGATACGGATCAAATATTTTTAAATGAATTAACCCCTGTAGGCTACAAAACTTATCATAAACCCAGAATTGACCGTAAGGGAGGGGGTGTAGCTATCATGGCAAGACAAAATTTAAAAATAGTTGAAGAAAAGCAACCCTGGGACAATGTTCAGTTTGAACATATCGGATGCATCGTGTATTCACAGGATTATAAGTTTCGAATGTCTGTCGTGTATAGACCTCCTTCAGCCAATTTGTCCTGTTTTATTGGGGAATTCTCTCAGTACTTAGCATCATTAGTCGTTACATCAGAAGAACTTCTTATCACAGGCGATTTCAACATCCATGTGGATAACGTCAAAAATGCGGATATGCAGAAGTTTCTTAACTCTCTTGATGAGTTTGGTTTAAAACAGCATGTTGATGAACCAACCCACAAAAGGGGGCATATACTTGACCTGATCATTACCAGAGAGTCGAACAACCTCCTGTTTTCTAAACCGGAGGTAAAAGATCCCTTATTATGTAATCTGAGAGGGAATGTGTCCGGTGATCACAAGGGTATATGTTCTGTTTTGAATTTCGAAACCGGAAAAACCAAAGAAAGTAGTGAGTTTTAGGCAATTTCGTGAAGTTAATATAAAGGACCTGAGTTCCGACCTCGATGACACCCTTAGTTTTCTGAAATCAGATGACATTTCGCTTGACGACCATGTTACGAAGTACGATTCCATTGTGCGCGATGTTGTCGACAAACACGCACCTCTCTTAAGTAAAGAAATTACGTTAAGACCGAACACAAAGTGTACTTATCTGAACTGCGCGAAGCAAAACGTGAGAAAAGAAAAGCTGAAAGGGTTTGGAGGCGCACTAAACTGACTGTGCATCATTTGATTTACAAAGAAAAGTGTTCATCGAGCACGAAGCTACTCGTTGAAAGCAAGCGAGACTACTATCTGTCCAAAATTAATTCTTGCGGTAAAGATCAAGGAACAATTTTCAAAATTACGAATTCATTACTTGGAGAATCAACTGCTCCTATTCTTCCCGACTGTACATCTGATTTGGAATTAGCGAACAAGTTTGGATCATTTTTTAGTAACAAGATAAACAACATTCGAGATGAGTTGGTCAGTGAAAGCAGAGGCGACACTAATTCCATGGCTTTTGATAAACCATTTCAGGGCGAAGCGTTGGTCAATTTTGATCCTACAACTTGTGAGGAAGTTTTGAAAATTTTGTCAAACTCTGCACCAAAAACGTGCTGTTTAGACCCGTTACCAACCAATTTACTCAAAGAATGTGAAAGTTCAGTATTAGTGCCTCATATCACGGATATCATCAGCAAATCGATATCTGAGTGTTCTGTTCCATCGAGTTTCGAGGAGGCAGTTGTGAAACCATTGCTTAAAAAACAAGGTTTGGATAAAGAATGTTTCAAAAATTATCGACCTGTCTCGAACTTGTCTTTCATATCAAAAGTTTTGGAAAAGGTCGTCGCCATTCGAATTGATCGTCATCTAGAACAAAACCGTCTTAACGATGACCTACAGTCCGCTTACAGGAAATACCATTCCACTGAGACAGCCCTACTTCGTGTTCATCACGACATTGCTGCTGCGCTGGACAACAACAGTTGTGCAGTTCTAGTTATGTTGGATCTTTCGGCAGCCTTCGACGTCATTGACCATGGCATCTTGTACAAACGGCTTGCACACACTTTTGGTATAACAGAGAACGCTCTTTTGTGGATCAAGTCATACATGAGTCAAAGAACGCAACGCATATCAGTTGGTTCCGAAATTTCCGATCCATTACCATTAAATATCGGTGTACCTCAAGGCTCTGTGTTGGGGCCTAAAATATACTGTATTTTTTCCCGTCCGCTTACCGAGATTTGCTTGCGTCATTTTATGAGGTACCACGTATACGCCGATGATACGCAAGTTTATCTAGTAGTAGAACCAACTGAGACCTGGCTGAATGTGTCTTCTCGTTTAGCATGCTGTCTGAATGAAATCAAGTCATGGATGTCTAGTAACATGCTGAAATTAAACGAGGATAAAACTGATCTTATTCTATTTGCCCCTAAGAGTCGAATCAAAACCATGACCGAATTCAGCTTATCGTTTGGAGAAAAAATCACTCACAGTGTTCCGAATGTCAGAAATCTTGGTGCATTTTTCGATCGAATCCTATCTTTTGAAAAGCAATGTAATGCTGTTTCAAGGACATGCTACTCGCAGATTCGCAAAATAGGACGCATTAGACATTTTCTTACGGATGGGGCATGTAAAACACTTGTCCACTCTCTGGTGACGTCACGATTGGACTATGGTAATGCGCTCTTATTCAACATAAATAGCACATATATATGCAAATTGTAGAGGGTTCAGAACACGGCTGCTAGACTTATTACTAGGACAGGCAAGCGTGAACATATTCAGCCCATACTTGTTGAGCTACATTGGCTTCCTGTCAAATTTAGAGTGCAATACAAACTATGTGTCTATGTTTTCAAAGCACTTCATGGTTTGGCACCGACTTATCTTTGTGAACTAGTTTGCGAATACAGACCCGCCACGTCACTTCGCTCGGTTTCGTCAAACAAGTTGGTTGTGCCTCGAGTCCGATCAAAAACATACGGTGATCGTAGATTCGATAGAGTTGCTCCAACACTTTGGAATCAGCTGCCAGTAGAACTTCGACAAGTTCACAAATTGGAAGTTTTTAAAAGGGAACTTAAGACTCATCTTTTTAAAAAAAAGCCTTTACTTGAAGTGGAAAATGTATATACGTATGGCTTGTTTTAATATCAACGTGACTGTATTTTCAGAATGTCTTACTATTTTGATTGTTTTAGTCTTCCTTTTATTATGTAGATTGTTATATCTATGTAAAGCGCTTTAGAGTTCACATAAGATAAGGCGCTATATAAAATTTTATTATTATTATTATTATTATTATTATTATTTTTATCGGTTTTTGATTTCGATAAACGGTGTTGCCATGGTTACTATAAATAGAGATTTCTTGGGAATTCATTCAAAATGCTACTCTTCCTACAGCTTTGGTCTGCTTTCAGTATAACCTGGCACACAAATAGACTACACTGAGATACATAATTGTCGTTATTGTTTTTTTTATATTGTTGAATGTTGTCGCCATGGTTACTTAAATCCAAATTTCTTTAAAATTGTTTTAAAAGACAATTACTCCGACAGTTTTAGTCTGATTGCAATAAATCTTGCCACAAAAAGAGACTAAACCAAGGATCATTATTCTATTTATTGCTGTTGCAAAGTTTCAAGTTCAAGTGCTACTTTAGTACAACCAGTAGAGCTACAGTCTCGTCAGAGACTTCTGGTTTGTATAGACCGTCTCAAAAACAGGGTACATTTACTATAGGATTATATGAGAAATTGCCAATTTTTCGCACTTCAAAGCAAATTATACCAATACTACAATAGATTTTTGCTAAAATTATAATATGTGATGTGAAATGCTATGTTGTACATTTATATTTTATATGTAAGAAACACAAAACTTTACCTTCTTGTTTCAAGAGGGGCATCTCAAAATGCCAACATTAACCATATTTTCCTGTTTATAAGGAATACTACAAAATATGACAGATACAAAAGAATTATACAATAAATAAGAAAAATAATTGTGAGGTTCTCGAATAGCTGTGTTTTAAATTTCAAGATTTTATGTTTTATACCTTTTCTTTTATAACATTTTTATGACACCCTCTTAAAGAAATTCAGTTTATCATAACGTCACAAACACACTATCATAACGTCAAACTACTTATCAGTTGAAAATCGTTTTAAAAGTCAGTTATATAAATTGTAATTAAATTTTTTAACCTGTGATTTCTTAAATTTGTTAAATTTTAATTAATTATGTGAGAATAGTTGCTTTAATTAGTAAATACGCTTCATTTTTCTATGACAAGTGAAGTATTGCGCAATGGAAACCCCAGTCGGTCCCTTAATTAGTTATTACGTATTCAAAGAATTGGATATAACTAATTAGATTCGTTATAACTAATTTGTCAATTCTTCGTATCGAATCCAAAAATATTTTGATTGATCTGAAATGGGCTTCCTTAACATACAACCAATCAATCATTTTTTTTTTATTGTTGCCATGTTAAATGGAACATTAATGTGCGCAATGGAAATATCGGCACTTTTTGTAATTAAAAATATATTCTTAATCAGGATGGCGATTCTTTTCAGTACTTTATTCATATTGGACAAATGTTACTAAGGTTCATAACTACATATTGGGGACGATAAAATTTTATATTTAGACTTTCACCTGATGCGGCAGTCACGTGATATAGCGCATATACTTGCAGTATCGAGGTCACCTATAAATTTCACTAGTGCAAGGGCATAATCAAACTAAAATTCTAAATTTAGTGTATAAATATTTTCAACAAGCATTGTTGTTTCTGAAAAGTGCTGCGATCCTCTATAGCTTCTGCTATTTCATTGTTAAAATCATATTTGTATGACTGCATGCTGTGTTTTTTGCTGGTCAACAGCATTAAATATAGATATAATTAATTCATTTTGAAGATTTCACCAGGATCGCAGCACTTTTTGGATACCTTAATACTTCTAGAGTTTATATGAAAAAGCTTACTGGGACCCATTTAGTGTATGCCCTTGCACTAAATCGATTTATTATGACCCTTACATTACCCTCCGATGCACTTGCATACAAATATAAGGCAGTATCAATTATATGGGAAATGTACGGAATATATATGAATAAAATCATAAAGAAGACATTGCATCCAAGTTAATGGCATCTTAAATATCGTCAAATATAATTTTATTTAATTATAGTAAGCTTTGATGTAGTTTGATGTTCTCCTATAGTTTGAAATGGCAAACAATTTCATTTTGTAGGTTTTTTTTTAAGAATTGATGGTTTTGTATGATGTCATAGTTAATATTTCCCGTACAAATTAGGCTCCGCCCCCTTTCTGTAGCCTTAACTATGCTGCGATTGTAGAATTTGTTTTATAATTACTTACAGCATGACAGTGTTTTATATGCTTCCTCTTTTGTTTTCAGAAAAGAGACAAAAATTGAAAAAGGAGACGACAGAGGGTAAGACTGAAATATTCATGAGTAAATATTTATAGCTTTGTTTTGAAACCATATTATTAATTTTCAGGTATATGAGTAATTTGCAATTTAATGATAAATATTTATGTTCCGTATGTATTTTCTTATATATATTTGACGTCACAAATGTCAACGCCATACAGGCGCAAGTCATAAAAAAATCAAAAGGCATACTGAGGTTGAACAGTAATGGCATCTCCCTCAATTTAGCTATACAAGTGTGGTTTATATCAATTTAACTAAAAAAGTAATATTTTATCAAAAAACCAAGAAATCAATAAATTTATGTAATTATTAGAATTGAATTGTAAATTTGGGACTTTTAGATTGTCATAACTCGGACTACTATGAAGATATTTTTTAATGCGTGTTATATTCATATTCAATTTGTCATCACAGTCGTCCTTGTTACGCATATGGCCAATTGCGTGTCTATCCATATAATTACAGGTCAATTGTTAATACACGGATCACGGAAACAGCTGAGTGGGATATTCTGTTACACGCTATAAAACAGTAAAATTAATTGTAGTTCAAAGGAGGAATTACATGAAAAACTTTCTTTAAAATTCCAGTTTATTTAGTGGAGTTACTATTAGTTCCTCTCTCTCAGACACAATCAAGAGTTTTTATATAAAGTAATAAAAATTGATATTCCAAGGATTATTTTTTTTTCAAATTAAGCTATTAGTTCTAGATTAACTTAGTAAAATATCTTCCTTAAAAGAAAAATAGCGTAGGCGTTTAATTACTTATATTAGAGTACGAATTTCCCATACAATAGGAAACGGGTATTCAAAAAGAGATACATATCTCTCAATCAATCACATGATTTCGCCTAAAGTTGTATTATTACATAATTTTAGGAGATCAAAGCTTTAAATAGGAATATATGAAGAAAAATTTAAATATTTTCTTCTCAAAAGCAGCAGAGTATGGTTCTTCATATTATGATAGAGTCATTCGCACGTTGTGTAGATTCAAGTTGAAATCACGGGCGCTGGGGAAGAGTGAAACCAAAGTGCAGGATCGACGTTTTACATAGGTATACATAGAAAAAAATCTCTAAAAATCTTGTCAAGAACAATAAAGCCATGATTAGTCATATTCATAAAGAAGAGCTCTCAGGTTGTGTAGATTCAGGATTGTTTAAATAATGTTCCCCTTGGAAAGGGTGGGGCTACAATTGGGATCAAAGTTCCAGATATGAATACATATAGGGAGAAATATTTTGAATATCTTTATCTCAAAAATTGCCAAGCAGAGTTATAATTTTAATGAAGCATACTCAGGTTGTGTAGATTCAATTTTTTTTTCAAGTCATTTCCCCGTGGGTAGATTGAAGCCATTATGGGCGATCACTATTTTACATAGCAGTATTTTGGGAAAAACATAGATTTCTTCTTCTTTTAATAAGATCAGCGAAACCATGATTAGTCATATTTTTATAGAAACATTCTCAGGTTGTGTAAATTCAGGTTAGTTCAAATCATATCCCCCAGGGTTAGGGTGGAACTACAATTTGGGATCAAAGTTTCAAATTGTTAAACATAGAAAAATAGATAGTTTCTCAAGAACCCATAAGCCATGGTTAATCGTTATTTTATTGAAGCATTCTTGGGTTGTGGAGATTCAAGTTTTTAGGTCACCTGAGTCACTCAGGTGACCTATTGCTATCCGTTTGTGTCCGTCGTCGTGCGACGTGCGTTAACATTTGAACATTTTTAGCTTCTTCTCTAAAATCGCTTAACCAATTCAACCAAGTTTTGCATAAAGCGTCTATGGGTGAAGGGGAACAAAAATTGTGAATTTCATGGTCCCTGCCCCCCTGGGGCCTGAGAGGTGGCGCTAAAACCACCAAAATTAATGCAATCTTTAAAAACCTTCTTCTTTACTCCTGGACATCAAGCAGTCAAACTGTTGGCATGGTTGTAATAAGCATTGAGCCCTCTACCAAAATTGTGAAATTCATGGCCCCAGGGTCAGGGGTTCTGGTGTTAGGGCGGGCCTATATAGATCATACAGTGAAAGTGCATTATTTCTTTGAAAATCTTCTTCTCTGCTCCTGGGTATCAAATAAACTAACCAAGTACATAGTTATAATTAGCAAGAGTGCCTCTTCCAAAATTATGAATTTCATGGCCCCAGGGTCAGGGGTTCTGGTGTTAGGGCGGGGCTATATAGATCATACAGTGAAAGTGCATTATTTCTTTGAAAATCTTCTTCTCTGCTCCTGGGTATCAAATAAACTAACCAAGTACATTGTATGTAGTTATGATGAGCAAGAGTGCCTCTTCCAAAATTGTGAAATTGATGGCCCCAGGGTCAGGGGTTCTTGTGTTAGGGCGGGGCTTTCTTTGAAAATCTTCTTATCTGCTCCTGGGTATTAAATAAAGTAACTAAGTACATAGTTGTGATGAGCAAGAGTGCCTCTTCCAAAATTATGAATTTCATGGCCCCAGGGTCAGGGGTTCTGGTATTAGGGCGGGGCTATATAGATCATACAGTGAAAGTGCATTATTTCTTTGAAAATCTTCTTCTCTGTTCCTGGGTATTAAATAAAGTAACTAAGTACATAGCATAGTTCTGATGAGCAAGAGTGCCTCTTCCAAAACTGTGAATTTCATGGCCCCAGGGTCGGGGGTTCTTGTGTTAGGACGGGACTCTATTGATTATATAGTGAAAATGCATTAATTCTGTGAAAATCTTGTTCTCTGCCCTTGGGTATTATTTAAACAAAGTACATTCTTTTGATATTCAAGATTACCTCTTCCAAAATTGTGAATTTCATGGCCCCACTGTCAAGGGTTCTGGTGAAAAAGAGGGGGGGTCTATTGATTATATAGTGAAAAAGCAAAATTTCTTTGAAAATGTTCTTTTCTGCTTCTGGTTAAAAAGCAAAGAAGCTAAGTTTATAGTTATGATGAGCAAAATTGCTTCTTCCAGAATAGTGAATTGCATGACCCCTGGGTCAGATGTGCTGTTGTAAGGGTGGGGCTCTTGCTAAAATAGTGAAAATGATTAATTCTCTTAAATAATCCTGTCTGCTCCTTAGTGTTAATCAGATAAACAAAGTGATTACTTACATGTATGATGAGCAAACTTCTGGTCCCAGGTTGAGAGGCGCTGGTGTTTCTTGGTGGGGACGGGGGGGGGGGGGGGGGGCTCTGTTGATAATATAGTGAATCTGTAGTAAAAATGCATTATTTCTTTGAAAATCTTCTCTGCACCTGGGCATATCAGAGGCGAAAAGAGTAAAAGTTTTAATAAAGATTTGGTCAAGTGTTCTGGTCCTGGCCAGGGCTCTATTAATTTGTATTCTACTGAGAGGAGTTATTGCCCTTTGCAATTTACTTTGGATAATTAATCACTGTAAATAATGTACTTGAAAGGTTAATAGAATAAGAGAATTATGCAAGATTTTTTATTTCATAATACAAAAAGTACTGTCATAGTTTTAATGACCCGGTAGACTTGTAAGTAATAGATAAATAAAAATGAGACAAAAATTGTCTTATTCAATGTTCATCAAAGACCAAGAGAGTCCAATGTAAGAGATTTCAACAAGGAATTAAAATTGTACAGAAGCACTGATAGTTTGTTAATGTACTGTATGGTGATAGTGATAAATGAGGAACAGATTAGAACCTAATTTATGAACTGTTAATGAAAACTTAGACTAATTATTTTGTTGATCCTGGTCATCCTATTTTTCTTGCTTTTGGACAACGAAGCTTCACCTTTCAGTTCATTTTATACTCTATGGATCCTCTAAATTGTTGTATTATAACAAGGTGACTGTTAAGGCCCTTGGGCCTTTTGTTTTTTCTTTAAATCGTGACCACCGGGAGTAGGGTAGGGTCACAATGGTGAATAAAAGTTTCACAAGTGAATACCCAATGAAAAACTGGTCTGCAACAGTGAAACTTTGCGACGCCATGCTAAGTAATATTTACGTGGGAGCACTCAAGAACAGCTAAGCCGTGATTAGTCAAATTTATATAGAAGCATTCTCTGGTTGTGTTTATTTAAGTTTGTTCAAACCATTAAGCCTGGAGTTTGGGTGGTGTCACAATATGTTAGCAAAATCTTACATAGAAATGGATAGGGGAAAGATATTCGATTGAAAAACAACAGCATCATACAGACCCTAAAACGTGCTACTACACAACTTGCACGGTTCGCTTCGTTTCGTTTTGTGTACGGTACGGTACGCTTCTTGCACGGAACGGTACGCTTTGTGAACGGTACGGTTCGCTTTGTGCACGGTACGGTACGCTTCTTGCACGGTACGGTTCGTTTTGTGTACGGTACGGTTCGCTTTGTGCACGGTACGGTACGCTTCTTGCACGGTACGGTTCGTTTCGTGAACGGTACGCTTTGGTGAATGGTATGTAAATTAAGTGGGCGGAGCCTGTACGCTTTAGTTTATGATTGGCTACTTCATAAAGTCGTTTATTTCTTTATTATAATCTCTTTATTTTATATAAATGGAAGGACGATGTCGCAAAAAAAAAAAATTTATAAGTTGTTTTTAAGTTAAAACTGTTATAAATACTTCCTTTTTACAGCTGTAGTTTTGTTGTTAAATATAACTAGTCGTCTTAATAACTGTATCTTTTTTTAATTTACTTTCTGTATGAACTACCTTCAATTTTTAAAATAAATAATTTTAGTTGTTTATTTATTATCTTATTTTGTACAACATCGCCTTATGGTTCAATAGCTTAATTGGAAATAAATCGAACATATCAACAAACACTGTATAACAAGGATGAAAAAAAAATATTTTGGTTGCGTCGCCATAAAAGGACTTTCTGTATTTTGTTTTAAAGAATAAGCGTACATGTGTTTTTTTTCCTTTAACTTTTCCTAATTGAATACAATTATTATTTTAAATATTCACTTATCACACTTTTAAACAAATGAGATTTTATAAATCCCTCATGCTTTCATTTCGTCTACCATTCTTTTTACGTTCTTGTCATTGTTGTTTCATTAAAACAAACAAACAAACAATTTTCTCTTGACCGAATGATCAAACAAACAATAAAAAATAAGTTATTATTTTTATTTGCGAGGAATTATAATTTTTTTGTTTTACATAGATTTCTTAGGTGTTTGGTTCACTAGGAAAAATACATTGAAAAGTAATTGGTAGAAGTGCACACAATTAGTGCAAAATATTACTTTATTTTTTGTGCGCGTAATTGTTTTCCTTTTTACATAAATTTTCCATCAATGTGGAAAAAACGCCTTTTGAAAGGAAGTTACAATTAAGAAACGGTTAAGAACAATTCCATCTACAATGTATAAATGTATATAATATATATTGACTGCAATGACAGATTTCCGAAATAAATCATGTCAAAATGTTAGAAATAAATAGTCCATTTTCAATTATCTTGAAAATAAATAATATGCAGCCATGCATGTCCTCAGAAACTTTGAAAATGAATAATTTGCCCATGCCAGGTGCTACCCCCCCCCCCTTTGATTCCTTGTCAAACTCAAACTTTTTTTATTGAAGATCTAGAAGAAAAGCTGACTGCACATGGACTTCTGTTTAAATCTGCTGATTAAAACTGGTTCATTGTTGACTTACTGTTTAACACAGCAAACTGTTGATACACATGTTAATGTAGGCATATCTGGACTAACGGGATTAGATACGGTTCAATATACACAGCTCAAGTTTTTACCTGTGCACGTGTGATGACAATACTTGATCGAAATTTTCAAATGTTTTAGAGTAAATAACGAAAGTATATACATGCATAGAAAGACCTCAGTCTAGATAACGAGACCATGGCAAGAAATGTACAGTGTTTCTTTAAAAAAAACTTGGATGAACACGCATGCACGGACTAAGCATTTTTTTTAAAGATCAAACTGGGCTTTATGTGTAAATTCCAGGTAACATATTTTACCTTTCAGATTTCAGTGAATAAAGCAAATCAATTGGGAAAATGCTTTAAATAAAAATTAATTCTGACATATATCCAGATTTTTTTTTTTTTTTTTTTTTTTTTTTTTTTTTTTTTTTTTTTGATTACGTGTATAAAACTAATAATTCCATGCGAAAATGTGGCGATCGAACTTTTTGACAGTATGTTATATTGGCGATAACATCTTGAGTTGGCCAGAAGAGTGTAAACCAACACATATTATTTATATTTACATCGCTTTTATTTATTTTTTCTAGTGATTGAGAGGCGTTTACATTTAAACATGTCCGCTTTCAAATTGATAATTTAGTTCGTATTTTTTTTTTAAATTGTGTTGTTGTTGTTGTTACTAAATATGTAATCATTTCTCCCTAAAACTATGAATTACATGAATACAAAAATGATTTTAAGGGCTTGGTTTCGAAAAATAGCACAGAATCCTAATACATTACATAGAGACAAAAATAGGTAGATAAAAGCTATAGAAATAAAAGATAAAGTATTTAACTCACTTTTATTTATTATAAATTGTAGACGAAAATATTACGATGCTGCATTTAATATGAAAAAAAAATGTAAGTCAAGCACAACCCATTCATGCATAGCGAATAAGGAATCGTCTCACACTCTGTTGAGTTGTTTTGAAGTCGTAACTAGTTTCCTTATATTAACAGATGTAAGTCCAGATGCATGTACTTAATAATAATATTTTGAATCTCTTGGGTTATTTTCCGTCCTTCTTTAACGGGCGCTGTGTCGAAAGAAATAAAAGAAAATTACTTACTGTATTTGGTCATTGCAAGATTCGGAATGCTTTCGGGGACGTGGCTTGCATAATTATTTCAAAAATTATTCATGAACGGTACGGTTCGCTTTGTGGACGGTACGGTACGCTTCTTGCACGGAACGGTTCGTTTTGTGTACGGTACGGTTCGCTTTGTGGACGGTACGGTACGCTTCTTGCACGGTACGGTTCGTTTTGTGTACGGTACGGTTCGCTTTGTGCACGGTACGGTACGCTTCTTGCACGGTACGGTACGCTTCTTGCACGGAACGGTACGGTTCGTTTCTGAGGTGTAGTAGCACGTTTTAGGGTCTGTAGCTACTCCGGTGAGATTGTGGCCCACAATATATATTGCACGCTTAAAAGAGGATATGAAATAATTTATAATTTGTCCAGAATTGATTGGAGAGCAAGTCCAGATTAAGATTCTAAAATTAAGCATCTGCTGGATATCACATATGAATGTAAACATTTTTTATATCAGAAAATAACTGTAACTAAAAGGGACATTAATAAAAAAAAAAGTGAAGATTTCAGGTAATGAGTTATTAAAATACGAATGTTTTCACAGTCCCACTGGGTTGTTGCCAATAATTTTCATCATATAAATGATACACTGTACTAGACACCCCTAAAACTTACGTTTGCACCCACATTAACACTGTTTCATTCTATTTTATCAACTAAATCGAATTCCTGCGGATCTGGGTTAGAACATAGCTTTCATAATACCAGTATCCTAATAACAATGATTTTACCACGTATGGTTCGGTTTTAGAAATGTGATTTACATGAGCCTTTTTAATAAATCCGCTGGGTAGAGAGAACGAAGATAGTAGCCTGGAGGTAGCCTCCCAGGGTGTGAGGCTAATGATGACGAAGCGATTTTTTAATTAGTTAATTAATAAGTAATTGGTTATCTTTATGAAATCAATTAAATGAGTCAAAACTTATAATTATTGATTACATGTATATATTTCAGCACATTGTCTCCCATAGTTTATATAAGATCTCAGTAGCCTTCAAGGAAATAGAGCTAATTGTGTTGCAAGATAATTATTCTTATCAACCATATTTACTAAATAGTCATTTTTTTAGCCATTCAACATTATTGATTTATTAACTATTATGATTAATGAATTTTAAAATATCATCTCTCATTGTTTAAAACAAAGATATCATACGTTTTCCTTTATTGATTATTTGTTGTTTTACGTCCCATTCGAGAATTTTTTACTCATATAGAGACGTCACGATATACCGGTGAAGGGCTCCAAAGGATAACTGCACTGAACGCCGGGTTTTGGGTTTTTTCGTCGCTTCTGTTGCTTTTATATCTTAACCTTATTTCACTTCTGTATATTTACTAAAGAATTCTGTCAATTTTGCACCAAAATTTAAATGTTAAAATGGTTTTAGACTGTGATACAATAAAATGATTCTTTGTTTTTTTGTCCTTACTGTTTTCCAAATAAAGAGAGTTTACACTTACCTGCCCTTGATTAAACATTAGGTATGCATGAGAGATGGAGCTAACATTGTAAGAATGGCTCTAAAATTAGACTAGATAACTAACAATAACATATATAAAAATACGAGATTACTCTTACCCATCTCCCCCTTTATTTTGTGTGGCACAAGTACACCATTAACAAAGGTTTCAAAACGAAATTAACAATATCAGCACGTCCATGTAAGGAAAGAATAGTTTGAATCGATGCCTAACAATTCAACGTGTTCGAGCAAAGTGTCCTAGTTAGAACAAACATGCTACCTTACAAGTCACGTGACGGAATTTAGTATTCACAGAGTTACCTGAGGTAAGTAATCACGCGGAGAATTATAATATTTAACATGCCATAGCCCTTGGTTACAACAGAGAAGGCGAATGTAAGAAGAAGCAGTATTTTCTCTTTTAAACCACGAGCGCATGTTTGTCTATTAATCTCCTTTTGACAGTGCACAACATTATTAATTTAAATATATAACTACTGTTAATCGGAAAACAATAGACAAACATGCGCTGACTAAGTATAATGTCAGGGAAAAAGTGGGCGTCCTCATTTTCGTAAGGAGATTCAAGAAATTTTGATGAGCCCCGCCTTCGAAAACAGCTTCGTACTTCGCAAATACATACTTTAATTTAATGTAGTTACGTAAAGTAGATAAGATGTTGACCGTTTCTGCAATAAAAAGAAAAGATATTTGTTTTGAAAGTTTATTTTGTCGCAATTTTGGCATGTACTTAAGTGCAGTCATCCTTTAGACCTTTACTCAGCTCTCAGGGCCATTGAGCAGTGAGGGATCTCTATCGTGCCAACGCCTGAAGTGACACGGGGCCTTGGTTTTTAAGCAACTTTCTCTTCAAAGTGCTGAGCGCCTGGCGAAGGAAACGTTTCTACCTATTTTTTATGGACTTAGGTCAGTCGCGGCCGAGAATCGAACTGAGGACCTTCCAATCACGGAGCGAGCGCTCTACCGACTGAGCTACCGTGACGTTTTCGTTTATGTTTGCATTTCTATTAAGTTACAAATTAGATTATATTTAAGTGGCGATTATAGTAAGTTGTAAAACACCCTTGAATCTCCATTGTTAATTTTTCATGACACAATGCACAATTATTTCAAAGCCATAAATGTTTTATTATTCATAATCATTAAATAACTAGCTTCAGTTTGTAGAACATATGTTAACACTTGATCTTGTGTATATAGAACCCACTGTATTTTAAAATTACCCAACAATGCAGTGTCAACATTCAATGAAATTTGATCTTATGTTTGATATAATATTTCAGACTTATTGTATCATTTATTAAGGTAATTTGTAAGTTTCATTCTTCAAAACACACACAGAAAAAAAACCCAGAATAATTTATACACATATTTATTATCCCCGTCACAATAATGAACCATGGGTCGGAGAGCCATCCCACGTCCACTTAACAATGACATTCACTTTATTCTATCATGTTCAAGAAAGGCATTGATACCTAAGAGTCATCTACCAGCCATCCTACATACTCAAACGATCTGAGTTTATGTACGCTTTTTTGATAGGATGGAATCTAAAGTTTGATGTTTCCTGGATAGTGCACTCTTCTATTTACTAGTTAGATACATCAGACGCATTTATCCAAGAATTAAATTTCTTTGGATAATGAAGCCATTTCACAAAATACTGTTTCTGTCTTCCTTTAACTTAAGTGTTTAAGATTTTTTTCAACCTTCCAGAGGTCATCCTCTTTCACATCTACTTCTTGAAGTTCTGATTGATAGAAAGTTCCTTTGATTTCATCTTCATAAAAATCCTGTACTCTGTAGACCGGTAAACCACCACGTAAAATCCTCTTGAAAATTATGAATATCTCACCTGTCCATTTTTTATCGTATTCGCGGGAAAATCGATTCCTGAGATGGGTGAGTCGAACCTTATCACCAATTTTGAATTTTGAAAGGTTTCCTTATTGTCTTTGTGTTTTTAATGTTAGTGTTATCCTTTAGCCAACACATTCTCCACCAAACTGCCGTTTCATTCTGTCTATTGACATTTTTGGGCAACATACCAATTGTTCTGAGATATGTATTGTTGTACTCCATGCAAATGTTTGAAGTCTGTCTATGTATTCATATGACTATTGGTAAGTCATGAAACGATAAATCCTTGTCTTCATAGTTTTGATGACGCGTTCAGCAACAGCAGCATTAGATTCGTTCTGAGCATATAGACGGTTATGTCATAATCTTTCGAGACCATCTGAACTTCCTTGGCTCGAAACTCTTTCCTTAATCTGTTCGGAACCTTTTGGGTACTCTACCCTCTCTGAAAATTTCCCCTAAGGCATCGACAACGGAAACCCCTTTTTGTCTTTCAAAGGACGCATCCATTATACTTTGACAGAACATCGATGTCAACTAACACATACTTATATCCTTTGTTATACTCAGCAAAGAAGAAGGTACAGTTTGGGCTTTATTGTGCCCTTGAAATTTAATGTTTTCAAAAAGTTATGAAACTGGCTTAATTTTGAGTTGAGTGTATGGCTGTGATAAACCATGAAAGAAGATGGCACGAAGAAGGACCATTCTGGAAATATGACGTCACTAATTTGGTGCATTTTTAAATTTTAAACAGAAAAAGCCTCAAAATGACTAATTTCAGGGGTTATTTCCCTTACGAAAACAGTGTCTGCAGCCGTCGCCCACTCTAATTTTCAGATATGTTGTGTAAAATCCTTTAAAAATCATATTTCTTAAAATCTTTGTGGGCGATGCATGCACTCTATATTATCTGAAAGAAAATTCAACTGAAAATTGATGTCTTCTGCAACTTTTTAAGAAAATACGGAAAAATGCACAAGTTAATGATGTCACAATTAGCATTTAGGAAGTCATATGAGAAAAACAATTCGTGTATTCTTACTGCATGAAATTCCTATGATTCAGAAAGGATGAATCTTAATTTCTTACATCACTTTCATATTTTAGAAAAATACAGGGCCGATTTTATATTGAAACTGTACCTTGTTCTTTAACCATATCCATTAAATCTACAGACCATTGATCATCGATGCCGGTCACCAATATCTTGTTTCTTTGAATTTTTTTCGTAATGGTCTTTGTAAACTGTAAGCCTCTTGGTTCTGCAACCATTTTCTTATTTTATATTTATTTATGACGTATTTATCATCTTTTCTTACATACCTGAACAATTTGTCTGGTCCCAAAAAGCTGGCAGACTTTTTGGGATCATAATAAATTTCACGTAAATAGTACTCCCATAACATGTTTCTTCTTCAAAATATAGTAAGAGAGTGAATGCACAGTAGCATATCAGTTACATTTATACAGGAAAATCTCATTCAGTTTCTTCCTCCTTTACTGTGTCCTCAGAATCAGTCATCATCATTTTCATCATGGTCTTCCTTATCTGTTTCCTCATCATTTGTTTCCAACATCATTTCCTCGAGTATATGTCTGTATTTCCCGAGAGTCACGCGAATAGCTGGTATTTTTTCATAACCCTATTTAAGGAACTTTTCAATACTTTTCATGACATTCTCATGTATACATCTTATCTTTACGTCCAGTATATCCAGAATGGTATTGGCATAAAAATCTAGAAACGTGATGAAATCAGTTTCTTTCATTTTTTTTTTTAATTAGCTTTCTCCTCTGCTTCCTTTTTTGACAATTCATTGTTTTGATATTTTTTTACTTTCTGAGACCAAGACTCCTCATTCTTTGCTTTGGATCTATTTCTAATCCTTTTAAAGTATTTATCTTCCGTTAGATTTTCAGTAGAATTATCAACCGAATCCACGTCGTAATCTTCTAATTGAATTGTACGAGATGTCTTTGCTTGCGACTCTTCATTTTCATCTTCAGGTAATTTTCTTTTATGACTATCATTTTCCGGGCACCATCTCTTGATATGTCTTTGTAAGTCGTGCGTGCTGTCGAAAACGAGACCACAATCGTCGCAAGAAGTCATGGTATTATTTATAGATGAATCAAAAGAAGTATCAATACTTAGAAAAGACGGAGTTTCGTCTTCACCGGAGCTCTTCACAATCGACCTCTCTTCTCCAGAAGATTTTGGTAAATGACCGGTCGTCTTAAGTTTGTTGTCTTTTATAGATGTGTCTGTAAAGACATCACTACGCATGCGCATTGATTCGGGTTTCTTGGGTTTAAATCAATCAATAAATATCCATACGGCTTTTCTGTTGCTTAAAATATCGCATCAGATGTTGAGGGCTACAAGGATACATCTGTCTTGCATGTGTCATAACTTGCTGTTTGTCAATTGGGTTATTAAACAGTATAATTGAATGACACCTTCGTCTTTGAGTTGGGTCCTTGTTGTAAAACAAGTTCTGTTTAATTGCTACAATGGATAAACTCCTAAGATGACTTACCTCCGTGAATAATTCATTGATTCGGGGATCTTTTGAGACGGTTAACATCCTATCATCCAATAAAAGAAGATTTCTTATATTTGGGTTTAAAAACGAATCCTCTTCTAAGTCTTATGGTATTCCTTTGATAAATTCCACCTCAGGGAAAACCGTTTCCTTAATGACATCAACGTGGTGGCCAACGTTTGTGGACCCAAATTATTCTCTCAGGTGCTCGAGCTATTTTTTGTGCAACAGTTCTGCAAGAGTAATTTCACTAAATATGTTTTTCCACAGGATGTTGGTCCTGATACATTTGTAGTAAATGGATGTTTGAATTGAAAACTCTGATGCTGCTGCTGCTGCTCAGGAGATACCAGGAATTCCTGCTGCTGCTACGGCTGGGGAGATATACTAAATTTCTGCTGCTGCTGCTGCTGCATTGGCGATATAGGGAATTCCTGCTGCTGCTGCTTGAGGATATGAGACTCTTGGATATGGTTATGATTTTGTAAGGTGTCGTATAACTCTTGTTGCTGCTGATCTGCGGTGTGTTTTTGTTTCAGGTGATGCTGTATATCATGAAGCCAGACATACGTTCTCAGACAAATTTTACACTGATTCATGATGATCGATGTTAACTCCTTGACTGTAGAATATAAAATGACTTGATTTCGTCACGCCGCTCTTTATATAGTCATTTCCTTTGCATCATGGGAAGTTTTCCAATGTTCGTGAGCCAGTGTGTGAATTCCATCGTTCAATATATGCCGTTTGTCATCAAAAGGGAAGAGAGTTGTCTTGTTTAATGCAATGGTGTGTATCTGATGTTTGTCAGACCTTAATGTCACCATGGTTTCCATGTGAGATTCTCTCTGAAGTAAGCATTCTTTGCATGAAAAATGACGCAATTTCGATCGTAACACCTTTTGCTGACACCTTTTGCAGTGCGTTTTTCACAAAGCCCGTAAGGGAGACTGTACATTTTTGGCAGTCCTATAGATTTTGTCATTGGCACCGACATAGTTTCATCTTTCATTTTCCCCAAGACTTTTTTATTTGTAATATCATATAGAAAATGATCAGTTGGGTAGTCACTGAAGTCAAACTGGTCTTTATAGAGGTCTTCTGTAAAAATGTTGAAGCATAAGGAATCCGTGTCTGTAAAGAGGAGTTCATCCATAACTAGATTTAACATGGTTGTAATGGAAATCATACATCAGCACCTTTAATAGTTCTAAGATCGAAAATCCATCGTATATGGGCCGATTTAGGTTTTTGTTTTGTCAGTTCTACTGATGCCAGATCTTTGTAGAATATTTTAAAAGATTTGAATCCTGGTTTTGCTGTCACTTTAAGAAGTCGCTGCTCTCTATGGATAAGCTGAATATCTACTAGTTTTCTCAAGTTGTCCATTGTCTTTCCAAACACACTATTGTTCATCAATTTATAGAAATCCTTGTCAAAGTCAGTCTGTGCTGCTTTTCGCATACTTGTATTGAAATCGATGTATTTTCTCAGCCATGGCTCCTGATGAAACGCTAGTACTTGACGAACTTTTGTGACCTTCATGCCAAGTGACAGGTAAAGTTGAAGATTTCTGCAGCGGACAACATAATCCTTCTTGTTCAGATTTGGAACTAGTTTTCGGGTTGATATTTCCATACGTTTGAGATCTTTCAGGAGTTGTAGCTGGTAAGGTGATAACATGTCTGATTTAACTTCAAATGTTTCTGGCGCCAGTGGATAATCACTATGAGTGTCGTGTAGCTCTGCTGGTTAATCAAGGTCTACTGATAAAATATAACCTTCTTCTGATTTTTCTCTTATATGACTAACATTGAAGGAATCAATTTCATGTTAAGAAAGCCATCGAAACCCATGTGTTTGTAGGGCTTGACTCATTGACCATCCGTACAAATTTGTTTGCGTCTAAGTAGATAAGATAGTTGCTTATTTGGCTCTGATCGTAATCTTCTACATATGGATTATTTGCCTTTGTATACTTCGGAGATAGCATAGAGATACACTGTACCTCCTCTCAACCCTATTTCAATGAATATATAGATGCATGTCAGGGTTTGTAAATAGTTTCTAAACTAACACCTGTCATTTTGAGAGCTGCCTGCCATGCCAGTCCCGGTGCAGTATAAAAATATGCAGGGTCTAATCCATCAATATGGAGACACAGATTTCAGAAGTTTTCAAACACATCAATTAAGAGGATGACGTCGGTTTCCATATAAAGATCATGGTATTCTCCTAAATTGGGCATCTGAAATGTTTTCCATACAGATTGCGCATGGTCATAATCTGCTTAAGATATACTCTCTGTCTCACTGGGAGACAGGTTTTGTTGAGTTTCTCCACACTGTCCATGTATTCATAAGGACAAACACCTTTAAACATCAGAAATTTTAGTTTTTCTTCGACAAAACCCGTGTACTTAGTATCAATGTATTATTGCAATGCTTAAACTTTTCAACCCCTTTTTTGAAAGGGTATTTACAAGTTTTTCCAAAGAGGTTGACAGAAATTGGAAAGAATCTATAAAAACTAATTTTCTCATTGAAAACAATATGTATTTTTCATGGTTTAGAGGGATGCAATTCAGTTGTTTGTGCTTCATTTTCCAATGGCTTGCATAATTAAATGAAAATCGTGTCCTCTCAGGTTATGAAAAAATACTGGGATTCACTCGTTTTGTTTCAAGTTAAGATTGCAGGCATTGTGAGCAGCTCCTCGAAATTTTCCTGTTTCTTGACAGTGATCGCAAACTCTATCTGATTCAAGATCCTTTAAGCAGATATAGCATTGGGAAGTATCTTGAAAGGCATTTTCTTCTTCCATAGTCATTTGCAGGGGTTCCGGGTCTCTAAGAACTTTGACGAGCTTCTCTCCTACTTGCACCGTATGCTGCACAACCGTTTCAGCAACCTTTACTTCGCGATACTTCACATCATCTTTGGTGAGAGTGTCGTCAGGTCCCACGACTTTATAAGTAAATCCCGATGGAATATGTTTCGCTAATTTTGTTGTGCTGGATTTGCTTGTGTCAGGTTGGCATGTTGGCAATTTTTGTGCAATGCATTCAAAATCCGGATAAATGACGAAACTAACTTTTTATTGCTTGGACACATCTGAATACTTCAGCCACTTATTTTCCTCAGAAGGCATTTCTGTTTTTTGAGCCCCATGAACCTGACAGTATGGTCTGTGCTTCAGTAGGAGTTTTGAATCAATGAAGGCAATTGCAGCTATGTTAAGGCTGTCCGAAGGCTTAATATGTATTAAAATATATAATTTTTTGGAGCTAGATTATGATTTTAATTTGTAATCTATGTATGAATTTGCAGTCAACTTGTGATGAGAGTGTAATCAGGTATTATACAGTTGCTGCTAGGGGTGGGACGATATACCGATACAACGATACATACCGATATCTTCTTCTAAGATACGGTTTACGATGCAGGTATGAAAATATCGGTACGAAACGATACACGAACGTCTTATCAAAAAAATTGAAAATGAAAGTAGTGAAAAATGGCGGCTTGTATGAAGCGAAGACATATTGATATTGAAAACACGCTTTAGAACTAATAATGTGTAGATAAGGGGTAAATCAATTTCACTTTTAAGCATCCTCGGAAGATGGGACAAGAAAAGTTCAGTTTGGAAAGGGTGTTATATATATACAGAACGTATCGTTTCCACAACAGTTGATATTAGTCCATCCGGTACTAAGAGCTCATAACAATGTATGGATTCTCTAATTTCAAGAATTTGAAATTTTGAAACAAATTGTGGATTTTTTTAAAACTCAACTTGGTTACAGACTTTCAGCAATTAATATTAATGTACATGTGATGTTTTTAAATGAATTTTTAGACAGTGTTCTTGATGAACTTCACAACTATTTGTAAACAACTTGTTTATAGACATTTGGCAATATGTACATGTAACAATGTTTTTGTAAATTTTAAGTCAATGAAATTGATGAACTTCAAGTATTATTTACAAAGCATATATGGTTCGATATAGAATAGTTTGTAGATTTAATATCAAGACAAAAATGAAATAAAATACAAAGTTTTTTTTTTTAGTTTTATAATTTATCATAATATCGAGATACGTATCGTATCGTGTTATGTGTACCGAGATACGTATCGTATCGTAAGATCTGTGTATCGTCCCACCCCTAGTTGCTGCAACGTTATTGTTGACAAGCCAATCGTGTATAATCGTTCGTGTAACGTGCATGATCGTTCGTGTAACGTGAGAGATCGTGCGTGTATCGGGCTCAATCGTTTGCGGTTTTAATCGTGCGTGATCATGCGTTAAGAAACGTGCAAATTTCGTTTTGTAAGTTTTTATCGGAATGTTATTTGTTAAAAAAGAATTTCGCTGGTCTTTTTTTTTAATCCAAATAAAATAAATAAAGCGCGATTTACATAATTGAACGAACTAATATCGCTAGTAAATAAGCAATATAGTAAGTCGTACAATATTGTATTCTCTTCAATAAAATAGCGTGACCTTTAATGTTTAACCGTATTTAAGATGTTTAACAATTTTTTTCTCTGATGTTAATTATGTTTACTGCTAATTGTGGTCAAGATATTTTTTATATCAAAAATGTATATTTTTACAAAAAAATTAATAATTCCCAATGCTTTAGTTACAAAAATATTTAGTCGGCGAATGTGCACGACATGATTGTCGGGGTTACTTTTATCAGTGTTTATCTCTGAAACTTACTTTATTTTTATAATTTCTGCCTATGAATGATTTGTAAAATAATCGTTAATTTTAAAAATTCACAAATGGAAAGACGAATATAGTTATGATTCATTTTTATGCCATTTTTAATCCCATCCCCCCTTACTGCATATCATAAAAGCCAAAAGAATAAAAACTCACGGCCCACCTATATCATCTGATAGAACATGCAGCAATCGATCATAAATTAGATCTTTACGTATCAAGAACAAAATCAATTTTTCTAAGTCGGAAAATTATGTATATATATATTTGTAATCTTAAATTTATTATAACTAATAAGTTTTATTTAGTTTCAAAAATATCCATTTCAAAATATTTTTTTTCAGTATAGTATAAATGATTATTTGGAATCTAAAAGAAATATGAAGTCTTATTTCGTTTTGAAAATATCCACTCCTAAATATTTTTAACCATTTTGCGTGAGGAATCGTGCGTTTGCGTTAGCAATCGTGAAAGATCGTGTAACGTGTAGAATAGTGTGCGTGAAGGATCGTTCGTGTAACAGGTCTAATCGTGCGCAATCGTTCGTGTAACGTGATCGTTCGTGTAAGTTCTCAACAATAACGTTGCAGCCACTGTAATAATGCGTTATTGTGACTCACATGACTTTGTTGATCACAAGACGGGCACTAATAAATTCCTAAATGTTGCACAAAAATCGCATCGGCACAAGTGCAAAACAACATTATTGAGAACAATTTATCATATAAGTCAATTCATCGTGATCTTTAGTACGTATAAAGTGCTGGGGGCAAGTCTGAATTTAACTTCTTGTGAAAATATTTCACGAGAAATTCAACTTACCCACATACAAAAGGACATTTCCACTCTTTATCGCAATTTATACAAATATGATATATGACATACAATCCCCTAGCAAAATTCAGTTAAAGGACATACTTCTCTAGTAGATTCACACAGAATATCTTCAATTTATCCTTATTAATCACTTGTGCCAGTCAAATATATACATGATTTATAAATTCTAACTCTGTCCACGGAAGTGTAAGGGGGAGTGTTTCACAGTCAATTTTTTGTTATTGTTTGAATATATGTATATCGGACAAGTTAAAGGAATAACGATGTGAAATTGCAAATGTTCAACATAATTACAGCACACTTAAGCTTAAAGAACAATCCGGACACTTGAATCAAACAACAACGCTAAAAAATCTTTACATGACATGTGAAAGGAATGTAAAAGTAATGACACTTTCCCCGTCGTGTCAGCTCAAGTATACAGTGACTTGACATCATATGCTATTATGACGTCATATCTTAGTAGTTCAGAGAAGTTACCACAGTTGGAACAGTTTGATATTTTATTGACAGCCTTATCCTAACTGCGATATTTGCATTAGAAATATTGATTGTGACCATTATTTTGATTACCTAATAATCGGTTGAAGTTTTTTATCCAACAGAAATGTGATTTATTTCCGTTTAAAATAATCAAAAGATCGACATGGCGTTGGAACCTATTCTTTGTCAAGTGAATGGGATAACGGGTACCTACCTTTTTCATAACCAAACACATTGATTGAGATTTCATTCAGGCTTTCAAACTTTCCAATATCTTTCATCTGTACTAGAAATTATATCCCTGTAAAATCCAGTTCATCAACGAACGGGACATATTTTGAAACTCTCTGTGGATTCTTTGTTGCAGGACTTTTATTCTAGTATCACTAATAAAAAATCTTGAGAATCAATACATGTATTGAAAGTGACTGTCCATCTTACACATCTCTGCATGCAGATAACACGGCCCATTGAAAACATTTCTGGTCACTGTTCTGTACATTAACTGGTGTTAGGGTGGGGCTCTATTTACACATCTCTTTCCTTTAATAAAGATACATTAACACTGCATACTTGCATGGCCCTTAATTTAATTGGCAAAGGAATAAAGCTCGAACCCTTTAAATGTTGGTACTTTGTGACATTTAGCGTCAACCGAATGACTTTATCAAGTGTCTAGGTGATTACTTCTCTTTGGTATTCCAAACATGAAGTTATGATTTTCTTGTTGCTTTCTTGCGCGCAGGCTTTGTTCTAGGTCTTCAAGCTTCAAGGCCACATGACACCTCCCATCGAAATGAAGTTCCATTAATTCAGTAGCATCTTTCTTTTCTTTGGTAAAATGAACCTGCATGGTTAAGTACCACTTGATACTATGTCTTTTTTGCAAGGCAACTTTTATTGTTTTCTTCACATTATCATAATTGGACTGCTGACACTTTAATGGATCAAACTTTGTCTTATCTTGTGTTGGAAAGTTATAAACTTTTAGATTTCCGTTAATTGCGTCTTCTTCTGTTATACATTTTACAGTGTCTTTGTTCTCATTTTCACCCCCTCCAATCTCGTTGTTTCTTACAGTTCTTTCTGAGGAGATATTTGTGAATGTATCATCTTTGGGTGTTGAATTCGGGTGCTGATTTTTCAGATGTCGAAGGTAATTATCCTTTCGGTTAAACTGCATATCGCAGGTATTGCAATTGTAATTTAAGGCGTTGTGTGAAGTCCTCATATGACGGAACATCCTGGAGAAGTGGGCAAATATTTTCCCACATGCATTACAAATGACCGACTCCTTTTTCTCTAATGTTGACAGAACTGATAGGTAATAAGTTAAAATTATCAAATACCAACATTGACGTTATATTTAATGATTTTCGACATTAAGGTCTTATTAAGAAACTTAAGGGGGGGGGGGGGGGTGTTTCAAGGCTATTGCACGGCCATCAACATTTCTGTTACAAGGGACGGAGCTCCGCCCACCGAGGTAGGCTCATATGAACGTTAGTCGGACATGTCTTCCCGATAATAACGGGGACGTGTTACTTTAACGCTCTCATGTCCGTTGTGAGTTAGTAACACCGCCCTATTTCGGTACACTGTGTTCATATGCAGCAAAGCCTCAGATCTCAAAATATAGTTATGTTTCTTTAAATTTCATTACACATTAATTTTATTATAAATGTATTAGGAATTGATAATGGTTACTGTATAGGGGGAAAATAACTCGCGGTGTTAATATTCGCTATATTCACGGTGTTAAAAAATCCGTGAAATCAAGAAACAGTGAATAAGTTTTAAATATTAAACCTCAATGTTTTATTTGGAAATTTGAGAATAGACTTAGATAGGTATATATACATGTACATACAATGTATGGTCATTCAGTAATTACGACAAGTACTTGTCATTCAATTATATCTGAATTATCACGCTTTACTTTAATTCACTTAAGCAGCTAATAACCTGTATTTATTGTTAAAAAGCTGTTTTAATAGATACATGTTTCATCAATCAAAACACGTGGGTCATGGGTTTTTATTACCCGTGCGTAACGTTACCACGTGTATTTAATTTGTTACCTGCATTAGCATTATGCGTATTAGGTTTTATGGAAATTTTGGATTAAAAAATATCATTCGAATAACTATCGAACTTGCTGAAGATATGGAAGGATATATTATTACGTCTACCTATATTGATACATTTATTAGCATCCAGTGGTTTAATTTTTTTTTTTTCGCTGCGATGTGTATACCTTCGGAAAGATGTGTACAGATGCACTCATCGTAAAAGCATATAGGAAAGTCATTTGACGTTTATAGTCAGAAAATTTTAATAACGGCACTTGTTTTGATTAATCATCAATTAACTACTAAATCTAATCATTATATACATGTAAACCTACCCTGTTGTTCGTGAAGTGAATACATAGCGCAGATAAATGTCATTCTGGCTATACTAGCTATGGATTACATGGATAAAGGCAAGGGAGGTTACTTTTATTATACACCGATTCTGCGAATTCAACAAACCGCGATCGTGTCCGATTAGAGAAAAACTTGAAAATTACAACCCGTGAAATTAATCCCCTATACAGTATTAAATTTTTTATTATACTTAGAGGAAATTTGAATGGTAAGCAATCTATCGGTACACTTCTGAATCACTGGATAGTGCAACTCTGATGAAGTTCGTTCTACAATCTAAAAAAGCAAAAATAGATAAATAAATAATTAAATGAAAGATTATGCAAAATTCATGCAGATTCATTTAATGATTTTTAAAGAATGAAAAAAACTTGTTAAAAAAGGCCCTAAATGAATTTTATAATTTTTTTTAAAGAGGATAATATCCAAGTTAAAGCGTCTAACCTCACCGTCTGTTCCACCACAAACTGATAAGTTTGATCATCCTTGCTCTTTATAAACCCGTCATACTTACTGTGAAAATTCTTTAATTTGATTGGATAACGTTAACCCTAAAACTGATCTGATGCATTAGATCGAAATGACCCCGCTTCCGAGATAAGACATCATTTTTTCGGTGTCACGCTTGGGATCTCTCACTTCATAGACGTCGCGCACGATGTTGGTGTCAATTTCGGTAACGTCAAAATGACGTTAGATTACGTGACGTTGGAAAATTAATTTGACGTTACTTTTTTGACCTACATTTTCTATGAAAGAAAAAATTTAAAACCTAGTATGTTGTCAAATATACAATGCAGTTCATTGAAAATAATTAAATTCTCTTATGTTTTGCATGCTCATTGCGGGAGTGAAATATGTGCATAATTTGCCTCATTTAATGAAAAGCTCGGTAGAAATTACAAAATCCATTTGACATCATATTTAAATTTATCTGCTTTTTATTTCATTGAGATACATTCAAAACAATTCCATGTCATATCAGCAGGCCCTAGTACCATCCCTCTGTTTTCAGTATAGTGTAGATATGTTGCTGATTTAGCAATGAATTTAATTTTTTTCATTCAAAGCCCCTATCCCCACTTCACCTTTAACCCCCGCCCTCGCATAGACACTTACATACTGAGTACTTCTTTTTGTTACAGTAGATCTAACTATTTCAAATAATTCATTTAAAAAAGGAGAGGAAACAAAACCGATCAACCCCTCCCCCCCCCCCTCTCCAACTTTCTCAATGAAAAGGATTTTTCGATGTTGGGGAGTTTTGGAGGTTTTGTATTTATTTTAAAAATACTTATTTTTTTTCTTTACCCCCCTTTTTATAAGCGTTGCAACGTGCCTCACAGATCTGGATAATGATCGTAGGTTCGTACTCCTTGGGATACAATTTACCTGTTTTATGCGTTTGCATACTTTTTTAATGCTCATAAATTTTAGCAAAGAGTGTTTCGGAGACCGTTTTGCACATGTATACTTTCATCAAGAATCTTTAAACCAAACCTGTAAGTCATGAAGGATAAGACTTTGAACATATTTTTCAGCTCATTTTATGTTAGAAACTTATAAAAAAAAATTCAGAAATTTATATTATTGTAAATTTAGAATAGGTTACATGTACTTTAAGATTTTCAAAAATATTTAAGTAATTTTGTCAAATTTCTGCATTTCAATTTCAAGAATGAAAGAATTAAAAATATTAATCGACCAGCTCATTTCAAATTCCTTAATCGTGTTTTATACCAGTTGGCCCCCTCACTGTTTTGGTCAGTATATGGTTTTTGTGCTTGTCAGATTTTTTGGGAAGCCCCCCCCCCCCTCCCTCCCACTTTTGAAACCGGGTCTTTTAATATATAGGAGGTGTAACAATATCCCGAGATATTGTAATGCTTTTCGCTTGAAGATTATCAGGGGATTGTATAGAGGGAGTATCCTTTCCCTAAACTAGACTTTGTTTACATAAATGATTACCATTTTGGTCGGTTTAGATGCATTTGGAAGCATTATTTTTTTTTAAATTTCAAAGAAAAATATGAAACATTACTAAAATAGATAAATAATGAAAAGATGAAAAAAGGAAGGGGCAGTTACTTATATCCAAATATTATCATTATTGAGTTCAAATGAAAAACAAAAGATTTGTAATTAAAAGAAATAGCGTAATATACCCCGATCTCGCCTTATTCTGTTTCCATGACAACTTCGGCCATTTTGAATGTTGTTTGCATACCTATTTTTGTTCACGGTATCATAATAAGATACAATTTTGTTTTAATTCAAATGCTTCCGGGTTGATGACAAAAAGAAATAATTATCAATATGCTAGTGAAAATCTGAAATTTAAGTCAAATCACAACCTCCAACTAACCTCCCACCCCATCCCACCCTAACCCTTAATCAATATTCGACTACCGAATGTAAAATGCCTTCCAATACCCCATGTACATGTAGTACGGTTTGCCAGCAGCAAATAGACTTGGCACACTTTATTGTCAGGAAATTCATATTTGAAATCGTTATCCTTATATACACTTTTGTGTATGTGATTGTTTTTTTCTTTTCTAAAATTCAAACTGCGAGTGATGAGTACTTTTGGACAGATTCTGACAAGGATATATACTGATACAGTGTATACACTGTACATGTTTTGCTTCTATATATAAATACACATGACATATCTTTAAAAGCTTTTGGATAAAATCATTAAATGTTTTTGATGGTATTTTATGCAAGTGCACGTAAGAACTTTAAAAACGTCTTATTCTTACGTCTGTGACATAGATTGTTGACATTTATTTTTTGTTAGGATTTTGTCACCTTTCTATTGATATTAATTTGGAATATACTAATAACTTTTTGAAGAGATGCACATTTGAAAAAAATCGTTTAATTTTCAATATGTCTATATTTAATGACTACATATATGATTTATCCAACCACAGTTGTGCCATGGTAATTAGATTTATTAGTTTTGGACAATGTGTGACATTCAATGTTGACATCGCAGATATAGCCTCTAAAACATAGAGTTCTATCAAGAATCAATTTAATTTTATATCTCATTGAAGTTTTGATTTTGCACATTTTGTATTTTATGATGTATGGTGCCAAATAAGAAAAAATAATTCTAGCCATGAAAGCAATTTATTGAGTGTGGTATTTAAATGTGACGTTTTTGCCGTCAAATTTCATTGTGACTTATAGCTACATGTTGTATATATATGTGACACGGCAATTATTTTTAACATTTACGACATCCCAAGTTAAAAGTCTGTATAGGTATGTTTTTCTTTATAACATGACAACGTTTTTGTAGAATTTAAAAAATATTTTAACATTGATTTTTCACTCAGTATTACAAAATTAGCCATTCTACGGATCTTAAAAACTTTGTAACACTGAACGTCCAAACTTTGTGACACACTATCTTATTTAATATCCTCCCAATCAATCTTCTAAATATCAGGTACCCAACATACGTATGAACACACAATATCATTCTATTCTTAAAAATAGTTCTTTACACACCAAATAGATTATCGAGATGTAATTTCAAAATTTATTTAGCTTATTCAATATTTTTCTAAGAACCAAAAGGCATTTCATGTTCATTCCATATTTCTTCGTTTAACGCTGATCTACACCTCTGTCTTACATTTTGAGGGACGCGTTCACAGCATACGGATTAAACGACAATTTACATCATTTACATCATATTTTGAATTTTTCTGCTAAATTTATGTTTGTACGAGGGTTGTTCGAAAAGTTCGTGGACTAGCGCCATAAAATTAAAACCGATTAAGAAACATCAATGAAATTTTTAACGTTTAATTAGCATCATCTTTTTTATTCATATAATAAACTATACATCATTAGTTTTATTTTTTAATTCATTGTTGATGTTTTAGAAAGCAATGGTATGTCCAGGCGCCGCAACCTCGAAGATTACGTTTTTTCTACCAAAGTGTAACTGAGAAGAAACTCTTTTTTTGATATGAGCATTTGTCATTCAAGAATCCCGTTAATTCACTCAATTGGTATGACACAATTGTACCGTAAAATTTGCCATTTTTACCCCATTCTGTAAGTTCTATGAAATTTTATCGTAAATTTTATATGAAAATGTCCAAACAATATAATGGGGTTGCAATGACGTCAGAAAGGGGGGGGGGGTCTTTTTCCAACATTCTATAAAGTTTCACCCTCTGGAAAAACTGGCATAGACCTAGGAAATATTTAAATGGGCTACAAAAATAAAATGCATTCAGAGTACTTGTTTTTAGACGCCGAAAAAGATTAGAGAGACGAAAGATGTAAAAGTTAATGTCGATTTGTAGTAAGGGTGTTCAAAGTTTGTCACGTCGAAAAGTGACATTGATCATGTGTGAAAGATGTTGAACTCAGACAAGCAAATATGTTGTTATAATCGAGTGAGGATCTTTCAGATCTATTTACAATATTATATGCATTGAAATCAGCTGTTTATGACATTGTAAAATCATATAAACAAGACGGGTTTCAATCTTTACTTAACTCCAAGGAAACTCAATGACATCAAGATATTTGTATGAGATAGAGAATGCGGACATTGAAAAACAATGACGTCCTGAAACTAAATGGCGACAGCGCCGTGTGATCATATAATATCTTTTTCAATTTATGATAATTTGGTAAATAATCAAGGTATCAAGCTAACATTTTCAACATTTTTTTAACTTTTGTTGTTTTATGTTCATTAAAAATTTTGTAAGCATAGACTACATAGTATTAATTTTATCGCATTAGTCCACGAACTTTTCGAACAACCCTCGTATTGTTTGTTTTATGGAAGTTATCAACATTTTATTATTGCATGTGCGACGCTCCCGTTGCCTGTCTACATGCGTTTTGGACGTAATTGAAGGAATAGTCGAATTCACATATTTGATAAATGGAATTTTTTGACCAATATATATATATTAAAATGTATCAAGTATACAATTACCGACCGAATGATATATAGTTTTCATACAGTTAACTGTTTCAAAATTATAAAAATAGCGCAAATGCTGTCGCAATGGAAATTTTGACTTTTTGACACCAACATCGTGCGCGACGTCACAATATTTATCTAGGTAATTGATAGAAGAGAATATCGTAGTATTTTCTGTTCTTTTAGAAAATTTAATACAGTTTTGGGATAATAGAAAGCAAATTTGCAACTCATGGTTTCTGGATTAATGTTTTAACTGATATGTCAATTTAGATTGAAGAGATTTCAAGTCTTTAAGTTAAATTGTACACACGTTTTATATAGTCACCGGATCAACAGCCAATAGGTTACAGTGGAGATGTTAATGATTGGAATTTATTTTTCTTTGTGAAATATTCGAGGGGTTCAACCTTTTTTATATAAAATTTGGGCAGTTGAAATATAAACAAACGCTTTTACCATAGAAAATGTATTGTTCAATAAAGCGTTGTCCAAAAAAATCCAATATGACGTCGCATTATTTATTTTTAAACCAGTTTCATCTAGTCTATCGTTCTCTGTTTTGACACGTTTATATGTGCTGCGCTTGCATGCATCTTTATCAAAACAGTTATGTTGATCTGAGACATTTACTATCAATCAAATTACAAATGGTAGTAGTCGTAAATCATAAAAGTACATTATCAAGTTGAATTATCTTTACTAACTTTAAACATTAAAGTTAATTTATATCAGTTAATCAAATAATCAATCATATAATATAGCGTCATAATTAGCCTCGAGTTGAGGGGCTATCGGGAGGCTACTAGGAGGCTATCTTCTATAAACTCTATGGGAGGCTACTGTGTTCAAGTAAGTAGTCAATAATTATAAGTTTTGACACATTTAATTGGTTTCATAAAGATAACTAATTATTTATTTATCAAATAATTAAAATAAATGCGTCGTCATAATTAACCTCACTCCCTGGAGGCTACTTGGAGGCTATTCCATATAAACTCTATAGGTGGCTACTGTGCTCAAACTCTGGTTTTTCCTCTACTGAATATTTAGAATTTTTGAAGATGTGTTTTGAGATAGGTCCTTAGATTTTAAGTAATTGTACATTATTCTGCACATCGAAAAATATTAGAAATTTAAATATCAAGAAATGATTACGTTTCCAAATAAAAACATCAGCATAAACACAGATACTAATTTCTTTTTAATTTTTTGTATCGCAGACAATATGGTCTGCGTTATAGAACACGATGTGTTAGAGTATCCTTGTGCATCTTTTACTCTTTTTTTAAAAGAGGGCTTGAAGTTTAAAAGCCAGTGCAGAATCCCGAGAATGCCATAATTTTTCTTAATCCAAACAGACATCAACTTTAAAACATTTAGTTGAACCTAATAAATTACGACTATGGAGGATAAGATGTGTTTACTCGATCTATGGTCTGAAAGTATTTGTGTAAACTTGTCAATCAGAAAGGTTCAGATGGGGTTTATTCATAACCAGAGTGTGTCATTCATGGCTTGTGGCAAATTCCTTTGGATAAAGCTCAGGGTCAGCACCAGATAAACTATGTTAGTTTACTGTCTTTCTACTGGAGAAACATTGGAAATCGGTATTTCATACAAGATTGCTTTTGACCTGAAAATGTGTCATGACCTTGACCAAGGTCACTTTAACCTAACAAAAAAATACTATAGTTAACTAGTATTAATTGTAACGGGGACCGTTACAGATGTTCCCCAAACGCTCCCCAACTTCCTTTTGGTGTCTTATTCCCTGTAAGCTTCATTAAATAAGGCAATCAAGTATATTGGGGGATTTTTACGCATTACACGCGCGCGCACGGGCATGCATGTACAAAATGACCATGTCAACTTGTCTACACTTTTAATACATCTTTATATTCAAATTTCATCAAAAGATAAAAAAAATTCGGCTATATTAAGTATATCTGTTATTTTACGCATTGCAAGCTCGCGCACGTGCATGCTTGCCATGATGTCCGTGTCATCTTGTCTACACTATTAATATAACCTTATATTCTGAGTATCAAAGTATTTCATCAAAAGATATGAAAGTTTTGGCTATATCAAGTATATTGGTCATTCTACTCATTGCACGCGGACGCACGTGCATGTAAGTGCATGCATGTGTGCGCTGATCATGACATCTTGTCTACACTTCTAATTTATATTTATATTCTGAGTTTCAAGTCTATATCGATTGTATTGGTTATTTCAATCAATGCGCATGCGCGCAAGTGCATGCATGCGCATTCTGACCATGTCTTCTTGTCTACACTATTAATATATCCTTATATTCTGAGTATCAAAGTATTTCATCAAAAGATATGAAAGTTATGGCTATATCAAGTATATTGGTCATTTTACTCATTGCACGCACGTGCATGCACGTGCGCGCAAAATGACCTTCGTTCCGCAAATCTACATAACATTCCTATTAACCCTAAAAAGGTTTCACCTCAATCGAATGTGTAGTCTCGGAGATCACCCATGGACAAAAAAGTACCCAGGAAGAAAAATAATAATAACTGGACGAGCTTGTTGCAAAGCAACAAATAAGTCTTCCGTCTAAATTTCAAGGAGATGGGATCGAGATCGAGAGACATCTACGGTCATATGAGCAAGAATGAGCCATTTACCATTACTTCCGGTTTGACCGGAAGTGACGTCATTTTGACGACTTTTAATGATCTCCTTAGCTGCTTCTTGTCATTTTAAACAACTTCGCTTCTATGATGCTTTACAAATTCTCAATACTTTTTGAGATATCTGGAAAACACTTTTGGCCCCTCTAGCTCCCTAATTTTAGGAACCAGCCCCTTATTGTTGATATCCTTTGAAAGATCGTAACATTCTACACAACTTTTGTTCTATATGTTTTAACAAAATATTTACAGGTAAAAAGATATTGTAGAAAAGGTGTAAGAAATTTTGAAGTTTTCAATAATACTATTTTCGAGCAATAGCGAGCGTCGGCGCTTCGTACTTCCGGTGGATATGATATACACAATTCAATTCTCCATAGTTTGCTCTATCATCACTGAAAATCTCATACGTCTATGTTCAGTGGTTTTTGAGAACATTGCCGGACAAAGTGACCCTCTAAAAATCGCAAAATCGAAGAAATCTCCGAACCGGAAGTGACGTCATCAAAATAAAAAAAATATATGTCTAGATTTTTTGATGTTCTATCCGACCTGAAAGTTTCATGAAAATGCATCGAGCCGTTTCCGAGAACTCGCGTGCACAAAATCGGTAAGAAAAAAAATAATAATAACTAGATTCGTTTCTTGTTGCTAGGGCAACAAGTGGTCTTCCGACCGAACTTTTCTCCAGAACGCTATGCTATCTCACTTTATTTAATACTTTATTGAAGGTATTTTTCGTTTGCGTTTATGTAACACAGTCTTTCAACATAGATCATGATTGTTAAAGGATTTCTGTAGAATCTCTGTTAACAACGCTTTAAAAAATAAGCAAAAACTATCATGCATGTCTTCACGGAGAAAAATATTATTTATAACTGAAAAAAGAGAGAAACAATCTCCCGCCCCAGCAGGATTCGAACCCGCAACATACGAGAAAGTTTGGATCGGTCATATCTTTGCAATAAATGCATCAATCAAAATGATGAAACCATTCATAGAATTCTTGAAAGACTTTCTATAAACCCTGTAAATATCAAAGAAAAATATTGAAAAACAAAAAAAGTTGCAAATTTAACATTTTTGAATTCACTTCCGTTCGCGACCGGAAGTCCGAACGACGAAAAATAAAGGTCGATCACCATATCTCCATTTGATGCTCTATCACGTCAGTGAGTTTCAATTTCATATCTTTAGCCGTTCTCGAGAAAATTAACGGACAAAATTCCATTTAAAAAAAACAAATTTCCCCAAAAATCGCGAACGGATGTGATTTTTCAAAAAATGAAAAACACGTCTGGAGATATTTTCACGATGCATCTTTCCTGAAAAAATCTTTGAAATCCGTCCACTCACAGCTGAGATATCGGCCGTACTATGAAAAAAGAATAATAATAATAATAACTAGAGCAAAGCTCGTTGCAAAGCAACGAGTGGGTCTTCCTTCTTAGCTTGTAAGTTGACGTCGTAATGAAAGGATAAATATTTGTTTAATTTCCACCTAAAGGTTACATGTTTCTGTTTAGATTGTCAACTTTGCTAACATTCTCTTTCTTCTTTGACCCAAATATCAAGAGACCTCATCTCCGGAACTTTGAATCTGGAGTGAGCATGAGGATATATAATTCAACTGTACTCTCTCCAACAGTACTCCTGAAATTGTATCCAAAACACTAATACCCCCAGACCCTCATTTCTTGAACTTTGACTTTTGATTTTTAATTTCTAGACTTTTCTATTCATCTAACATCTTTGATGCAATCATGTTAGTAACACGTGTACATGTCATACTACAGAATCATCAGTGTTTTGCTACATCACTGACATAATAATTGCTTGACAAAACATTTACACAGCATAACTACATAGTAAGTAATCCAAATGTGTTACTGATTGAGGATATCCATTCTTTGACAATCAGTAAGTAGAAAAATACTCTTACAAGAAATGCACAGGGATGATTTCAGTAAGACACGGTGTCACTTGTGGAAAATTTTAACATAACATCTTTTTTAGCCTTTAACTTAAAAGTTAAACTTAATTATCTCAAAAACCGATATCTAAATACATGTACCATTTATATGGTGAAGTGAGTTGGTACTCCCAACCCCTTATTCTTTAAGTTTTTTACCCTGCATGGTTATTTGGAGTCATTGGATATCTTGATGTTTAATCTTGGTCCAGTTGAAATTGAGAAAAAATGGTTTTATTGTACTTCTTGGGTTCATTTATTCAAATGTTTTACAAGGGGGGAAAAAGACACATATATTTAAATTTTGGTATATTACACATATATTCAAGTAATTTTTTTTAATAAGAATTCATTAAAAATATTTGAATCCATTGAAGTTGATTGCAGTAGATATAATGTGAATTATGAGCCTAAGACACAACAAGTAAATTTAAAGAATAGTGGTCTCATTCTGTCATTTGTCCACTGAAAAAGTTTGATGATAATAGGCCTGAAACTGTTCAAAATATGCCTCTAAATCATTTTGAAATAGAATGGCTGCAAAATTTAAAAAGTAGGTAACCATGAACTACTTTTGAGTCAACATGATACGAGGTCCTTAGATGCATCAACTGAGATTTGATGATCCTAGTCCTTATAGTAAGCAAAATATCAACATTTTAATACCATGTAATTTTTGGTCAACTTTGAAGTGACCTTGAGACCAAGCCCTTTGTCCCAGAGCGATTCCCTGTGCAAATTTTAATCTACAATATATCCTCATCCTTTTGTGAAAGTTTGGTGATAATCTGCCTAGTGGTTCTTGAGAAGACGATTTTTTAGCAACCAGTACTTTTGGTTTTATTTACCTAATTATCTCCCCTTGTTTAAGGGTCATAACCCTAAGTTTACTATAAAAGGGAGCCCTTGGGCCATGGATACACTGTGACAAATTTGACAATAATTGGCCAAGGGGTTCGTGAGTTATGGCCCATATTCTAACAAGAGGCCCATGGGCCACAACGCTCACCTGAGTTACTTTGGCCCTGCTGTTCTTCACCAGACCCTCCCTCCCTTGTAATATTATTGCGGCTCCATCCTACCCCCGGGGGCCTAGATTTGAAAAATTAGAACCTACACTACCCCAGGATGATTCCACATATGTTTCAGTTCTCTGGCCTAGTGGTTCTTGAGAAGAAGATTTTTGAAGATTTTGCCTATATATTTTAAACTTTGATTCCCTATTGTGGCCCCGCCCTACCCGCGGGGGCCATGATTTGAAGAATTTAGAATCTACACTACCCCAGGATGCTTCCACATAAGTTTCAGCTTTTCTGGCCCAGTGGTTCTTGAGAAGAAGATTTTTAAAGATTTTGCCTATCTATTTCAATGTAAAACTTTGATTCCCTATTGTGGCCCCGCCCTACCCCCGGGGGCCATGATTTGAAGAATTTAGAATCTACACTTCCCCAGGATGCTTCCACATAATTTTCAGCTTTTCTGGCCCTGTGGTTCTTGAGAAGATTTTTTAATGACCCCACCCTATTTTTGTCTTCTCTTGATTATCTCCCCTTGTAAAGGGGGTTGGTCCTTCATTTTAACAAACTCCCCTTCACCCAAGGATGCTGTGTACCAACTTTGGTTAAATTTGGCTCAGTGGTTCTTGAGAAGAAGATGAAAATATGAAAAGTTTACAGACGGACGGACAGACAGACAGACAGATGGACAGACGACGGACAACTCGTGATCAGAAAAGCTCACTAAAGCTTTCAGCTCAGGTGAGCTAAAAAGTTTAAGTACACCGCACAAATGGCCATAGCATTAGCTCTTTGAGCCTTTGGCTCACAAGAGCTAAAAAGATAAAAAGAATTATGTATCTTAGAGTTGTCTATTTGTAATCAAAGTTATAATGAAATCAGACCAATTTCTTGAAATAAAAAATTGCACTGTTGTAGTGCAAAAAAATTAATGATATTTTACATGTCCCTACAATATTCAAGAGAGGGCATGTTGCAAAATTTTGAATTAAATTAGAGGGATTATGACTGTTTCATCGCTAATTATAGATGATCAATGCGAAAACACAAAGTTGAGAATTGCAATGTCATTGAAAGTCTTGGAGATCACTGAGCTATTAAAAAATTATTTCTTCAGACAGGTCATTTTTCAAAGTGCACAGTAAATTTTCCTTAAATCAATGTGTCCGCAAACTTTTCTAACAATCCTCTTCATTTACATGCCCTTAGCACTGAAGTCATTTGAAATATGCACATATGTTAACATTTGTTGTTGTATATGCCAAAATAGCAGTTCTCTCTAAATTTTTTTTGTAAAAATACATATATTACAAGTTCTTAATGTATTAAGGCTTGATGTTTCCATAATCCTAGATGGAAGGAATTTTATCCTTGTGTGACTGTTTAAATTTCACTATGCTGCTTTTTCTTCGTCATCTCCAAACAGATGCTCTTCTGGCAAATATGGTCATGCTTGGTATCAAATTTCAGTTATCAGATGGCAGTCACACCTATCCAAAAGAAATTGAAATTTCTCATTTAAAATAAAAAAAAAAACTGTACAACTTATAAATGATAAATAGCGATGTTAATTTTACTCGGACAGCTAAGTCGCACAGTCAGAGGCTTTAGTCAAATGAAAGTCGAGTACTCGTTGAAATTTAAATTAATTTTTCATGTCATTTTCCTTTTTGTCTTTAAGAGACTGCTAGCCTGTACAATATTTAAACTACGTTATAACCATTATACAACAAATTATTGAATCATTAACATTTTCGTAGTAATAAATATATGTATCAAATGTATTTGATTTCAAATATAATATTTACTGCCAGTGGGTTTTTTTCAGTACTTTGGGACTGGGGGCTGGGGCAATCAGAATTGGGAATTTCAGCATCAATTAGGCTAAATTGGGAATCTCCCAGAAAGCCCAATCACTTAAAAAGCTTTGTCAAAAAGCTTTGTTTTTGTCTTTGTATTACTTTAAAAAACAATTGTTATAACTAATCAAGACTATTCTTGGTATGGATTATCTAATTACTTGCATCAAGAACAATAGTGGTATGAATTATCTAATTATGAAGAAATCCAACTTGGCTGAGGTGGCAGAGGATAGTTTTTTTTAATGCCGAACATGTGCCGAGGGGGTACACATATACATGCGATCCATAAAAACATGTACATGGGGACAGTTTTCCAGGAGCTAATTAATTACACTTCATATGCCCATGGCTCACAAATTATGTCAACAAATTACATGTAATCTGCCTAGTAGAGTGCACATGTACCAAAAATGCACCTGGGGTCTCCCCAAATTTTGGTTTGTTTTTCCAAGATTTGGGCCTCAGTCGCACCCATACAACCCATCCCCAGGCCCGAGCGAGCAGGATAAAACACCCAGTAGTCTGTAAATCAATGCATGCCCTAATGAAAATTCACCAATTGATATGGGGCCATTCACCTTCACTCTGAGATATACACCTTCTTCTAAGGCCTACTGCTTTTCAGCTGAATTTCCTCTGCAACGGACCACGTGTCTTAGGTTCGCATTTACAACTCTGTATATGATAAGCGTTATAGTGACACCTACAAGTTGCACATCATTTTTTTCAGCAAGCACTTTGCTACACTGCAAATGTGTCCCATAATTATTCTAATTATTTTTCTACATAAAATATCACATCAAACAGGGGATATCTCAATTCTTTAAGAAATTTGACCGGGTCTTTAGTACGAAACTATCCCCTGCCACCTGAACAACAAAACCTGCTTGAAAAACATGCAATAAACAAACTAAATTTGATCACATATTTTGTAAGTTTTTCTTTGGGAAAACTTTACATTTTGGGAAAATACAGGCATATTTTCAATTGGGACTGGGGCCAAATTTCAGCCCCAAGTCGGCCCTAAAAAAAATCACTGACTGCACATTTTATCTATACACAGAACATCAAATGCTCGTATTTATCCTTTCTTTTCCTGCTGCTAGTACATGTACCCGTTATTGATTTCTTACCTGAAGCCATTTGAATGCGTCTTATCAGTGACCCGTGATTGTTAAACAATTAAAGTGTAACTCTTATAAAAACAAAATTTTAATTATGAGATTTTTTGCATTCAATCAATACAATTTAAAAATGATTGATATTAATATCAGAAAGAAACACCTTTGAATTGTGCTCATAACCATTCCCCAATTTACATGTATTTATAAAGTTTTATTATTCTTCATTAATTGGTATGTAGTTGCATTATATGAGATCTGAGATCTTACAAAATTGCAGGTTGAAACTTTACAATTTGGATCCGACATCTTTTAAAGTATGCCAATGCATGTTTGTCGAACAACAAAATTCCTTTGAACAATTAACAAAGACTGGTTAAGCCTTTCCCTGAGTTTGAACACTGATACGTTAATAAATGAACTGAGCAGATCCAATTTTTTTTTACATTGAATTTAAGAGTAGCAAATTTTAAACGAACAACCAACTTAACAAATTTTAGTCGATAGTCAATATGATTGAATGATAGTCGAGTACTCAAATATTCATTGACACCCCTAATGAAACCACAAACAGAGTTCAAAGATACTGTCACATTTTCCGTGTATTATTTGTAAAAAGTACTCTATTAAATAGATGTTTACATGCAGTCAATTTTGAGGATGTAATTACAAAATATAATATAAAAATAGGGATTAATTAGGAGTTTTTTTTCATGATTTCACAAAGGAAATGCACATAACTTATACATGTAAAAAATTTATTAGGGATGGCAATGGTCAACTGGGTAACCATCTAATCAGTCAGAAATATAGTAACCGGTTTAGTATGGGATGAAGGGTTATGATTTTCATAACCGGTTAGTCGGTATTTTTTGTATATGTACTTTTTCAATAATATACCAGTATACATATTTTTTTTTAAAAATTACCACTTAGATCATGTAGATAGCATGTGTAAAACTAGTCTCATTCAAGCAGATGCTTGACTGTCTCCATAAACTCCTGCTCGTTGGAGTTTATGGAGACAGACAAGCATCTGCTTGAATGAGATTAGTTTAAAACTGAAAAGTTGCTATCGACTTAGGCCAAATAAAAAAATATGTGTGGTTCCGGTTACATCTCCAAACAAATTAGGGTAGGTAGGTAGTTTTTTTAACGTCAAAAATATCATTGAATGTTCTTGAATTAACTATTGGTGATATTGGTGAGATAATACTATTGCTTTCTTTCAAGTGGTGATATTTGTAACTGACAAAACACTTGTACTGTGCGTTGAAACGATGTTGTCAAAGAAGGCCACCATTGCTGAAACTAAAACTAATACTGGAGCCAATGAGGGAAATTGGGGAAAATTCCGGAAATTTGAAAATTGTCAAAAAAAGTTTAGGGTCGGGGGTATAAAATAGGGACGGTCGGGTAACCGGAACCACACATATTTTTTTATTTGGCCTTATTAAATTATTCACAATATACAGCCACTGTGAAAACAAATCCCCATTATTTTGTCATTACAGTAAAACATGCTTATAAGTGCCAGGGACAAATAATTTTGATTCATTATAAATGTATTCATTTTTCAGTTTAGTTTTCAGTATGTTTTAAAACCACAGGGAATGAAAATCACTTCACTATACGCTTCAATTCCTTATTTAAGTCTGTTCGCAGTAAGCGTGTTTTACTGTATAACCCAAATACCACTCTAAGTTTACATACCCCAATCATAAAAAATTCTATTTTCTAATTTCAAGAACTAATTTTTTACTAAACAATGTTTTACATGGTAATTAATCTAGTTCATTATCTGTAATGGTAGCCTAGTTGTAGGGCATTCATTTTGTAATCAGGAGGCCTGGGCTTGATTCTCATTTGCTGTGTCAAACCTAAGACATAAACATACAGGTAATGAAGGTTCCTTCACCAAGCGCCAAGCATTAGAATGAAAGTCAAAGGTTTTTCAGATGAGACCTTAAAAACCTCACAGTAGATGTTGGGACAATAAAGAACCCTCACTGCTCAATGGGCCTTAGTGCCAAGTATTAAGGTTTATGTCTGAAGCCCTTCACCAGTATGTGGTAATGTCTCTATACGAGAGAAAAATTCTCAAGTAAGATGTAAAACAACATACAATCAATCAAAGTGTCAGTAAGAAGCTGATCCTTACGTCGCAGGTTCGAATCCCACAGCTGGATGTGGAGATAGGTTCCTCGGATGAAACCGTATGAACCGAGGTTCCGTGTCACAGAAGGTGCTGGCACGAAAAAGATCCCTCACTTCTCAAAGGCCATAAGTGTCAAGTACAGGTCTATATTTGCAGGCCTCCACCAGCAAGTGGTGGCATAATAATATGACTAAAAAAAATTTGAAGGGGCAATAAACAAAACACAAATCAATCCTGCAGTCTTATCACAGAAATAATTCAAACTTTTATGTATAAATATATTTCCAAATTTCTTTTGCAATTTAACTGAGTGACATTTTTGAGATTTTCCAATAATAATACAAATTTACTAACTGGGTTCGAGGGCAACATGTGTTTTGTTGGACCCAAGAACCAAACTGTTTGCCTGAGGCCATTAGGCCGACGGGAAACAGTTTGGTTCAAGGGGTCAGCAAATTGCATTTTACCCCGAGAACACGGTCAATAAATGTTTTGTTATATCTTTAACTTTCTTTTTTTGTTTGACATACATGTATTTTGTAGTGGCTTCCGTGATGTAAATTTCCTTTACCAGCACTGAGGTAAAACTCTGTCAATTCCGTAACTTTCGAACACCAACGAATGCAAATGAGATTTAACTAATCCCGCGCATACTGTAATATGTAAGCAGTCCAATGATCTCATCGACAGGTTCAATATCTCACTTTGCGGTTCAACATAGATTTTTAATGATTGCTCATAAAACCTTGGAAATGTTAGACATTTTGAGTGTACACTGGTATAGATTTATATAAGAACAAATTTTTAAAGGTATAACAAATTATAATATTAATTAAGGCCCTAGTTATAACAGCTATTCACACTTGTTGAAGAATATATAACAATAATTATCATTTTTATACATGTAGTATGTTAGATAGTGTATTGTTGAATTTTTGCATTTTTTTTTTGTTTCAATAAAAAAAATTAGTCTTGGTGAAATTACATGCTGTCATGCATTTAAATATAAGGTAAAGCAATGGAGATTTGACAATGTCATGTCAGGGCTAACAGACAGACTGAACCATAAAATAGATAACATACATCAGTGTTTGTGCGTACATTTATACATTTGCTGGCATATACATGTAACATCAGTGCTGTAAGCAGCTGTTAAATTTTAGATAAGAAAAATTCTAACCTTCATTTCCATGGTCCACGCCAATCATATATTAAAATGTCACCGTGAACTCTTTCATCACTCGCTACATTTATCACAGAAAACTCCGACACAAGACTGTTCATCGCTGTTAATGTGATCGTCAGAATTTCCTCGTAAACAATTTGCGCAAGAATATATATATCCCTTTAAAACTAATGCTCCCTGTACGCAACCAAGGATTTTATGTGCTTCGTAGATGTGGATTAAACGTGCATGTCTACATACGGCTCGTACGTTAAGAAAATGTACAACTGTCACATATTTTCTTCTCATTTTCTGTCTGTAAATGTAATTCCGACTTGCATGGCTACTTCCGGGGACGCACTAAAGACTTGATATACTAAAGAACCTGATATTCGACCTGATGATTTTTCAAAAAATAAAATAATCAGATTGAGTGTTATACATGATTTATTTTTAAAAATTATTGATTATGAAGCATTATGCTATACTAAACTACACTTTTTTTTAAATATTTGCCAACAAAGCATCAGATCATATCACGTTTTTCGTATATCGGGTCTTTAGTGTCTTCTTCCCACAATGCCGCTCGTGATTGTTTACATCCAGGTTACAAACAAGAGGCCCCGATTAAGACTCTTTCTATACGGATGCATTTGTAAATGTTGATTTACCTTTACTTGTATAAATAACTTGCATTTATAAACGATTTATATAACAGAAAACAGAGAAATCGAATCAAAACAATTTATTTAAAACACAACAACTATCTAAAACCGTACAAGCATGTGTTACGATGCCCTAAAAGGCGTGGCTGGTTTGTAGACAACTTGTTCCTGTACGATTCTCGAATAATTATTATATAAAATAGAATAAAATATAGCACGGAGCTTGTTTCTCTTTATACCACATGACAAGATTTAATATGTTAGAAATTATGTCATTCAAACTTTTTCATTATATTTTCATATTTTTAGCTATCCAAAAAATACTTTTATGACCTGCTGTCCCCTGAATATAGGGGCCAGCCCCTTTTTCTTGATGTTATCTGAAAGCTCTCGTAATTACACACAACTTTTATTCTATATGTCTTACCAAATTTTTATCAGTTTAAAAGTTATTAAACAAAAAGCAGCAAAATTTCATGGAAAAATAATTCTTAAAACTT